>NC_091200.1:9697700-9780200 GCF_040958095.1 Procambarus clarkii | reverse complement strand
ATATCCATTGTTTCGTGTTCTGTCTTGTGTTGATGAAATTAATACCCTATTAATACCCTTGTTCTGTCTTGTGTTGATGAAATTAATACCCTATTAATACCACATTTTGTTCTGTCTTGTGTTAATGCCACATCACCCCTTCCACCTCACTCAAATGTAGATATAAAATCGGAGATACGTAAGTTCTATTCAGTTGTGTATTTGTGAACTAAAGTCTCTGAAAATGTAATAAGTTTTACGAAACGCGCCCGTGTCGCGTCAGACTAGAAATAAAAATGAATTTTGGAGAATTGATTTTTGATTTACCTCCAACAGTGAAGCGTAATGTACGAAAGATTGAGAAAATTCGTGTCAGAATTATTAATCTTACTTTTTCGGTCATATTTAATAATATATATATGTATATATATATATATATATATATATATATATATATATATATATATATATATATATATGTATGCGAACAAGCCTGAATGGTCCCCAGGACAATATGCAACTGAAAACTCACACCCCAGAAGTGACTCGAACCCATACTCCCAGGAGCAACGCAACTGGTATGTACAAGACGCCTTAATCCACTTGACCATCACGACCGGACATAATGAGGTGATAGCCGAAACTATTTGAACCACCCCACCGCCGGCACTCGGATGGTAATCTTGGGCATAGCATTTTACCAAATCACCTCATTCTTTGGGGCACACGTGAGGAACACAAATGCGAACAAGCCTGAATGGTCCCCAGGACAATATGCAACTGAAAACTCACACCCCAGAAGTGACTCGAACCCATACTCCCAGGAGCAACGCAACTGGTATGTACAAGACGCCTTAATCCACTTGACCATCACGACCGGACATAATGAGGTGATAGCCGAAGCTATTTGAACCACCCCACCGCCGGCACTCGGATGGTAATCTTGGGCATAGCATTTTACCAAATCACCTCATTCTTTGGGGCACACGTGAGGAACACAAATGCGAACAAGCCTGAATGGTCCCCAGGACAATATGCAACTGAAAACTCACACCCCAGAAGTGACTCGAACCCATACTCCCAGGAGCAACGCAACTGGTATGTACAAGACGCCTTAATCCACTTGACCATCACGACCGGACATAATGAGGTGATAGCCGAAGCTATTTGAACCACCCCACCGCCGGCACTCGGATGGTAATCTTGGGCATAGCATTTTACCAAATCACCTCATTCTTTGGGGCACACGTGAGGAACACAAATGCGAACAAGCCTGAATGGTCCCCAGGACAATATGCAACTGAAAACTCACACCCCAGAAGTGACTCGAACCCATACTCCCAGGAGCAACGCAACTGGTATGTACAAGACGCCTTAATCCACTTGACCATCACGACCGGACATAATGAGGTGATAGCCGAAGCTATTTGAACCACCCCACCGCCGGCACTCGGATGGTTACCTTTGATTTGGTAAAATGCTATGCCCAAGATTACCATCCGAGTGCCGGCGGTGGGGTGGTTCAAATAGCTTCGGCTATCACCTCATTATGTCCGGTCGTGATGGTCAAGTGGATTAAGGCGTCTTGTACATACCAGTTGCGTTGCTCCTGGGAGTATGGGTTCGAGTCACTTCTGGGGTGTGAGTTTTCAGTTGCATATTGTCCTGGGGACCATTCAGGCTTGTTCGCATTTGTGTTCCTCACGTGTGCCCCAAAGAATGAGGTGATTTGGTAAAATGCTATGCCCAAGATTACCATCCGAGTGCCGGCGGTGGGGTGGTTCAAATAGCTTCGGCTATCACCTCATTATGTCCGGTCGTGATGGTCAAGTGGATTAAGGCGTCTTGTACATACCAGTTGCGTTGCTCCTGGGAGTATGGGTTCGAGTCACTTCTGGGGTGTGAGTTTTCAGTTATATATATGTATATATATATATATATATATGATATATATATGATATATATCATATATATAGGAAAGTCATCTAGTATCTTGTGGTTATCTTGTGGTTATCTTGTGATGATTTCGGGGCTTTAGTGTCCCCGCGGCCCGGTCCTCGACCAGGCCTCCACCCCTAGGAAGCAGCCCGTGACAGCTGACTAACACCCAGGTACCTATTTTACTGCTAGGTAACAGAGGCATAGGGTGAAAGAAACTCTGCCCATTGTTTCTCGCCGGCGTCCGGGATCGAACCCGCGACCACAGGATCACAAGTCCAGCGTGCTGTCCGCTCGGCTCCCGGTCCCCAGAAAGTCATGTATCCAGAAAGTATCAGAAAGTCATGGTATCCAGCAGTGAAAAGTGGAGAAAATGGCATTAGAAAACGTAGTGTAAACACCAATCTCATTACTCTTCAACCTCCTGTCAACAGTAGAAGCACCATTGCTGTAACAACAGTAAAAGCTTCCAACAGAGAACTTGGCAAGTTTCTGCTTGAATTACCAGATCAAGTTGCGGGCCACGAAGGTAAACACCTCATAGACCAGACCAGGGGCGCTATCGTAGACCTGTGGAAATAATCAAGAGGTAATATACCTCTAGTTAGTTCCCACTAATCTCTTGTCCTGGTCAAAGACTTGGCTGTTTGGTTGGCGGCCCCACCAGGCCGGCATTTACATCTCAAATATTCCTGCCAGGCAGATTAAGGATTTTTTTCCACTGAAAACCGTTTGGGTTTGTTGGTAATTCTTCTTATACACTAATGATGTGTTGATGAGTGGTGTACACATGTTAGGTCACTTGTGACGAATGTTTGCAATGTCTTTACCTGTCGGCCTAGGCAGGTGAAAGTGTTTGTAGCCCTCTGGTACTAGCAGCCTCCCTGTGCCGCATCTTCCCTCATAATCTTTCTTCCTTAATTTTGTATATAATATATTTCCTTAACAATTTTCCTTTTACTCCTCCTCAAACCACTCCTCCACATTGTCCTCCTCCTCCTAACCATCACCCAGTCCTCTCCGGGGTTATGGCTGTGGTAATATGGCCTCATTAGCCAAGATTGGATTTAGCCATCAAGTGTTGTCTTCATAACTATTGTCGAGGGCGGTCGACGCCCGACCGCCTCCACACTCTGTGACTTCCTGACCTCAACCTGGCCTCCAGGCTGTGTGACTTCCTGACCCCAGCTTGGTCTCCAGGATGTGTAACTGACTCCCTGACCCTAGCTTGGTCTCCAGGCTGTGTAACTGACTCCCTGACCCCAGCTTGATCTTCAGGCTGTGTAACTGACTCCCTGACCCCAGCTTGGTCTCCAGGCTGTGTAACTGACTCCCTGACCCCAGCTTGATCTTCAGGCTGTGTAACTGACTCCCTGACCCCAGCTTGGTCTCCAGGCTGTGTAACTGACTCCCTGACCCTAGCTTGATCTCCAGGCTGTGTAACTGACTCCCTGACCCCAGCTTGATCTTCAGGCGGTATAAATGCTTTATAGTGTGGAGACGGCAGTAATGTTAATGAGTCGATTTTTAACTCGGTGACAGACAGCTGCATGTTACTGTGAACGATGCTGCTTCTCGCAAACTGTTAATTAACATTGTCGTTCTACGTCCACTTATTATTTTCATCTGTGACCTATTAAATGCCACGCAACACCTGAAGCCAATTCTGCTTGCTAATGACACAATCGTTATTTTCTAAAATAGACGGGGGATCACACGACTGTTTCAAGCGTAGGTTAGATATTTATATGAATGACTTTGAGTGGATATAAATGAGAGCTGCGTCGTATGGGTCAATATGTCTTCTGCAGTTTCCATAATTCTTATGTTCCAGTCTTATGTGGAGGATCCAGCTTTGAAAGGGGCTGTCATTGTCAAGCAGTACACCACTGTTACCTTCTGTGACTTACCATCCTGAGTGATGGTGACTTCTTAGTACCATTGCTACTTTATTCACTCTCGCGTTCTTGAGGATATCCTCATGATGCTTCTAAAGGGTGCTAGTGCAGGCTCCTGATCACATGACCTTGTATGACTAACCACGCTGTGTATCCCTTCATATTTGGGAATAGTGATGTCTGACGACCTGACATTTAGTGAACATAACCGAGCAAATATAGTGAGTGAACGATATGGAAGAAAATGCAGAATAGAACCAGTGAAGAGCAGAAGTGCCATAGGCACAATCAGAGAACACTGTATAAATATCAGAGGTCCGCGGTTGTTCAACATCCTCCCAGCGAGTATAAGAAATATTGCCGGAACAACCGTGGACATCTTCAAGAGAAAACTAGATTGTTTTCTAAAAATAAAAAGTGCCGGACCAACCGTACTGTGGTGGGTATGTTGGCCTGCGGGCCGCTCCAAGCAACAGCCTGGTGGACCAAGCTCTCACAAGTCAAGCCTGGCCTTGGGCCGGGCTTGGGAAGTAGAAGAACTCCTAGAACTCCATCAAGCAGGTATATCAGCGGCCAGAAAAATGATAGGATGTATTATGAGAACGTTCAAATCCAGGGATTCCACAGCAATGCTAATACTATTTAAATCACTGGTGCCGTTCCGTCTTGAATAGTGCTCGGTACTCACTTCCCTTTTCAGAGCGGGAGAGGTCTCTGAAATAGAGGAAATACAGAGAACATGTACGGCACGCATAGACACGATAAAACATCAAAATTATTGGGACCGTCTCAAGGCTCGAAAATGTACTCTTTGAAAAGGAGACGAAAGGTATCAAATACATGAAGGATACTTGAAGGCCAGGTCCCAAATTTGCACAGTAGAATAACAACATACTGGAGCGAAAGATACGGAAGGAAATGCAAAACAGGACCAGTGAAGAGTAGAGGTGCCATAGGCACAATCGGAGAGCACTGTCTGAGCATCAGGAGTCAACGGCTGTTCAACATCCTCCCAGCAAGCTTTAGCAATATTGCCGGAACAAAAGTGGACTTCTTCAATAAAAGATTAGATAAGTTCTTGCAAGAAGTATCGGACCAATCGGGTTGTAATGGATATGTAGGCCTGCGGGCAGCAGCAATTAACAGCCTGTTGGACCAAGTTATCACAAGTCAAGCCTGGGCACAGGCCGGGCTTAGGAGGGAGAAGAACTCCCGGGCTCGAAACCCTCTGCAGGTAAGCTCCAGGTATATAGTCTAGGATAGCTGTATGAAGGCAAAAGTACCTAAATGTGTTTTTTTTTTTTTGCAGGGATATTCCAGCGCGGGCCCTAAGCCTCTAGCTGGCCCACTAAGTGTTGCTTGTTTCTGTTTTACTTGGGCGGAGTATGAGTATTTATGACTCGTATGGTCGCTTCAGTAAGATTTTGCCATATGTGTTTAACAACTTCTTCTGCTCTGTTGAATCTAAGTTGAAATCTTAATGGGTTTGTAACTGTGCACTGTGTTAGATAATGTTCCAGTGGTCTGTCGGGCATTTCTCCACAGTGGTGACATTTGTTCTCATCTTCCGGAACCTGTAAGCCTATTTCCCATGCACATGGGTATCCAAGCCTGATGCGATGTAAATGCACTTCTGTTGCTCTACTGTTCCCTTTCATCAAACTAAGTGGTTCGTAGTTGGTTGAATTCTTGTACCAACCCGCAGATCCTGATGTTGCAATTGCTGTGTTGTGGTCACTGTACATCTTTTGCATTGCTCTTTTTCTAATTACTTTCTTAATCTGTGATAGACTCTGTGGTATGTAAATGTCTACATTTCTCCTCTTAGCAAGTTTTGCAGCTTCGTCTGCAATGTCATTTCCTATTATTCCCACATGACTTGGCACCCAGTTAAGTACCCGAATGTGTTAATAAAAAAAACGAACAATTCTTCCTTTCTCTCCTCCATACATCCTTATCTTCCTCTCTCCACCTCCTTTCTTCCTACTTCTTCTCCTCCACTCCATCCCCTCTCCCACTACCCTCACACCTTCCCCCATCCATGCATATCTATCCCCATCCCTCTCTCTTGCCTGTCCTCTTCCCTCCTGCCACCACCCACTTGCTCCTATCTTGGGGGATGTCAGCGGAGCACTTGCTTCAACAAGCAGGCCATCATTGCACCATTACTGGCGAGGAGTGACCCTTGAGCACGGCGGCCTGCTTGCCCTCAAGTGCACTCTTTCTCTCACTGCTTGCTTGCCTCAGAAGGAGCCAGCACGTCTGCGCGCCTGCACATGCGCTTAGCCTACCTTAATGTACTTACCTAAATGCACTTTAATATTTCAGTGATGGTTCCTAAGCTTGGCTTTTTGAGTTGTCGGTTGTGTAATACAGTGGCTCTCTTCCCTCACATTTCTTATTGTATTGACGGCAAAGTTGAATATTGAATTAGCTTCCGATGTCTCATTTTTTCTAAGTATATTATTTTTAACATTGCTTCTTCATTTGCTTTATGAACCAGTATTAGGATCTTAAACGTCTTTACCATGTCCCCCCTGTTCCTTATAACCAGCAGTGTCGTGATATCCAGTTCCCTCATCCTTGCCTCGTTACTCAGGACTCAACCATGTTACATATATTTTGATGTTTATTATTCATGTAGGGTTTCCTAGCCAGAGCTGCATACCCAGTTGTGTGTCTCACGTACATTGTATACAGTGTTCTGAAGTTTCCTTTGAAGACAGTCCAAACGTTTACTAGCTTGGTGTAGAGCGGTCATGCTGTCCTGGTGATGTGTTAGTTATGAAGTGTCTCCAGTGGACAAGTTGTCCGCTGTGCAGTAGTGTGGGTGGGAAAGTGCAGGTATGAGAGCCGGTCGGCCGAGCGGACAGCACGCTGGACTTGTGATCTTGTGGTCAAGGGTTCGATCCCAGGCGCCGGCGAGAAACAATGGGCAGAGTTTCTTTCACCCTATGCCCCTGTTACCTAGCAGTAAAATAGGTACCTGGGTGTTAGTCAGCTGTCACGGGCTGCTTCCTGGGGGTGGAGGCTTGGTCGAGGACCGGGCCGCGGGGACACTAAAAGCCCCGAAATCATCTGAAGATAACTCAAGATTGCCACACGCCCTCGCTCGTATGGCTGTGATCGGGGAAACAAGCTTAACTGAATTTTAAACAGCAGCAGTTGTCAGATTTGTACCCTTGTATGTCTACTCCCAGTTCTCTCACCTCTAAGTCAGTTGGGCTCTCTTCTCTTCATCCTGTGGGTGTACTCACCTATTGCTGCTTGCGGAGGCTCAGCTCTGGCTCTTTGGTCCCGCCTCTCAACTGTCAGTCAACTGGTGTACTGATTCCTGAGCCTATTGGCCTCTATCATATCTACACTTGAAACTGTATATGGAGTCAGCCTCCACCACATCACTGCCTAATGCATTCCATTTGTCAACCACTCTGACACTAAACAAATTCTTTCTAATATCTCTGTGGCTCATTTGGCCACTCAATTTCCACCTGTGTAATCATCTTTAAATACCCGTGTGTGGGATGCGTGCGTGTGGATGACGAACATTTGCGTGGACGCTGTTGGGTGTGGCTATTATGGATTCATGTATGGGTGAAATTTTGACATCATCATAAAAGCATTATGTCCTTCGCTAGGAATTTAAAGATGATTGCCTTCCGCCTGCTGCAGGAAATCCGGGCTTTTCGAGTTTCAGGCTTTATGCTCCCTTCCGGTTGGGACCTTAATAAATGACACATTTATCAGTATTTGATAATTTGTGAGATAGTGACAGTATGGTTACGTAACGAGGTGTGATATTTACCCTGGTGCTTTGACGGTGTTTTCTAGCGTTGTTGGTTCTCTCGTGGAGTTCATTCAAATATATATATTGTGTTCGTAGATTATATTCTTATTTTAGTATGTAATGGCCAAAAGCGATTGTAGGATTGTGTTCTCGGAGGTCGTGAAGAATTTATGTGTGTGTTCAAGAGATGCGCGGATAACTTTACAGCTAGTCTGACCAGCAAGTGTTGTGTCGGAGCAAGAACATAACTCACGGTGGTACAGTGTTGTGTGTGTGTGTCTGGGTGTGTGTGGGTGTGTGTGTGTGGGTGGGTGTGGGTGTGTATGGGTGGGTAGGTAGGTAGCATTTTTTTAGGTGGGTGAACGGAGAGGCGTAGTGGTATGGGTGTTGAGGTCACTAGTGGCAGTATATGCAGTGTGTTGGTGTGTACATTAACACGTGTAGCCGTGTACATTAACACGTGTAGCCGTGTAGAGTGTAGATGGGCTGGATTATATACTGAGCAGTGGAGGGCGCAGATGTGTAGGAGTTATGAGCCAGCGACGGGCCACCCTCGCTAATAGAGATACAAGGTGCCGGACGACTCAAACAGAAAACGAAACAGTACGTCACTTTTGTGAGCCGATTTCATTTCAAATTATGTCCAAATTTGGCCATAGCGCGCATACCAGCGAATAGTGACGTTATTTTTAAGAGGACGGGTTGGTTTGACACGCTGTACTCCCCTTCATATAGTCTAGGGCAGCTGCACAATTGTACATGTCCCTAATGTATTAATAACAAAAACTTGAGGTTATCCTAAGATGATTTCGTGGCTTCGCGTCCCCGCGGCCCGGTCCTCGACCAGGCCTCCTTTTTGTTACACACACCCCAGGAAGTAGCCCGTAGCAGCTGTCTAACTCCCAGGTACCTATTTACTGCTAGGTGAACTAGTACATCAGGGTAAGAAACTCTGCCCATTTGTTTCGGCCTCCACCGGGGATCGAATCCGGAACCTCAGGACTACGAATCCGAAGCGCTGTCCACTCAGCTGTCAAGCGCCCTTGCTGTTTGTTGCTTGACTTGAGTCAAACTGTAGCTTGAAGGGTGATGACGTGACGGAGGTGGGTGTGATGGCATACTTGAGAGCAGGTGTGGGCGCGCCGCGGTGGGCGGGGATAAGCTGGAGTAGTTAACAAGGCTCAAAGCTATGGGTGTGGGCGGCCGCCTCACGGTTAGGTCATGGCTCACACATGACACGTGTGTGTGTATCCTGTACCCTCTCCGGGTCCAGGTATGACCTGGCCTGGGGGTCAGGCTCGACCTGTGATAACTTGGTCCATCAGGCTGTTGCTTGGAGTGGCCTGCAACCCGGTTGGTCCAGCACTTATTGCAAGAACTTATCTAATTGCTTTTGAAGAAGTCCTAATTTGTTCCGGCAATATTTCTAATGCTTTCTTTGAGAATATTAAACAGCTGTGTACCTCTGATGTCCAGACAATGCTCTCTGACTGTGCCTACGGCACCTCTACTCCTCACTGGTTTTATTCTGCATTTTCTTCCGTATCTTTCGCTCCAGAGTGTTGTTATTCTACTGTGTAAACTTGGGACCTGGCCCTCCAGTATCTTCGTTGTATATGAAATCGGTATTTCATACCAATTTCGTCTCTTTTCCAAAAAGTACATTTGGAGAGCTTTGAGGCGGTCCTAATAATTTTGGGGTTTTATCGCGTCTATGCGTGTCGTATAGATTCTCTGCATTTCCTCTATTTCAGCAGTCTCCCTGCAATCATACCTGCTCTGAAAGGGGAAGTGAATATCGAGCAGTATTTAAGGTCGGACAGCACAAATTTTCCTGACTGACGCAATATTTGCTTGGTTATGCTCACTAAACGTTAGATCGTCAGACATCATTATTCCCAGATCCTTTACATGTTGCTTTCCTACTATGGGTAAATGTTATTGTGTTGTGTCTTACATATATGAGAGACTTCAGAGTTTCACCTGCTTTATATACGTGACCACTTCTCGTTACTCCCTGTGCTTGAACGGGGTGAGAATAGCTTGAGCTACCTCATCCCTTCGTGTGTATTTTACCTCAATAAACTTATTTCAATTTCAATTTCCCTGTGCTTGAACATTTCCCATTGTGTGTCTTTGCATCATGGTAATCACACAGTGTATGTGAGATAGGAAGAGAGCAGGAAGAGTCAATGAGTCTTCCTGACAGGTGTTTTTAAACTCCTAAAGTAGTATGATCTTGTCCATTATATAGGCTGATGGACCACTTGCGAGGGTTTGGTGGGGCTGAGATTAGGTTTCTATTTTAGTGATGGAATTCATCCTGGTGAGTATGGAGGCTCGTCCTCAGAGCCGACCCGGATGCTACTCCTAGATCTTCTGCCTGTGTACAATGAAGTCTCAATAGCCTGGTGTATCTACGAGTACAACTTTTAGAGTAGTGGGATGAAAGAGTGCTCTCGTGCAGGCAGCGGGCGCGTCTGGGGAGGCCCAGGCATGAGTGCTGTGCCATCTCTACCTGTGTTTCTTTGGTTGCTTACCCCTGGCACTCATCCTAGGTACTAATGCCACCATGCCTTATTCAGCTAAATTAGTTACTACAGGTATCAAAACTTGTTTTGAAAGCCTAATAAGATTTGGAGGAAAGATTCGATTGTCATTATGACCCTTTTCTTCCTGAAGAATACTTGGGAACAGGACGCCATGGGTGTCCTGTTCCTTCCACCAGTGCCACACCTGGGGTGTCCTGTTCCTTCCACCAGTGCCACACCTGGGGTGTCCTGTTCCTTCCACCAGTGCCACACCTGGGGTGTCCTGTTCCTTCCACCAGTGCCACACCTGGGGTGTCCTGTTCCTTCCACCAGTGCCACACCTGGGGTGTCCTGTTCCTTCCACCAGTGCCACACCTGGGTGTCCTGTTCCTTCCACCAATGCCACACCTTGGTGACCGTCTGCCCGGCCACTCGGTGCCTCGTCTTCCCTCGTCAGCTTCCTGCAAGGTTTAAAACTCTGGTGTTTTTGTCGCCTTCGGCCAATTATGGGTTTCACCTGCGTCATTATCCTCGGAAATTTATGGTGGCAGATTTTGTGCGTTTGTGAGGTTCCGTAAGTGTATTATACGGGGTGGGTGAGGGTTGTGTGGTGTTGGGTGAGGGTTGTGTGGTGTTGGGTGAGGGTTGTGTGGTGTTGGGTGAGGGTTGTGTGGTGTTGGGTGAGGGTTGTGTGGTGTTGGGTGAGGGTTGTGTGGTGTTGGGTGAGGGTTGTGTGGTGTTGGGTGAGGGTTGTGTGGTGTTGGGTGAGGGTTGTGTGGTGTTGGGTGAGGTTGTGTGGTGTTGGGTGAGGGTTGTGTGGTGTTGGGTGAGGGTTGTGTGGTGTTGGGTGAGGTTGTGTGGTGTTGGGTGAGGGTTGTGTGGTGTTGGGTGAGGGTTGCGTGGTGTTGGGTGAGGGTTGTGTGGTGTTGGGTGAGGGTTGTGTGGTGTTGGGTGAGGGTTGTGTGGTGTTGGGTGAGGGTTGTGTGGTGTTGGGTGAGGGTTGTGTGGTGTTGGGTGAGGGTTGTGTGGTGTTGGGTGAGGGTTGTGTGGTGTTGGGTGAGGGTTGTGTGGTGTTGGGTGAGGGTTGTGTGGTGTTGGGTGAGGGTTGTGTGGTGTTGGGTGAGGGTTGCGTGGTGTTGGGTGAGGTTGTGTGGTGTTGGGTGAGGTTGTGTGGTGTTGGGTGAGGGTTGTGTGGTGTTGGGTGAGGGTTGTGTGGTGTTGGGTGAGGTTGTGTGGTGTTGGGTGAGGGTTGTGTGGTGTTGGGTGAGGGTTGTGTGGTGTTGGGTGAGGGTTGTGTGGTGTTGGGTGAGGGTTGTGTGGTGTTGGGTGAGGGTTGTGTGGTGTTGGGTGAGGGTTGTGTGGTGTTGGGTGAGGCTGTGTGGTGTTGGGTGAGGGTTGTGTGGTGTTGGGTGAGGGTTGCGTGGTGTTGGGTGAGGGTTGCGTGGTGTTGGGTGAGGGTTGCGTGGTGTTGGGTGAGGGTTGCGTGGTGTTGGGTGAGGGTTGCGTGGTGTTGGGTGAGGGTTGCGTGGTGTTGGGTGAGGGTTGCGTGGTATTGGGTGAGGGTTGTGTGGTGTTGGGTGAGGGTTGTGTGGTGTTGGGTGAGGGTTGTGTGGTGTTGGGTGAGGGTTGTGTGGTGTTGGGTGAGGGCGTGTGGATGAGCGTCCTTGGGTGGGAACGAGTCATCGGGATGATGTGGATGGCAAACGACCTTTTCCCGGATGATCAGAATGTCAAGTTTGAGCTCTGTATAATCCCGTAGCTTGTGCACGATTCTATCAACACGATAAATAAATAAATATATATAATATATATTTGTGCTATATACAGTTTATATATATATATATCTATATATATATATATATATATATATATATATATATATATATATATATAATATATATATATATTTATATATATATATATATATATATATATATATATATATATATATATATATATATATATATATATATATATATATATATATTTCACCCAACCCATAGTGATTAAAATTAAATGTAAGCAACAAAACATTGATAATATTAAATTTGAGATGGTGAAGCTGGAGTCAGAGTTAGATAATAAGGACCTGGCACCTCCCAGATCACACCTCCCACCAGTACCTTCGGCACAAACGGCTCCTTGAGGTTACCTTGAGGTTGTTCAGAGGATCAATATCTTCGCGAAAGTTTTCTTTGTGGAATTTTGGAAGGTAATCTTTGGTTGACTCTTTGGACGTAGGTGAGGCTCTTATATTTCGCTGGTAAAGGGATGCCTACTAAGATTTCGCGAGGAGGTCTTTTGGTGCAAGTGCCAAGCGTAGGATCCCAGGCGGCATCTGTTACTTCAATTTCCTAGCATCATCACCTTTAAAACCCTGTGGTGTCATCCCCTTTAAGACGGTCCAGCAGCATCCCTTATACAGAACTCTTGCGTGCTCCACTCCCAAAGTCCACTGCTGGTGTGTATAGATTTCATTCGGTGACTGCAAATTCTTGCACTCGTCTTAAGGTGAGTAGAGTGCAACATATGCAGGAGTCCCTCTCCAGGTTCCTGAAGGTTACTAAATCTACGTCAGCTTGGCATTTGCTGCTAATGTTTTTATATTAATGTGTGTCTGATGATAAGGTTGGAGTTGTGTGTGTTATCAAATTCCCATCATATTATGTTGTCCCTGTGTCTCCTCACGCGCGTCCGCAAATTCATCACCTTACACGTCCAAGAATATACAGACCGTCCACCCTTCTTACTCTCGCTTAATCTTTGTCACCTGGTCGTGTGACAAACACACACACTTGTGTGTGTTTGTATTCTCACCAAGTTGTGTGTGTGAGAGAGAGAGAGAGAGAGAGAGAGAGAGAGAGAGAGAGAGAGAGAGAGAGAGAGAGAGAGAGAGAGAGAGAGAGAGAGAGAGAGAGAGAGAGGGGGGGGTGGGGGGTAACCCCAGGTATCTCAGGTGCTCGACATACCTCACCAGTTGGCAAAAATTCCAAGATCCTGGATGGCCCACTAGAGTGCTCATAAATATCTTGCTCCGAGAAGTTTTCGGAGTATTTTGTTAGATTTGAGGAACGTTGATGACCTTCGGTAAGAGGGCAGCAGTACGCGAAGAATCTCGGCCCGTGTATTAATACAGACGCGGGTGTGGTGTGGTGTGGTGTGGTGTGGTGTGGTGTGGTGTGGTGTGGTGTGGTGTGGTGTGGAGTGGTGTGGTGTGGTGTAGTGTGGTGTGAGAGTTCTCAAGGAGGAAGTGGGTACTCAGCGTGCAGCAATTGCGAACAGGGTCTGGTTGGTTGGTGCCTTTCAGTTGGTGACCGCAGCACCGATGGTCAAGCCGAAATAAGAAAGCCGCTCGAGCTAGGAATATCATTTCAACCCGTCAATCAACACCACACAGACATAATGTGACAACTCCTTGATCACTGGATTCTCGAAGCTCACTGACCTCACCTATAACAAACCGTAAAATATTTTAAGCATTGTCTACCAGGAGACCCGAGCACTACAGAAGGTAATATGGAGCCCCCGCTCTTCCATAGCTGGATGAGTTGGTGCCACCTTGTCGACACCCACGTGTGTGTCAGACCAGCTCCCCTGGGCACTCAAGTCCTCCAGACTGTGGCGGCAGGTTGCCTCACCTTGAGGTGGTTACCTTGAGGTGCTTCTGGGGCTTAGTGTCCCCGCGGCCCGGTCGTCGACCAGGCCTCCTGGTTCGTGTAGTCCTGCAACACACACGCCAGACATACGTCGTACTCTACATTTGGAAATTATTAGAGAGATTATTTCAACATCATTTCTCAGAAATATTTCCTTAGGAGACCACGAGTCTAGCAGAATGTACACAACAGCCCCATTGAGAAATAAAGGCGAAACAATAATTAATAATATCTCTTAATACTAAATAAATAATAACACTACTTAAATAAATACAAATTTAATACTAACACATCTTTGATTGTGTTCATAAACTTTATGAAAACCTTCGAGGGAAAAGATATAATCTTCAACAGTGTAGGTAACAACATTTAATTCACTTATATCATCGACGTCTCGATCTCGGGCCTCAAAACACAAGAACGTTGTGCTAGCAACCAGTTAGTGGATGGTCATAGTGATCTCAGAAGTACCTAATTGGTATCCAGTTGAGGCTTTAAATCTTCGAAGGGTACCTGAATCAACCAGGCATTGGTACCTACGTTGGATTGTGAATTACTGTCACCAACAGGCTAAGTGACCAGGCATCAAACAGTAAGCATGGTACAAGACCGTGCTACAGGGACACTGATCCCTGGAACAGTCACAAGGTAGGTAACTTAGAAGCTTTGTCTGAGTTTAATGTCTGATTGTAATGTTATTGTGGGTAATTAACTAATATTTGGTGTAGAACCCTCCCGATAGTGTTGCAATAATTCACGTGAAACTTAACAAGGATGTAGCAACCTGTTGTGGGCGCGGTGTGTCGGAGAGTGTAGAGAGACAACATAATACAGGGTACAAAACAATCAAATGTGCCCATAGTAGGAAAGCAGTATGTAAAGGATTTGGGAATAATGATGTCCGACGACCAAATGTTTACGGAGCATAACCAAGCAAATATTGCGTCAGCCACAAAATGATAGGATGGATTACGAGAACCTTCAAATCCAGGGATCCCATCACAATGGTTGTATTATACAAATCACTTTTACTGTCCCGTCTTGAGTACTGCTCAGTACTCTCTTCCCCCTTCAGAGCAGGAGAAATTGCTGAAAAAGAGGGAATACAGAGAACATATACGGCATACATAGACGCGATAAAGCACCTAAATTATTGGGATCGTCTCAAAGCTCTCCCAATGTACTCACTAGAAAGAAGACGAGAGAGATATCAAATAATATACACGTGGAAGATACTGGAGGGCCAGCTACCAAATCTACCCAGTAAGATAACAACATACTGGAGTGAACGATATGGAAGAAAATACAGAATAGAACTAGTGAAGAGCAGAGGTGCCATAGGCACAATCAGAGAACACTGTATAAACATCAGAGGTCCGCAGTTGTTCAACATCCTCCCAGCGAGCGCAAGAAATATTGCCGGAACAACCGTGGACATCTTCAAGAAGAAACTAGATTTACTCCTCCAAGGAGTGCCGGACCAACCGGGCTGTGGTGGGTATGTGGGCCTGCGGGCCGCTCCAAGCAACAGCCTGGTGGACCAAACTCTCACAAGTCAAGCCTGGCCTCGGGCCGGGCTTGGGGAGTAGAAGAACCCCCAGAACCCCTTCAAGCAGGTATAAGTGTGTGTGTGTGAGTGAGTGAGTTACGTTGGAGAGATGTTTGGCATGTTTAGATGAGGGCGGGTATGGCAGGTAATGCGGGCACGGATAGAAATAGCTCCTCGCCACTTTACCTCATGATGGGCTTAGCGGGAGAGTGGTTGCCCAACCCGGTACTGGGTTTACTCGCGGGTGTCTGTAATGTGTTCTGTTCTCAGAATGTTCGGTAATACGTTTACTGTTTGTGATGTGTGTCTATGTATGTATTAACACGATGTACTGAACGGGGTGAGAATAGCTTGAGCTACCTCATCCCTTTGTGTGTATTTTACATCAATAAACTTATTTCAATTTCAATTTCAAATGTGTTCTGTTCATGGGGCGGCAGACATGTTCTAATGGATTAATATTGGCTGTATTAATGGATTAATATTGGCTGTATTAATGGATTAATATTGGCTGTATTAAAGGATTAATATTAGCTGAATTAACGGATTAATATTGGATGTATTCATTTTACCTTAATATAATAAAGGGGTTCATTTCTCCTATTATAGGATTGCAGGAGAATTTTATCCGTTGATGATTTGATTAGTTAGAACCTCTGTAGTTGGAATATGAGAGTGTGGACTTGCTGACCTTATTAGGCCGGTGAGGTGCCAGTGTCCGCACGGCACTCTCACACCTGAGGGAGCTGCGGGTGGTGGCGAGGGGCAGGCCAGCGGGGCAGGCCAGAGGGGCAGGCCAGAGGGGCAGGCCAGAGGGGCAGGCCAGAGGGGCAGGCCAGAGGGGCAGGCCAGAGGGGCAGGCCAGAGGGGCAGGCCAGAGGGGCAGGCCAGCGGGGCAGGCCTGCCCCTCACTCACATGTTTTACGGCCGTCTGAGAATGGCGAGTATTTTCCCTGTGAACAGACTCGGGTTTACCGTATCCACAGCCTACACCACGAGGCGTACTCGGCTCACAACTGACTGGACACGAATTCGATTCCCCGGCACGGCAAAACACCCGTGGCCACGTTTCCACGTTTTCCTTTCCTTGTAGACTTGTTTATTTATTACACTCTGCGTTCTGTTCGTTAGGAAGTTGAAGATCCATCTCCCTACTGTGCCAGTAATTCCTTTTGCACGCATTTTGTGCACAATAACACCTTGGTCACATTTGTCGAAAGCTTTTACCAAGTGTGTATATTACATCTGCGTGTTGCTTGTCTTCGATGACACCTGAGGCCAGGTCATAGTGATCTAGCAGCTGTGAGAGGCAGGAGCGACCTGTTCTGAACCCGTGTTGTCTAGGGTTATGCAGATGGTGTGATTCATGTGATTTGTAATCTTAGTTCTTAGCATTCTTTCAAAGATTTTTATGATGTGTGAGGTTAGAGCTATTGGGCTATAATTTTTTGCATCTGCTTTACTACCTCCTTTGTGAAGTGGCGCGATCTTCGTTGTTTTAAGTATGTCAGGGATGACGCCAGTATCTAGGCTCCGTCTCCAAAAGATGTTTAGGACATGTGATTGTGGTATTTTGCACTTCTTGATGAATATAAAATTCCACGAGTATGGGCGTGGTGCAGAGTACATGGCCATGCTGTCTATGGCTACTTCACAGTCCAGTGCGGTTAGGGTGACATCTCATGTGGTTCGATGTTGGTGTCACATTTATGAAGGATCCATTTAATTCGTCGATCTTCAATGTGGTCTTCAGGGGTTCACTGAAAACAGAATCGTTCTGAAGCCTCGGCATTTCACTCATTTCTTTGTTGTCATCTGTGAAAGTTCCAACACCCTTGTGCAAGGGCCTCCCTCCAGGACAATGTTGGGGACACCCTCTCAGTCATTCATACCTGGATCTTACCTGGAGAGGGTCTCGGGAGTTCTTGTACTCCCTGAGCCTGGCCTGGGGCCAGGCTCGACTTGTGATAACTTGATCCAACAGACTGTTGTTTGCAGCTGCCCGCAGGCCCACATATCCACTACAGCCCGGTTGGTCCGGCACTTCTTGAAATAACTTATCTAAATGGTTCTTGAAGTCATGAATGATTGAAGAGGTGGATGGATGAGTGGGTGATGAGTGGGTTAAGAGGGGTGGATGGATGAGTGAGTGGTTAAGAGGGTGGATGAGCACATTTACTAGAGCGTAATATCTTCGGTTAGACTTTGAGGCTAAACATTAATGTGATTTCGAGAAAAGGAAATTGTAATTTGGACGTTGGATGTGTTCTATTACGGCGGAGACGGGTAAAATGTTAGGGCGGTACTTAAGTGTGCTGTCATGCTCTCCGCGCCCAACATCACAAGGAACTCACGGGGTGAAGTGGTGGGTCCTGGTGGTGTGGTCCTGGTGGTGTGGTCCTGGTGGTGTGGTCCTGGTGGTGTGGTCCTGGTGGTGTGGTCCTGGTGGTGTGGTCCTAGTAGCGTGGTCCTGGTGGTAGAGGTGACGACACTGGTGCAGGCACGGAGGGAAGGTGAGGGAAGACCACAGAGGCAGGGGATGACAAGAAGAACAGTATATAATGAACATAAGAGAGCAGCGTGGCGAGCACTTACCGTTACTGTGCAAGACGAGTCACCGTAACGGGCAAGAAGCTCGCCTTGAACTGATGTTACGCTTCACGACACAGGTTGTAATTAGTCGATCCTGATTTTGACGGTGGAAGGGGGGTCACAGTCGGAAGGTGCAGGGAAGGTGGGAGAGGTGCAGGGACGGGTGGGGTGGGGCGTGAGGAGGTAGGAAGCGCTTGGGCTGCTCCTCGGCAGGTGGAGGGCCTCCACGCCCGGCGCCCGCCCCTGCACCCCACTCACCACCACACACACAAGTCACAAGTGAAGTGCCTCAGTCTGGTGGAGGGAGGTTAGGGCCAGCTGAACATTTGTCATTTAATGAGGCGGAACCTTTTTTTCACACGCTGACATTCTCGGCCTTGCTTAACCCACTTTATTATTGGTTTCCTTTCCCAGATGATGCGTGACTTTCACTTAGGGGGAGGCGCCCCCCGGGGAGTATTCCACCTGTCCAGGGGGGGTGTAGGTGTGGGCCCCCACCATATTAATTATTGTAGCTTGTATATGTTGTGTTTGGTTAGGAATCTCAACAGGAAATATATGTTCTATCTATCTCTCTATCTCTACCTATCTATTTATCTATCTATCTCTCTATCTCTACCTATCTATTTATCTATCTGTCTCTACCTATCTATTTATCTATCTGTCTCTACCTATCTATTTATCTATCTATCCTCAAACATGGCAACTTAGTTTGCATTTAATATATAGTTTATGAGTTCAGAAGTGATACGAGGTTAACAATAATCTTGATCTTGGGTCGAGAACCACCTCGCTGCGTTTCCAAGTTTCTAAACTGTAATAAATACATGATTAGTCGCCATGATCGAGGAAAGATATACAGGTCTCGTAAGTGGAGACGTGACCGCGTTATGAATCCTGGCAGAGGGCTCGGAACTCTCAGAGCTTCGTCTGTTGTCTATGTCTGAACTCCCTGATGGCCTCAGCATTGTCCTTTGTTCACATTCTGTTACATAATAAGTCATGGTAATAATACTGGTCCCACCAGTAGTGAACACTTGCTTACGTAGTTATATACAACAGATAAAAACACTAAAGTGAAATTAGTGTCACAGTGTATATTGTCATTTGTTTATATGTAAACAATGCCCTGTCAGTAATAGTACTTGTTTATATGTAAACAATGCCCTGTCAGTAATAGTACTTGTCATTCCCCTGATCTAACACACCACTGATGTACAACACCACTCATGTACACCACCATTGTCTGAACACACCACTCATGTACAACATCACTCATGTACACCACCATTGTCTGAACACACCACTCATGTACAACACCACTGATGTACACCACCATTGTCTGAACACACCACTCATGTACAACACCACTGATGTACACCACCATTGTCTGAACACACCACTCATGTACAACACCACTCATGTACACCACCATTGTCTGAACACACCACTGATGTACACCACCATTGTCTGAACACACCACTCATGTACAACACCACTCATGTACACCACCATTGTCTGAACACACCACTGATGTACACCACCATTGTCTGAACACACCACTGATATACAACACCACTGATGTACAACACCATTGTCTGAACACACCACTGATATACAACACTGACTTAAAGCATCGCGGACGTTGTTATTGTAGATTCAGCTACTGGGAACAAAAGTGCCAAGTAGCACGGGCTATGGTGAGCCCGTAGTGGACTTACCTGGCACAGGAGCGGGGCTGTATGCGGTCTCTCTGGGGCCACTGACATACATCAGTGATATACAACACGACTGGTATAACACACATTAACTTAACACACCAGTAATTTACATCTCTCGTCTCCATCCCAAAGCGAAGAGTTTTGAGTGTTTGAGGTAAACCCAGTAATTTAAAGGCATCGCTGATTCTATGCGGACAGTAAATGATTTGTGTATATTTTCGACCTCTGATTTTTCACCTGCCTTGAAAGGGAATATGAAGCCTGAACAATATGCCATACGAGATAACAGCCGTACTCTGAAGAATACCATCATTGATGTCGCATTCCTTATTTCGAATATTCTCATTATCCAACCTGTTATTTTCCTAGCAATTATAATATTTGCACTGTTGTACTCTCTGAACGTTATGTCTACTGACATTATCATTTTAACCTGAATTGGCAGGCATGCTTGTAGGTAGATGAAGGGGGGGGGGGGGGGAATAGATATTGACTTTTGAATACATTTTGACGATTTAGGGAGTTGTACTCTTTCAGCGTGGCGTGTGGCCAGCCTCCCCCTGATGATTGCCTGGTCTGTCAGGCTGTTTGTATTCGTAGCCCGAAGACCCACATGGCCGTCACCAGCATGCTGATCAGGTAACTCCAGCAGAAACTTGGCTTGGGATTGCTCCTGGTTGAGTGGCTGTGATGATGGCTGCTGTGTTGGTGGATCAGTTCCCCTGTACCCTTGTGCAGGAGGGTCTTGCTTCATGCAAGTCGGCGTTCAATCCCCCGACCGTCCATGTGGTTTGAGCACCATTCCTTCCCGCGTCCCAACCCAAATCCTTATTCTGATTCCTTCCAAGTGCTATATAGTCGTAATGGCTCTGTGCTTTCTCTTGATAGTTGTGATGACCAAACCGCCCATCGAAAAGGGAAGAAACGACGACGTTTCGGTGATGATAGTTCCCTTCCCTACCTCTGTAGGAGGGACGCTAGAGGCTGATTGATCATCACACATAATAAAAGTTTTTGAAAGAGTGATTAGAAATCAAATTTCTAGTTATATGGAAAATAATGAGCTACACAATCCAGGACAACATGGATTTAGAGCGGGCAGATCCTGTCTGTAACAGTTACTCAATCACTATGACAAAATCACAGAAGCTCTAGAAGAAAAGCAAAATGCAGATGTTGTATACACAGACTTTGCAAAGGTATTCAACAAATGTGACCATGGAGTGATATCACAAAATAAGGTCAATGGGAATAACTGGTAAAGTAGGACGCTGGATACTCAATTTCCTGTCGAACAGAACACAAAGAGTAACAGTCAATCAAATCAAAAACAATGACTAACACCAGGAGTTCCAGTCACAAAGATCAAGGGGGAACTGGGCACCATAGTCCACACAGTTACAGTGAGGAGAGACACTCTTGAGTATCGCTGTTCAACGATTAATGGTTTTGCTACAACTCTAATTTTGTTCATATGCAATGTATACTTCACGCATGCCAGTGTGACTTACGTGCCTTCTCTGTGTTTCAGGTACGGTGGAGTGTGAGAGCTTGTCAACCCGTCGTGGTGGAAGGGGCCACCGTGTAAGTAACATGACTGCTAGTGACTTATTTCCGCCTCTGACCTTTAGGTTAACTATACAATTGTCTGTGACCGTGGTACACTCTGTATGGTGTTACCCTGAATGTTTCCTTATTGCGTTATCGAGGAGGGGTTGTCATTCATGGGTCGAGGGGTGTCATTCATGGGTCGAGGGGTGTCATTCATGGGTCGAGGGTTGTCATTCATGGGTCGAGGGGTGTCATTCATGGGTCGAGGGGTGTCATTCATGGGTCGAGGGTTGTCATTCATGGGTCGAGGGGTGTCATTCATGGGTCGAGGGGTGTCATTCATGGGTCTAGGGGTGTCATTCATGGGTCGAGGGGTGTCATTCATGGGGTCGAGGGGTGCCATTCATGGGTCGAGGGGTGTCATTCATGGGTCTAGGGGTGTCATTCATGGGTCGAGGGGTGTCATTCATGGGGTCGAGGGGTGTCATTCATGGGTCTAGGGGTGTCATTCATGGGGTCGAGGGGTGTCATTCATGGGTCTAGTGGTGTCATTCATGGGTCGAGGGTTGTCATTCATGGGGTCGAGGGGTGTCATTCATGGGTCTAGGGGTGTCATTCATGGGTCGAGGGGTGTCATTCATGGGGTCGAGGGGTGTCATTCATGGGTCGAGGGGTGTCATTCATGGGTCGAGGGGTGTCATTCATGGGGTCGAGGGGTGTCATTCATGGGTCTAGTGGTGTCATTCTTGGGTCGAGGGGTGTCATTCATGGGTCTAGTGGTGTCATTCATGGGTCGAGGGGAGTCATTCATGGGTCGAGGGGTGTCATTCATGGGTCGAGGGGTGTCATTCATGGGTCGAGGGGTGTCATTCATGGGTCGAGGGGTGTCATTCATGGGTCGAGGGGTGTCATTCATGGGTCGAGGGGTGTCATTCATGGGTCGAGGGTTGTCATTCATGGGTCGAGGGGTGTCATTCATGGGGTCGAGGGGTGTCATTCATGGGGTCGAGGGGTGTCATTCATGGGTCGAGGGGTGTCATTCATGGGTCGAGGGTTGTCATTCATGGGTCGAGGGTTGTCATTCATGGGTCGAGGGGTGTCATTCATGGGGTCGAGGGGTGTCATTCATGGGTCGAGGGGTGTCATTCATGGGGTCGAGGGGTGTCATTCATGGGTCGAGGGGTGTCATTCATGGGTCTAGTGGTGTCATTCATGGGTCGAGGGGTGTCATTCATGGGTCTAGTGGTGTCATTCATGGATCTAGGGTTGTCGTTCATGGATCTAGGGGTGTCATTCATGGGGTCTAGGGGTGTCATTCATGGGGTCTAGGGGTGTCATTCATGGGGTCTAGGGGGTGTCATTCATGGGTCTAGGGGTGTCATTCATGGGGTCTTGGGGTGTCATTCATGGGTCTAGGGGGTGTCATTCATGGGTCTAGGGGTGTCATTCATGGGTCTAGGGGTGTCATTCATGGGTCTAGGGGTGTCATTCACGGAGTCGAGGGGTTATTGATGGGGTGTCATTCACTATTACAGTGGGCTTACTGGGTGGAAATGCGACAACATGCACCAGAAACACTCCGTCCGACTTTATAGACCTGGGATCGTTCCATTATTGCAAGCATAGGTGACCCATATTGGGATCGTACAAGGCCATATGTTTAATAGCCTGCACTGGCAAATTTTGGGTATACTGTGAGGATATCTTCAAGAACACGAGAGTGAATAAAGTAATTACAAAGCTCCAGGTACCTCATGCCAACTGGTCTGAAAGGTCTAATAACTGGGCATTCAGTGATCAAACCCATATTTCAGACTTGGAGTGGGAGTGAGCTGGTTATCGTAGGAGTGGTTGGTTATCACATTTGGAGCCAATCCTACTTAAAGGCTCGTCACTCCGCTGCTACTCCCACCGCATACCCCTGAGAAAAAAGAGGAAGAGATGCAGATTGGAACAGAACGGTGTTTTCTATATAGGCGAAGAAAACGAATCGCGGAACAACTTAAGAGTCTCACCCTATCTCAAGAACGGCGAAGAAGGTTAGGTAGAGAAATAGACACGATTGAACTCAAGCTACAAGAGTCATACAAAACCCAGAAGAGGCAAACAGCAAAAGGCCATTAGTGAAATAGAGAGAAATCCGAAATATTTTTTCTCCTATGCAAAATCAAGATAAAAATTCACATCTAGTATCGGGCCCCTGCGAAAGTGAGATTGAAAGGTCACTGATGACAACAAAGAAATGAGCGATATACTGAGGAATCAATATGATTGTTTTCAGCGAGCCACTAAACACACTGAAGATTTATAATACAAATGAATTTTCTATGGATATGATACCAACATCAAATCATATATCAGTTGTCACCCTATCTCCACTGGATTTTGAAGAAGCCATAAACAGTATGCCTAAGCACTCTGCACCAGGCCCGGATTCTTGGAATTCTATATTTATCAAGAACTGTAAAAAAAATCACTATCGCAGGCCCTTCACATTCTTTGGAGACAAAACCTAGATACTGGCGTTATCCCTGATATACTAATCACAGCAGAGATAGCACCACTCCATAAAGGAGGAAATAAGGCAGAGGCAAAAAATTACAGACCGATAGCACTAACATCGCACATCATAAAAATCTTTGAGAGAGTGCTAAGATGATCACAAAATACATGGAATCACAGCATTTCCATAACCCCGGACAGCTTGGTTTCAGAACAGGGTACTCTTGCCTGTCGCAGTTGCTGGACCATTATGATATGGCATTAGATGCCATGGAAGACAAACAAAACGCTGATGTAATTTACACAGATTTCGCAAAAACCTTCGACAAATGTGACCACCGTGAGCCGGTGGCTGAGCGGACAGAACACTGGACGCGTGATCCTGTGGTTCCGGGTTCGATCCCGGGCGCCGGCGAGAAACAATGGGCAGAGTTTCTTTCACTCTGATGCTCCTGTTACCTAGCAATAAAATAGGTACCTGGGTGTTAGTCAGCTGTCACGGGCTGCTTCCTGGGGGTGGAGGCCTGGTCGAGGACCGGGCCGCGGGGACGCTAAGCTCCGAAATCATCTCAAGATAACCTCGTGGTAAGGTAAGGTAACCGTAACCGTTCTTCCCCTCTACCACCACCTTCTCCACTTTCTTCCCTCTTCTATCAAGCAGGTAAGCCCACTCAAGGTCTTAGTTATGCTACTGCCCCTCCACCTTCCCACGCCTCTTCGCCATATCTGCCTCCCTCGCTCACAGCTACTACACAATACCAGTAATGCCACAAACGTGTGATCACATTTGCAAATAAGAGCAGAATATAAAGTTTGCAACGTTCAACTTTTGCTTGCGTGCATGAGACCACAGGCAAATTATACAGGTGGGAAAATTTCGCTAATCATTAAGATTATCGCGTTCGCATTGCTATCTTGAGGTTATCTTGAGATGATTTCGGGGCTTTAGGGTCCCCGCGGCCCGGTCCTCGACCAGGCCTCCATCCCCAAGAAGCAGCCCGTGACAGCTGACTAACACCCAGGTTCCTATTTTACTGCTAGTCTGTATAACATTCCCATAACACTTGTAGAGACTAATGTAAGTGTATAGTTTTAGTACGAGCATTTGTGATGGTGTCAATATCGGAGAGAGAGAGGGGCGGGGGAGACTTGAGGTGCAGATGTGTCCTCAACACACATTATGTAACCCAGATGAATGACCACATGAGCACTCGTCACAGTGTTCTTGTGCTCCAGACCGACCATCTGGTGAAAATAGGACAGACCTTTGTTAATGTAATAGCAGAAAGAATGAACATAGTCACCTGGTGTTCAAGCCAAGCATTGTCGTCACCTCCTCCTAGACCCACTTTTCTCTGAGGTCATGCATAACCAGTGTTTCCTGGGGGAGTGTCACGGCTTGCTGGTCCTCTGACCTTTGCGCTACATGCAAGCATCACCTCGGTGTGGCCCTTTACACAACCCAACTGATGGGAAGCTCGTGTCAAGAACCTGTGTGTGTCGGAGTGAAGACATCTCCCCCACCCCCTTGGAACTGATGACACCTAACGTCGTCAGACGTTAGACGTTCCAAGAGCGTCATCACTCGTATACCTGGTTGCAACCCGTCCTCGACTCAAGTCCATTACATCCAGCGGTCGACCCCACAGACGCATTCATAAATTTTAATATGCTGTTCATTCAAAACGGGAATTTTCTCAAGTATAAATTAATATTATAATATATTAGCATATTGTGCATATATAGGCATAGGATAGGTTAGGTTAGGTGTTTAGGTTCTGTTGGCGATTATTTGTATTTGTAGTACGTGGGTGAAGCATTTATAGCGTTGTGATTCGAACAAAATTCGTCAGTGAAGCACTTGTTCCGGATATGTTCGAACGTCAACAGTTGTGAGTCGTGTGTAAACCGCTTTTCATTCATAAACATGGGGTTTGGCGGGTGCATGGAATCACTTTTGGATCTTTGTTTGGAGGACGGGCTGCTGGTTGATGGGGTTCAGCGCTTGGGACTCATTCCTAGGGTCCGGGTTCGATCTCCGGCAATGGCGGGAAATAAATGGACAGAGTTCCTTTCACCCTGATGCCCTGTTACCTAGCAATAAATAGGTACTTGGGAGTTAGACAGCTGTTACGGGCTGCTGCCTAGGTGTGTGTGTGTGTGTTAAAATATTAGCATATTGGGCATATATATACACATGGATTAGGTTAGGTGTTTAGGTTCTGTTGGCGATTATTTGTATTTCTAGAACGTGGGTGAAGCACGTGTTCCGGAAGTGTTCGAACGAAATCAGTTGAGTCGTGTGTAAACAATTTTTCATTCGTAAACAGGGGGTTTGGCGGGTCAGCCCGTCCTCCAAACAGACTCAAAAGTGATTCCATGCACCCGCCAAACCCCCTGTTTATGAATGAAAAACGGTTTACACACGACTCACAACCGATGACGTTCGAATACCACGCACTACAAATACAAATAATCGCCAACAGAACCTAAACACCTAACCTAACCTAACCTAACCTATGCCTATATATGCACAATATGCTAATATATTAAAATATTAATTTATATTTGAGAAAATTCCTGTTTTGAATGAACAGCATGTAAAAATTGATAAATGCGTCTGTGGGGTCGACCGCTGGATGGAATGGACCTGGCCTAAGGATGGGTTGTTATAAACAGGGAGGGTGGTGGTTGCCGCATTAACCAGCATTTGGCCAGGGTTTACGAGGACGGGCTGGTGTGTGGGAGAGTGCGTGAGTTTGGTCATAAACTTAATATGAATCACGTTCATAGAAAACCTTTCTAAAGCCTAATTTAGCAGGTATCAACTAGGATTATTGACCCCGTTATAACCTCAGGTGGTTCATCAGCACAGAGACACTGTTTACCAAGAACTGAACATTGAAGTTGTGATCTTACTGAAGGGTGTAGAGGTAGGGGGGTATGAGGGTGAGGGAGGGTGTACAGGTAGTGTGTATGGGGTGGCGCACTAGGGTGAGGGAGGGTGTAGTGCGGGTGGTGGGAGAGTGCGTCCCTCCCTCCAGCAGACAATGATGGTACCAGCAGACGAGGTCAGCCAGTCGTCACAACTACCTCAACACTGACTCATGACAAACAGGTCTCCAGATATACTTGACGTGGTCTCCTCGTTGTGTGTTATACATGTATAAAGCTTTATGGCCCAGAGCTCTTAGCCGTATCAGAGGTTAGCGAGGACACGGCTAACATGAACCAAGCTGTGTGAAGTTTATTGCATGAGAGTTATGGGCATTATGGTGTTTCATACTGTGTACGGCTGCACTGTGTTAGGGCAGTGAGGGAGTGGTTGGTGTGGCAGGTGATGGCTCACGGTACACTCAGCTTATCACAACTTTAATTGTGTTTAGCTGTCACTGTAAATTAAACCGTAACAAGTAACTTAAGCTAACCAGGACAACGTGAGGCTCATCGGTCGAGTATTGATTGTTAAGGGAAGCATACAGCATGTGTAACGATTGTGGTGCACCTTGGACTATTGAATATTAGATACGTAAAGCAAAGTCAGAATAAATTAAATTAAAAATAATGCTAAAAATCAACTTAACCTATCTTGGCCTAACCTAACGGATCCTAGGCCCAACATTGCCCACATATGGGCTATATTAGGCCTAGGGTATGTTAGGTCAGGTTTAATTAAATATAATGTAAGATTTGGGAATAATGATGTCCGACGACCTAACGTGTAGGGAGCATAACCAAGCAAATATTGCGGCAGCCAGAAAAAATGATAGGATGGATTACGAGAACTTTCAAATCCAGGGATCCCATCACAATGGTTGTACTCTTCAAGTCACTTGTGTTGTCCCGTCTTGAGTACTGCTCAGTACTCACTTCCCTCTTCAGATCAGGAGAGATTGCTGAAATAGAGGGAATACAGAGAACATATACGGCACGCATAGACGCAATAAAGCACCTAAATTATTGGGATCGCCTCAAAGCTTTCCAAATGTACTCACTAGAAAGGTGTCGAGAGAGATATCAAATAATATACACGTGGAAGATACAGGATGGCCAGGTCCCAAATCTACACAGTAAAATAACAACATACTGGAGTGAACGACATGGAAGAAAATGCAGAATAGAACCAGTGAAGAGCAGAGGTGCCATAGGCACAATCAGAGAACACTGTATAAACATCAGAGATCCACGGTTGTTCAACATCCTCCCAGTGACTAAGAAATATTGTGGGAACAACTATGGACATCTTCAAGAGAAAACTAAATTGTTTTCTAAAAGAAGTCCCGGACCAGGAGGCATGGCAGGATGTGCAGAATACCCCCGTTGAAAAGCTGAGGTGCTCTGAGAGAGAACTCTATCAACATCAGAGGCCCGAGACTGTTCAACACGCTTCCGCTACATATAAGGGACATAACTGGCCGACCCCTCACAGTGTTCAAGAGAGAATTGGATAAGCACCCTCAAAGGATACCTGATCAACCAGGCTGTGATTCGTACGTCAGGCTGCGAGCAGCCGCGTCAACAGCCTGGTTGACCAGTGCAGCAACCAGGAGGCCTGGTCGACAACCGGGCCGCGGGGACGCTATGCCCCGGAAGCACCTCAAGGTAACCAACCGGGCTGTGGTGGGTATGTGGGCCTGCGGGCCGCTCCAAGCAACAGCCTACTGGACCAAACTCTCACAAGTTAAGTCTGTCCTCGGGCCGGGCTTGTGGAGCAGAACTCCCAGAACCCCATTAAGCAGGTATCAAGCCAGTTTACCCGTAGTTACCTGGGGGCTAGGATTGTTTGTCTAGTAATGACTTGTACCATCAGGCTCTAACATACAATTGTTTGCCGTTTATTGCATGAGATCTGCAACATATCCACTACAACCCGGCACTTGTGAAATATGTTTGGTTATGGCAAGATTGGTTTGGTTGTTGTGACTGTTCTAGTTTTGTTGAACAATTCAATTAAATGTTGAGATATATGTAGTACGTCCGGCCATATACGTCTCAACATAGTTCTATGTAGGACGGGGTGCAATATAGATATTTAGTATGAGCAACAACTGACTCGCGCCACCTCCTTAGTATGACTTCCTCATCAGCAAATTGTCCTCCCACACTGATAATGCCTTCATGCTGTTGCTATTTATCAAAACGTATCACTATATTACATATGTATGTGGACATTTTATAGAGCAATTTATGGGAGCTATGTGTAGTCCGTTATATCCTTATTTCTAGAAATCTGACATTTTTGTCGCAACTGTTAAGGAAGAAATACGATTTAGAAATGATGACACTAGGCTAGCACTCTTGTTATTTATACGAGGGTGAGAGTGGAGAACCCGCTACTGCTCTAGACGCACCGTGCACGTGGACTTTAGTCACGCCATCTCACATAACTGGATTTATCTCACAAAATTTTGGCTGTATATTTTCGGAAGATTTATATAATGTTTGTACTGCTGAAACCTTTATAAATGAGATTTTAGTCATTGCCTTTCATGTTCAGTATATATTATGTTGACATCCATCATGGTCACCTTGAGCGCGAGCGTGGTTAGGAAGCATGATGATGATGAGGAGGCTTGGTCACATGGGGAGGGTAGTTTAACCTGATTAGAATACTAAAATTTAAGAACATAAGAACAAAGGTAACTGCAGAAGGCCTATTGGCCCATACGAGGCAGCTCCTATCTATAACCACCCAATCCCACTCGTATACTTGTCCAACCCGCGCTTGAAACAGTCGAGGGATCCCACCTCCACCACGTTACGCGGTAATTGGTTCCACAAATCAACAACCCTGTTACTGAACCAGTATTTACCCAAGTCTTTCCTAAATCTAAACTTATCCAATTTATACCCATTGTTTAAATTTGCCTGTCAAAGTTTAAGAGTTGAGGAACATTGCATGCAAGACCCAGGCGATGACCGCCCTGCCAACTGTTCCTGATTATTGGCACTTGTCGATTGGTCATGGAGACGCGACCACTGGAATGTGAAGGCATAACGTATCGTTTACCTGCACAATGAAATCACATTAACGTGACGTATCAATGAGAAAATCAGAAGGGATCATTAGGAGGAGTCGAACCCGCTCACTTGGTACCTCGTCATGGCTCCTGATTTTGTGTAGCTTACTGGTAGTATGTGGTGAACAAAGGAAGCCATGTGTAACCTTCCACAGCAGGTGTTTTGAATAGATGGTTTACCTTGCTTGATTATTATGTTGGTATGATGAGGGAAGGTAAACCATTGGTAGAGACTAGTGCAAGGGCTACCATGTGTGTCGTGCAAGATTTGATGGCAGTAGCGTTGGGAAGTACTCCTTAAAAGAGACATGTCTAGAGTGCACACCCGGGGGTTGGAGGTGAGGGTCTGAGTGTATTAGTGTACCCCCCCCCCCCCACACACACACTCAGTGTACCCCCGGCTGAGCTTATCTCCGTCGGGCATTGCTTAGTGGTGAACAATTGTAACACTGCCCGTGGGAGACCGTGATAGTGCAGCAGGCATCGTGTGATGGTGCTCCCGTACCTTCCATACCGGCATCTGTAATGTTCCAACTGATAACCCAAGCTGCTACACCTGTAAGCTTGGGGTGTAGAGATCCCTACGCACCCGGGGACCCACCACTACTCTACCCTGCACCACGCTGCTCACACTTGCTCTCAAGCAGCAGGTGTTCGCCAAGCCGCAGCTCATCACAGTCTGCCAGTCCCATATACACACCTCACACATTGATGCTTCCACGGTTGTTTATGACACGTGTCACATGTGGGTGGAATACATATGTTACTTACCTAATTATAAACTTGTGGCAACAACTCTGTCTTTATTATAGAAGGAAACTGGTTTCCAGTGAAAAGGAAACTTGCAACTGGTAGAGTAACAGACGCTCTTTAAATCATTCTAAAGTGTTTAAGTTAATACAAGTGCCTTGTGGATATTGTGGAGGGAAGTGATGTTCAGCTCGGGCGCTTTTGCCAGGACTGTGTATTTATTTCGGTAATTATGGAATCCTGGTTGGAGTTCGGTGGTCAGCGTCTGAGATTGTGTTTCTGTGAGGTATCTGTATGATCAACACAGTGATGGACGCACACAGTGTGAAGATGTTGCTGTAATTCCCTGTGACTATAGGCTAATGAGGCTGAGCCACTACCACAATATTAAGCTTGTAAACTCTGTGACAAACCATTAAATAATTCATATGAAAACACGATTACTGAATGTGGAACTGGAGTAGATTGTATACCCGGCCTCCTTTAATATCAGCTATGTAATCATTTCACAGAATCTTGTTACTGGAAGACGTCCTAGTAATTTATCCTAAATAAAGGACTATATTACTATTTTTTAGCTACTATTCTTATGAATCAATCAATAACATATGTGATAGTGGATAATAGAAAGTTGAATTTACAAATTCGTAAATTAAAGCGTGTATAATTCTATAACGAAGTAGACAGCAACCCCATGAAATATGTATGTTCAAGTCTACAACTGTATGTTCATATGTATAATATATATGTTCAAGACCAATTGTATTATGTATGATCCTCTGTCGTGTACGTATAAGTATATGCCGCAGCCTCTGTGCAGTAAACCCGTCATTGAATTATTGTGATTGGACAAAATTGTATTATAATTTTGTCAAGATAATAATAACATCAGATCCAGAGATGCATGTCTGAGCATAATGTATCGCGCGAGAGACAGGCAGACAGACATATATACATACAGATAGAGACATCATTATTTTTCTTCTCGGTGCTGGGAGTTTGAAATCTCCGTTTTGAATGCAGATGTGGAAAACTGGAAAACTTAATGCATTTGGAAATGGTGACTTTCACCAGAGCGACCAAGGTGAGCTGGGGTCAGTGAGAGTGGCAAGACTTGGAGAGTGTGTAGAGGGTTCAGGGTGAAGCAAGAGGCAGCCAGCCACAATATGGGAAACAGATCCATGTGGTCCTGGGTTCGATCCCAGGCGCCGGCGAGAAACAATGGGCAGAGTTTCTTTCACCCAATGCCCCTGTTACCTAGCAGCAAAATAGGTACCTGGGTGTTAGTCGGCTGTCACGGGCTGCTTCCTGGGGGTGGAGGCCTGGTCGAGGACCGGGCCGCGGGGACACTAAAGCCCCGAAATCATCTCAAGATAACCTTCTTAGTGTATGAGGACAAGCATTTTATTGCTTCTTAATTACAATTAGTACTTAACCTATAGCTATATTAATATTACAGTTTTATAAAACTAATACAACAAAACTAAAATATTTCAATTAATTATAAAGTAACTCAGGATATTTTCAAGTTTTGTATAAAATCTGTATTGTTGTAACACGGGGAGGGTGTTCTCGAATTATCTTTCCTTCTTCTCCCCCTCTACCCGTATTCTTACTTTTTATTTCTCTACAATCGACTCCAAAACTTTTACTAAAGCCGACTCCACGCCACGTGGTCCTAAGACGATTGACCGACTTAGGATTCTACAACCTGTATGACGTGACCTAGACTTTGAGCAAAACCCTAGAGTCGCCTCCGCCGCCACCACCAGACCAGTAACACAGAGCAATGATCGAGGTCTGGATCGATCATGCTAATTAATCAACCTTGGGGCTTGATCCCCACTATCGAGGTCTGGATCGATCATGCTAATTAATCAACCTTGGGGCTTGATCCCCACTAGTCTAGTGGTTAAGGTACCAGGTGGTCTGTATGCCAAGGTGCATAGTGCTCCTGGTTGTCTGGGTTCGAATCTTTCCGGGGTGTGGAGCATTTCAATAGCATAGACCAAATCCATTTCATCCAGCGGTCGACCTCAAAGACGCATTAATCCATTTTAACATGCTGTTCATTCAAAATTTTCTCAAAATAAATTAATATTTATATATATATATATTAGCAAACTGTGCATATTTAGGCATTGGTTAGGTTAAGTGTTTAGGTTCTGTTGGCGATTATTTGTATTTGTAGTACGTGGGTGAAGCATTTACAGCGTTGTGGTTCGAACAAAATTTGTCAGTGAAGCACTTGTTCCGGAAGTGTTCGAACGTCATCAGTTGTGCGCCATGTGTAAACCGTTTTACATTCATAAACAGGGGGGGTTTGGCGGGTGTATGGAATGGACTTTGGTTTTGATTATGACGGACTGAAAACGAACACAAAACAACCGAACACACTCGTCCAGCACAGTACCGTACCTTAACTCTCAAGGTACAGCCACACGACCGATCCCAGTATACAATACCAGCCACAACCACGATGATAACTCATAATAACAAAACCGCTGAGGACGGAATAATGCATTGTGGTTCCCGCTTCCGTCTCGGTCCTGACGTTATGTTTCCCATAATAACGGCAGAGTGAACTACAGCAGTTCCAGAGACAACAGGTCGAACGACGGCTGAATACTGCATCCCACTTGGATCATTCGTTTGTCAGCCTCGGGCTGTCACCCAGCATCACCCGGACGTCAGCCTCGGGGGCTGTCACCCACCATCACCCGGACGTCAGCCTCGGGGGCTGTCACCCAGCATCACCCGGACGTCAGCCTCGGGGGCTGTCACCCAGCATCACCCGGACGTCAGCCTCGGGGGCTGTCACCCAGCATCACCCGGACGTCAGCCTCGGGGGCTGTCACCCACCATCACCCGGACGTCAGCCTCGGGGGCTGTCACCCACCATCACCCGGACGTCAGCCTCGGGGGCTGTCACCCACCATCACCCGGACGTCAGCCTCGGGGGCTGTCACCCAGCTTCACCCGGACGTCAGCCTCGGGGACTGTCACCCACCATCACCCGGACGTCAGCCTCGGGGGCTGTCACCCACCATCACCCCGACGTCAGCCTCGGGGGCTGTCACCCAGCATCACCCGGACGTCAGCCTCAGGGGCTGTCACCCAGCATCACCCGGACGTCAGCCTCGGGGGCTGTCACCCAGCATCACCCGGACGTCAGCCTCGGGGGCTGTCACCCAGCATCACCTGGACGTCAGCCTCGGGGGCTGTCACCCAGCATCACCTGGACGTCGGCCTCGGGGGCTGTCACCCAGCATCACCTGGACGTCAGCCTCGGGGGCTGTCACCCAGCATCACCTGGACGTCAGCCTCGGGGGCTGTCACCCAGCATCACCTGGACGTCAGCCTCGGGGGCTGTCACCCAGCATCACCTGGACGTCAGCCTCGGGGGCTGTCACCCAGCATCACCTGGACGTCAGCCTCGGGGGCTGTCACCCAGCTTCACCCGGACGTCAGCCTCGGGGGCTGTCTGCATTACCTTGCAGTACTGCAGAGTGTGGGAGCGCGAGACCCAGTAACCCCGACCTTTGATCAATGACCGTCACCACACACTGGAGAGCGAGGGATGACGCGCTACAAAGTGAGAGAGTTTTTTGTTTTTAGTTCATTTTTCTATCAGAGGGAGCCGGTCGGCCGAGCGTACAGCACGCTGGACTTGTGATCCAGTGGTCCTGGCTTCGATCCCAGGCGCCGGCGAGAAACAATGGGCAGAGTTTCTTTCACCCTATGCCCCTGTTACCTAGCAGTAAAATAGGTACGTGGGTGTTAGTCAGCTGTCACGGGCTGCTTCCTGGGGGTGGAGGCCTGGTCGAGGACCGGGCCGCGGGGACACTAAAAGCCCCGAAATCATCTCAAGATAACCTCAAGAAAGAGAGACGTGGTCATTCATTTATATACGGCTAACCAGCATATATACATTTTCTTGTGTCTTCCATGGACAGGATTAGAGGTCAGTTAGACAACAGTATAGAGAGTTATTGACCACTCAACCACTGGTGATTGATTGATTGATTTTTTTTACACAGGTGGGTAGAGGAAAAGATGACTTGAGTAGTGTTAGAAGGCAAGAGTTTTCCCTTCCCATAGCTCATGGTTAGCCTTACCCATACTTACCCTTACCCTGGAACACGACCTGCCAATCAGTTATCAACCAGGTACCCAGTTACTGCTAGGTGAACAGGGGCGAAGAGTTACGGATCGACATCCAATCCTCCCTGGACAGGATTCGAAATACTTTTCTGTGCTAACCCGCATTTACACATTCTCGTCTGTCTTACATAGACTCAGTTTGAGATGTGTTCTACATTATATTGTGCAGTGGTTATTGAGCCGGAGGGAGAGGGAGGTTGAAGGTGATGGTTCACACCACCATTACTCCCTTCACCACCACCGTCACCACCACCACCACCACCGTCACCACCACCGTCACCACCACCACCGTCACCACCACCGTCACCACCACCACCACCACCGTCACCACCACCACCACCGTCACCACCACCACCACCGTCACCACCACCGTCACCACCACCACCACCGTCACCACCACCGTCACCACCACCACCGTCACCACCACCACCGTCACCACCACCACCACCACCACCACCGTCACCACCACCGTCACCACCACCACCACCACCGTCACCACCACCACCACCACCGTCACCACCACCACCACCACCGTCACCACCACCACCACCACCGTCACCACCACCACCACCGTCACCACCACCACCACCGTCACCACCACCACCACCACCACCACCGTCACCACCACCACCACCGTCACCACCACCACCACCGTCACCACCACCACCACCACCACCACCACCACCACCACCGTCACCACCACCACCGTCACCACCACCACCGTCACCACCACCACCACCACCACCACCGTCACCACCACCACCACCACCGTCACCACCACCACCGTCACCGTCACCACCACCACCACCGTCACCACCACCGTCACCGTCACCACCACCGTCACCACCACCACCACCGTCACCACCACCACCACCGTCACCACCACCACCACCGTCACCACCACCACCACCGTCACCACCACCGTCACCACCACCACCACCACCGTCACCACCACCACCACCACCGTCACCACCACCACCACCACCGTCACCACCACCACCACCACCGTCACCACCACCACCACCACCGTCACCACCACCACCACCGTCACCACCCACCACCACCGTCACCACCCACCACCACCGTCACCACCCACCACCACCGTCACCACCACCACCACCCACCACCACCGTCACCGTCACCACCACCGTCACCACCACCACCACCGTCACCACCACCACCACCGTCACCACCACCACCACCACCACCACCACCACCGTCACCACCACCGTCACCACCACCGTCACCACCGTCACCACCGTCACCACCACCACCACCACCACCGTCACCACCACCGTCACCACTACCACCACCGTCACCACCACCACCTTCACCACCAACACCTTCATCACCATCACAACTACACATAAATATTTATTGTACAACAGTCATGGTAGATTGGTCTGCTTTCTGAACTCTGTTTACAAATTAATTATGCAAGAACATAAATTTATCGCATTGGCCCATGCGAGGCAGCTCATATTTCTTCAACCAAATACACCCCATATTATATATCTATATCTATATATCTGACCTTTATTTAAAACAGTGTTAGGTTACACTGTAATCAGTTCCATAAATCTGCAACCCTATTTCCAAACTAGTATTGACCCAGGTCCTTCCTGACTAACCTTACCCAATTAATGGCCATTGTTTCGTGGTCTGCTTTGTCTCGATATATTTATCACCTTAACTATATGGCCTTTTTATACCCTGTCATCTTTAAGTATACTTTGATCATGCCACTCTTCGCTCCTCGCTACTCAATGTAAATTATGCTTTTTTAAATCTTTTTATTAAGAAAAGTTTAAATCTTTTATTAAAAAAGTTTATTTTTCTTGTAAATAATGTTTTCATCCGTTCAAGTGAGTTTATGTTGGTGGTATGGTGGCCAAGACTTAGTGTAACTGGTGCCTAACAAAGCTAAGATACAACTGAAGAATAACATTGTCTTATTCTTAACTCTTCTAGCTATAATTCGAAATATTCTTTTTACCTATTTCAAACATTAATTAAACATTGCTTTTCCGGTTAAGATCCCTGCTAATCATGACTCCTAGATCTGTTTTGTATTCGCACCTAGCAATTTCAACAGTGTTCAGATGATGCTTGGTAACTTTAATATCGTTACCTAGTCTCATAGCTCTGCATTTATCTGTATTAAGTTGAATTTGCAAGACTTTCGTCCATGTTATTAAGGCGAGTCTAATATTGAATCGTTTTGGATACAAAGAAAGTAAATAGGTTTGTGAGAAAGCAGGTGTACTGGAGGAAGTGTTGTAGGGGTGTCCACCCCTGCAACACTCCCCCAGTGTGTTGTAGGGGTATTTTTGTAGTCCGCCCCTACAACACTTCCCAGTGAGTCGGCTGGCCCGCCTGCAACACCCCGTCTTCCTTCCCCTTCACCAAAAATATCCACAGGACAATAATATGATGGTTTACCTCCCACTAGACGTGGTTGAGGTAAACTGCTCCTCTACAGCAGTCGGGTGCTGTAGAGGAGAGAACACCAGAAGTGTTATGCTCCTGGTTCTCTGCTAAAGTTGTTGTGTCATTTCGTGTGTGATGTTTGGAAATGTATAAAGTATGAGAGAAGTGAGTGTTCTTCGTCCTGGAAGTTGTCCTCATAATACTGCCTGTGGATGCCTGAAGGTGTTCTTAGCTCACCTCCACTAGTATCACTATCTTAGCTCACCTCCACAAGTATCACTATATCTTAGCTCACCTCCACAAGTATCACTATCTTAGCTCACCTCCACAAGTATCACTATCTTAGCTCACCTCCACAAGTATCACTATATCTTAGCTCACCTCCACAAGTATCACTATCTTAGCTCACCTCCACAAGTATCACTATATCTTAGCTCACCTCCACAAGTATCACTATCTTAGCTCACCTCCACAAGTATCACTATATCTTAGCTCACCTCCACAAGTGTCACTATATCTTAGCTCACCTCCACAAGTATCACTATCTTAGCTCACCTCCACAAGTATCACTATATCTTAGCTCACCTCCACAAGTATCACTATCTTAGCTCACCTCCACAAGTATCACTATATCTTAGCTCACCTCCACAAGTGTCACTATCTTAGCTCACCTCCACAAGTATCACTATCTTAGCTCACCTCCACAAGTGTCACTATCTTAGCTCACCTCCACAAGTATCACTATCTTAGCTCACCTCCACAAGTGTCACTATCTTAGCTCACCTCCACAAGTATCACTATATCTTAGCTCACCTCCACAAGTATCACTATATCTTAGCTCACCTCCACAAGTATCACTATATCTTAGCTCACCTCCACAAGTATCACTATATCTTAGCTCACCTCCACAAGTATCACTATCTTAGCTCACCTCCACAAGTATCACTATATCTTAGCTCACCTCCACAAGTATCACTATATCTTAGCTCACCTCCACAAGTATCACTATATCTTAGCTCACCTCCACAAGTATCACTGTATCTTAGCTCACCTCCACAAGTATCACTGTATCTTAGCTCACCTCCACAAGTATCACTATATCTTAGCTCACCTCCACAAGTATCACTATCTTAGCTCACCTCCACAAGTATCACTATATCTTAGCTCACCTCCACAAGTATCACTATATCTTAGCTCACCTCCACAAGTGTCACTATATCTTAGCTCACCTCCACAAGTGTCACTATATCTTAGCTCACCTCCACAAGTGTCACTATATCTTAGCTCACCTCCACAAGTGTCACTATATCTTAGCTCACCTCCACAAGTGTCACTATATCTTAGCTCACCTCCACAAGTATCACTATATCTTAGCTCACCTCCACAAGTATCACTATCTTAGCTCACCTCCACAAGTATCACTATCTTAGCTCACCTCCACAAGTATCACTATATCTTAGCTCACCTCCACAAGTATCACTATATCTTAGCTCACCTCCACAAGTATCACTATATCTTAGCTCACCTCCACAAGTATCACTGTATCTTAGCTCACCTCCACAAGTATCACTATCTTAGCTCACCTCCACAAGTGTCACTATATCTTAGCTCACCTCCACAAGTGTCACTATATCTTAGCTCACCTCCACAAGTGTCACTATATCTTAGCTCACCTCCACAAGTATCACTATCTTAGCTCACCTCCACAAGTATCACTGTATCTTAGCTCACCTCCACAAGTATCACTATCTTAGCTCACCTCCACAAGTGTCACTATATCTTAGCTCACCTCCACAAGTGTCACTATATCTTAGCTCACCTCCACAAGTATCACTATATCTTAGCTCACCTCCACAAGTATCACTATATCTTAGCTCACCTCCACAAGTATCACTGTATCTTAGCTCACCTCCACAAGTATCACTATCTTAGCTCACCTCCACAAGTATCACTGTATCTTAGCTCACCTCCACAAGTGTCACTATATCTTAGCTCACCTCCACAAGTGTCACTATATCTTAGCTCACCTCCACAAGTGTCACTATATCTTAGCTCACCTCCACAAGTATCACTATATCTTAGCTCACCTCCACAAGTATCACTATCTTAGCTCACCTCCACAAGTGTCACTATATCTTAGCTCACCTCCACAAGTATCACTATATCTTAGCTCACCTCCACAAGTATCACTATCTTAGCTCACCTCCACAAGTGTCACTATATCTTAGCTCACCTCCACAAGTGTCACTATATCTTAGCTCATCTCCACAAGTGTCACTATCTTAGCTCACCTCCACAAGTATCACTATCTTAGCTCACCTCCACAAGTGTCACTATATCTTAGCTCACCTCCACAAGTGTCACTATATCTTAGCTCACCTCCACAAGTATCACTATATCTTAGCTCACCTCCACAAGTATCACTATATCTTAGCTCACCTCCACAAGTATCACTGTATCTTAGCTCACCTCCACAAGTATCACTATATCTTAGCTCACCTCCACAAGTATCACTATCTTAGCTCACCTCCACAAGTGTCACTATATCTTAGCTCACCTCCACAAGTGTCACTATATCTTAGCTCACCTCCACAAGTATCACTATCTTAGCTCACCTCCACAAGTATCACTATCTTAGCTCACCTCCACAAGTATCACTATCTTAGCTCACCTCCACAAGTATCACTATATCTTAGCTCACCTCCACAAGTATCACTATATCTTAGCTCACCTCCACAAGTATCACTATCTTAGCTCACCTCCACAAGTATCACTATATCTTAGCTCACCTCCACAAGTATCACTATATCTTAGCTCACCTCCACAAGTATCACTATATCTTAGCTCACCTCCACAAGTATCACTATCTTAGCTCACCTCCACAAGTATCACTATATCTTAGCTCACCTCCACAAGTATCACTGTATCTTAGCTCACCTCCACAAGTATCACTATATCTTAGCTCACCTCCACAAGTATCACTATCTTAGCTCACCTCCACAAGTATCACTGTATCTTAGCTCACCTCCACAAGTATCACTATCTTAGCTCACCTCCACAAGTGTCACTATATCTTAGCTCACCTCCACAAGTATCACTATCTTAGCTCACCTCCACAAGTATCACTGTATCTTAGCTCACCTCCACAAGTATCACTGTATCTTAGCTCACCTCCACAAGTATCACTGTATCTTAGCTCACCTCCACAAGTATCACTATCTTAGCTCACCTCCACAAGTGTCACTATATCTTAGCTCACCTCCACAAGTATCACTGTATCTTAGCTCACCTCCACAAGTGTCACTATATCTTAGCTCACCTCCACAAGTATCACTATATCTTAGCTCACCTCCACAAGTGTCACTGTATCTTAGCTCACCTCCACAAGTATCACTATCTTAGCTCACCTCCACAAGTGTCACTATATCTTAGCTCACCTCCACAAGTGTCACTATATCTTAGCTCACCTCCACAAGTATCACTATCTTAGCTCACCTCCACAAGTGTCACTATATCTTAGCTCACCTCCACAAGTATCACTATATCTTAGCTCACCTCCACAAGTATCACTATATCTTAGCTCACCTCCACAAGTATCACTATCTTAGCTCACCTCCACAAGTATCACTATATCTTAGCTCACCTCCACAAGTGTCACTATATCTTAGCTCACCTCCACAAGTATCACTATCTTAGCTCACCTCCACAAGTGTCACTATATCTTAGCTCACCTCCACAAGTATCACTATCTTAGCTCACCTCCACAAGTGTCACTATATCTTAGCTCACCTCCACAAGTATCACTATCTTAGCTCACCTCCACAAGTATCACTATCTTAGCTCACCTCCACAAGTATCACTATCTTAGCTCACCTCCACAAGTATCACTATCTTAGCTCACCTCCACAAGTATCACTATCTTCTTAAACAAGTATAACCTGTCTCTCAACTTATTTTGTGTGCAAATTCTTCAAGGTGTAGAACATGTTAGTAACTCGTTCACAGATGATATAGTGGTTGAGAGCCCTGTGTTTACTAGTTGTGTTTTTACGGGGGTTGAGCTTTGCTCTTTCGGCCCGCCTCTCAACTGTCAATCAACTGTTTACTAACTACTTTTTTTTTTTTTTTTTTTTTCCCCCACACCACACACACACACACCCCAGGAAGCAGCCCGTGACAGCTGACTAACTCCCATGTACCTATTTACTGCTAGGTAACAGGGGCACTTAGGGTGAAAGAAACTTTGCCCATTTGTTTCTGCCTCGTGCGGGAATCGAACCCGCGCCACAGAATTACGAGTCCTGCGCGCTATCCACCAGGCTACGAGGCCCCCTGTGTGTGTGTGTGTGTGTGTGTGTGTGTGTGTGTTGGCAAGTGATAACGTGATGAGTTAAATTGTCTCTTATCCTGCCATTACCACGTGATACCCCGTCTCCTCTCTCAGGTTCCCTACTCACACTAGTACACAGACTCGTGTACGTGTATCTATCATGTACTCCTCTCTAACATTAATGAACTGGAGCAATACATAAGTTGACCGCCCGTGATACAGGAGCCGGAGAGTGATGACTTGGTGAACTATTTATCGTGTCTGGAGTCACTATCACACACTTGAGTTGTGAGCCAGTTGGTGTTATACGTCAGGCTGCAGGTAGCTGCGTCCAACAGCCTGGTTGACCACACCACCAACCAGGAACCAATCATTTTATATATATTGCGTCGGCAAATGTTTTCCATTATATGTAGGTCTACCTACCTGCTGACTACCAGTTGTTGGTTCCGGGGATCAATGTCCCTGCGGTCCGGCCTCTGGCCAGGCGTCTTGGTTGGTGTCTTGCCAACTAGACTGTTGGACGCAGCTGCTCGCAGCCCGACGCATGAATCAGCCCGGTTGATCAGGTTGCACCTTTGGAGCTGCTCTAACCCAAGACAAAGGTGCTGGTGTGCTGTATTATCTGATATATATGACAGTTATGTCTTTAGTGTTGAGCATTTGTAAACTGGTGATTAATGGCAAATCAGTTTGTTCTCAGCTCGTAAACAGGTTTTTCTTAACATTGTTTAAGAGTTGCGTGTATCTGAACATCGAAGATCTGTGATGTTTTCGAAATTACATTATTTATATTTAAATTATAGCAGAACACTGAATTATAGCAGAACACTGAATTATTGCAGAACACCGAATTTATGTTATGTTTGCACGTGCCTTACCAAGCCAAAGTGTTTTAATTGTTCATTATTAACCATACATACATACCAGGGGGCGGGGGGGGGGGGGATATTGTAGTAAGAGAAAGAGAAAAAGAATGGCAAGAAATGTCCAAACTCTACCGTCAACTCCTTGCAATTACCTTACCATGAATTCGGGGCTTAGCGTCCCTGCGGCCCGGTCCTCGACCAGGCCTCATATCACTATCTGTGTCAGATAGTAAACAGGCCACAGATAATGAGGCACCATAGACGCTATCACCAAGTACAATACCCAACACTTCCACAAATACCTCATCATCTTTCATATTTGCCAATATCTTGAGATCTTGAGAGGTTCGTCTTGAGATGATTTCGGGGCTTTAGTGCCCCCGCGGCCCGGTCCTCGACCAGGCCTCCACCCCCAGGAAGCAGCCCATGACAGCTGACTAACTCCCAGGTACCTATTTATTGCTAGGTAACAGGGGCATCAGGGTGAAAGACACTCTGCCCATCGTTTCTCGCCGGTGTCCGGGATCGAACCCGGGGCCAACATACAAGGTATCAAAACACGCAATACAAACAAACTCCACTTTATAACTGGCCTCTTAAATGAGACTAATGGAATGTTGGCAGCTTTAACTGACACTCTCACTAATGACTATTATGACATAATAGACATATTATGATTATTATGACTGTTATGACCGCTGACATAAAACAACGAAGATCGCGCCACTTCACAAAGGAGGTAGTAAAGCAGATGCAAAAAATTATAGACCAATAGCTCTAACCTCACACATCATAAATATCTTTGAAAGAATGCTAAGAAGATTACAAATCACATGAATCACACCATCTGCATAACCCTGGACAACACGGGTTCAGAACAGGGCGCTCCTGCCTCTCACAGCTGCTAGATCACTATGACCTGGCCTCAGGTGCCATGGAAGACAAGCAACACGCAGATGTAATATACACACTTGGTAAAAGCTTTAGACAAGTGTGACCAAGGTGTTATTGTGCACAAAATGTGTGCGAAAGGAATTACTGGCACAGTAGGGAGATGGATCTTCAACTTCCTAACGAACAGAACGCAGAGTGTAATCCGGATCATCTACTGTGAAAAGCTCAGTCCCCCAAGGTACCGTGCTTGCTCCGGTACTTTTCCTCATCCTAATATCAGACACAGACAAGGATACAAACTACAGCACTGTATTATCATTTGCAAATGACACTAGGATTGTCATGCGAGTAGACAATATAGAGGACACGACAAACCTCCAGTCAGATGTAAATCTTTCAATGGGTCACAGATAATGATATGATGTTTAATGAAAATAAGTTCTAGCTCCTGCGCTATGGAAAAAAATGAAAATTTAAAAACGGAAACCATATATAAAACGGAATCAAATCACACTATAGAACGAAAAACCAATGTAAAGGATCTAGGAGTAATCATGTCAGAAGACCTGACCTTAACAGTACACCATAAAGTAGCTGTCACGACTGCAAGAAAAATGACAGGTTGGATAACAAGGACCTTCCAAACAAGGGATGCTAATACCAATGATGATACTTTAAGACACTAGTGCTCTCTAGGGTGGAATATTGTGGCACTCTATCAGCCCCATTCAGAGCTGGCGAAGGTGCAGACCTAGAGAGCGTGTAAAGATCCTTTATCGCTAGAATCCACCCTATAAGTCATCTTAAAATTAATTATTGGGACCGATTTAAGTTCTAAATATATATTCTCTAGAGCTCAGGCGAGAGAGATACATAATAATCAACACGTGGAAGATATTAGAAAGACTGGTTTTAAATCTGAATACAGAAATAACACCACATGAGACCAGAAGGCATGGCAGGATGTGCAAAAATAACTCCATTGTAAAGCAGAGGTGCAATAGATACGCTGAGGAAGATCTATCAACATCAGAGGCCCGAGACTGTTCAACACGCTTCCACTACACATAAGAGGCATAATTGGCCGATCCCTCACAGTGTTCAAGAGAGAACTGGATAAACACCTCCAAAGGATACCTAATCAACCAGGCTGTGATTCATATGGCATGCTGCGAACAGCCGCGTCCAACAGCCTGGTTGACCAGAGGACAAACCGGGAGGCCTGGTTGGAGACCGGGCCGCGGGGCCGTTGATCGCCGGAAGCTACACAAGGTAGCCAGAGGTAGACAACCGGATGGACAGGTAGAGGGACAGACGGAGAGCTGGATGTACGTAGGGACACAAGTTCCCCCGCACAGCATAACCTGTTTACCTATTATCTGTCACCTGTCAAATATATATAAATATTATGGCCAGATAGAAGAGGTTCAACCTGCATATTAAGTCATGGCCTTTAATTAATAAATACTGAAGCCCTTCACATTGTTTAGGTTAATCTTGATACCGCAGTAATGTTGTTGTTATAGATTCAGCTACTCGGAACAAATTCCAAGTAGTACGGGCTATGGTGAGCCCGTAACTTACCTGGCACCGGAGCGGGGCAAGTAGCACGGGCTATGGTGAGCCCGTAACTTACCTGGCACCGGAGCGGGGCAAGTAGCACGGGCTATGGTGGGCCCGTAGCTTACCTGGCACAGGAGCGGGGCAAGTAGCACGGGCTATGGTGGGCCCGTAGCTTACCTGGCACAGGAGCGGGGCAAGTAGCACGGGCTATGGTGAGCCCGTAACTTACCTGGCACCGGAGCGGGGCAAGTAGCACGGGCTATGGTGAGCCCGTAACTTACCTGGCACCGGAGCGGGGCAAGTAGCACGGGCTATGGTGAGCCCGTAACTTACCTGGCACCGGAGCGGGGCAAGTAGCACGGGCTATGGTGGGCCCGTAACTTACCTGGCACCGGAGCGGGGCAAGTAGCACGGGCTATGGTGGGCCCGTAACTTACCTGGCACAGGAGCGGGGCAAGTAGCACGGGCTATGGTGGGCCCGTAACTTACCTGGCACCGGAGCGGGGCAAGTAGCACGGGCTATGGTGGGCCCGTAGCTTACCTGGCACAGGAGCGGGGCAAGTAGCACGGGCTATGGTGAGCCCGTAGTGGACTTACCTGGCACAGGAGCGATGCTGTGTGTGCCTAGAGAGGGGACCGCAGTAATGGTATAGAGGTGCCTAAGTATAGACCTGAGGTGAGGGGGAAGTGTTGCAGTGCTGTGGTTCTACCTTCTGGCTGCACCACTTGTAATAACACTTCACTAGAGGCTGAGTGTTGTGCGTGCGCGTGTCCTGGAACACACGCAACATGGCGGCCGAGGCCGCTGTGTGCACACTCACCCATAACTATACTGGTATGTGCACCTGGCTGCTCATTATTACTGCTGGAAGGACATTACTGCTCGCTCTAACTTCCGTGTCTTAGTTGATTTATTCTCTCTTTAGCAGACTCTAAGGGCCAGATTCACCAAGCAGTTACACGAGTACTTACGAACGTGTACATCTTTCCTCAATCTTTGACGACTTTGGTTACATTTATTAAACAGTTTGCAAGCATGAAAACGTCCCAATCAACTGTTGTTATTGTTATAAACAGCCTCCTGGTGCTTCGGAGCCCATTAACTGTTTAATAATTGTAAACAAAGTCGCCTAAGACTGAGAAAAGATGTACAGGTTCGTAAGTGCTTGCGTAACTGCTTCGTGAATCTGGCCCTAGGTAGGTAGGTAGACTCGTGGATTGCGTGCACGCTCATCTAGTGTGCTCACGAACTCTCACCTAAAGAAACAAAACAAAGCTAGAAATGTCCTAAAATATGCAAAAAGGGCGAGTTCTACACACACACACACACACACACACACACACACACACACACACACACACACACACACACACACACACACACAGGGGGCCTCGTAGCCTGGTGGATAGCGCGCAGGATTCGTAATTCTGTGGCGCGGGTTCGATTCCCGCACGAGGCAGAAACAAATAGGCAAAAGTTTCTTTCACCCTAAGTGCCCCTGTTACCTAGCAGTAAATAGGTACCTGGGAGTTAGTCAGCTGTCACGGGCTGCTTCCTGGGGTGTGTGTGTGTGTGTGCGTGGTGTGGGGAAAATAAAAAAAACAAAAAAAAAAGTAGTTAGTAAACAGTTGATTGACAGTTGAGAGGCGGGCCGAAAGAGCAAAGCTCAACCCCCGCAAAAAAACACAACACAACTAGTAAACACACACACACACACACACACACACACACACACACACACACACACACACACACACACACACACACACACACACACACACACACACTCACACACACACTCACACACACTCACACACACACACACACTCACACTCACACACTCACTCCTGGGGGAGCCGGCGGCCGAGCGGACAACACGCTGGACACGTGATCCTATGGTCCCGGGTTCGATCCCGGGCGCCGGCGAGAAACGATGGGCAGAGTTTCTTTCACCCTATGCCCCTGTTACCTGTGAGTAAATAGGTACCTGGGAGTTAGTCAAATGTCACGGGCTGCTTCCTGGGGGGTGGGGGTGTGGGGAAAAAATAGTAGTAGTAGTAGAAACAGTTGATTGACAGTTGAGCGGCGGGCCGAAAGAGCAGAGCTCAACCCCCGCAAGCACAACTAGGTGAATACAACTAGGTGAATACACACACACCCGGTAGACGGAAGTTCACTCTTTCCCTTTCTTTAGTCAATTTAGCACCAAGGTCTAGCGGGTGGGGGGAGCAGGGAACACTTCTCATCAGCGCCAGGTTCCCGCGTCCTTGGTGGTGTTTAGAGCAAGGAGCTCCGTGGCGGGGTTGGTGGCTGGAGGGTGACGGACAGGTCACGGGCACGCCCTCGGGGCTCTCACTCCGGTCACCAAGAAAGGAAGACAAAAAAACAATATGGACCGCTCGCCTCGACCCGCTGCTGGCGAGGAGACGTTAAGTCTACTCCTGTGCAGGCAGGGACGGCTGAACAGTGGTTCTTTTTTATTTGTCTCTTCGTAAAAGAAAAAACTTATCCCTAACCAGAAAGTACGAACCCAAGCAACCCACTTAACCTATCAAGGCTGATGCTGGGCAGATGTCATCAGGTATGGTTCAGGAATGAAAGGTTGTCAAAATTTGATGTACATTAATTTCCTAATTTTGCTTTGTTCCAAATTAAAGGTTTATCCATCATGTTTGTTGATTGAAATGTCTATCAGTGTACCTGCTTGATACCTGGTTGATGGGGTTCTGTGAGTTCTTCTACTCCCCAAGCCCGGCCCGAGGGCAGGCTTGACTTGTGAGGCTTGGTCCACCAGGCTGTTGCTTGGAGCGGCCCGCAGGCCCACATACCCACCACAGCCCGGTTCGTTCGGCACTCCTTGAAGAAAACTATCTAGTTTTGAAGATGTCCACGGTTGTTCCGGCAATATTTCTTATGCTCGCTGGGAGGGTGTTGAACAACCGCGGACTCTCTTTCCCATTTCTCTGTGGATTTTCCTCATACAAATTATCAGTGTTTAATGATCGTCAATTGCATAATATAACATGTATTCCCACACAAGTCTAGGCGACCATGCACTTGAAAAGTTGCAACTACGGACACACACTTTGATCGGTTCCTTGTTGCACTTCATTGTATGAGTCCAGTAACTGCTATGGCTTATTATATTACAATTATTTAACCCATCCTCCTATTTAAATAGTACTTTTGTAACTGTGCTCTATAGTACAAAGATTGACGTACTAAACAATTAGATAGTATAATTTGCTACTATTCACTTTATAGTCCGAAAGAAATTAAGCTGATAAACAAACAAATAGTTCTATGCCTAGTATAACACACATATATGTACTATAATACTATGTAATATCTGCCTCAGATATCGTATATTAGGTCTAAGAAGGTTAGTTTAGTTTGACTTTGTAACACAAATAGAAAAGCTAAGTTATTGCTGTGGAGAAAGATCCGGTGGGGAGCCGGTCGACCGAGCGGACTGCACGCTGGACTTGTGATCCTGTGGTCCTGGGTTCGATCCCAGGCGCCGGCGAGAAACAATGGGCAGAGTTTCTTTCACCCTATGCCCCTGTTACCTAGAAGTAAAATAGGTACCTGGGTGTTAGTCAGCTGTCACGGGCTGCTTCCTGGAGGTGGAGGCCTGGTCGAGGACCGGGCCGCGGGGACACTAAAAGCCCCGAAATCATCTCAAGATAACCTCAAGAAAGATTACACCAACCTGTGATGAACACCAATGTTGGGGGTAGTCGACCCCCTTTGTTGACTACCAGCTCATTATTTGTGTGTTGGGGACTTTGTCTTTTTTAGTCATCACGACAAATAATTCGGGTTAATTTTTCCCAAGACTCAAACCCGATGTTACTATAATTTTATCAATATTTCCTGTCAGAATCTGAAATATTTCCTACACTAAGAAGGCGCAGCCTTATTCAATATTATTATTAAATTGTTCCAATTTTCGTTATGAATTTGTAGTTAAGACTTTTGAATATGTTTAACTTCTTGAGTGAGTCCTCGGGAGACATCTCCCGTCACGCAGGGTGCAGTCGCACCTCCACAGATCTCCAGTATCATCTATTGATACTGGTAATGGCTCAAAAGGGCCACCACTTATGGGCTATTCATGCCCGTGCCACCTTTTGGGTAAATTAATCTTTCTCTCTCTCTCTCTCTCTCTCTCTCTATCTCTATCTCTCTCTATCTCTATCTCTATCTCTATCTCTCTATCTCTATCTCTATCTCTATCTCTATCTCTCTCTCTCTCTCTCTCTCTCTATCTCTATCTCTATCTCTCTCTCTATCTCTATCTCTATCTCTATCTCTATCTCTATCTCTCTCTCTCTCTCTCTCTCTCTCTCTCTCTCTCTCTCTCTCTCTCTCTCTCTCTCTCTCTCTCTCGTGAGTCCGTATAGGAAAAGTTATTCTTATAAATATGTCTCCCGTACGCAAGGAGTAAAACCTGTGGAGGGGAAAAAACCCACGGTGGAATCCAAGAATGTATGGAATGGCGCCAGTGCCACTGTTGTGTCTAGCCGCTGGTAATACCCAGACTGGGAAGGAAAAAGCTATGAAGAATGTTGACTTCTAAACATTACCTGTTTTCCCCCGTTGGTAATACTGGAGTTGTCATAGCTATGTCTACCCTGTAGCTATCCGCAGTCCTCCTGGCGTAGTGGTAAGATGCTCCCCTGGCGTTTCGCGAGCGCTTTAGCCTAGTTTCGTATCCTGGGCCAGATTCACGAAGCAGTTACGCAAGTACTTACAAACACAATTGCGGGCTCACCATAGCCCGTGCGTCTTGGAACTTTGTTCCAGGTAGCGAATCTTAAACAACATCAACAACTTACAAACATGTACATCTTTCCTCAATCTTTGACGGCTTTGGTTACATTTATTAAACAGTTCACAAGGATGTAAACTTGCCAATCAACTGTTGTTATTGTTATAAACAGCCTCCTGGTGCTTCGGAGCTCATTAACTGTTTAATAATTGTAAACAAAGCCGCCAAAGATTGAGAAAAGATGTACAGGTTCGTAAGTAGATGCGGAGATGGTTGTTGTATCCTAACCCTGGCTGGCTGCTGGCTAACTGGTCAACTGCTTGATACCTGGTTGATGGGAGTCTGGGAGTTCTTCTACTCCCCAAGCCCGGCCCGAGGCCAGGCTTGACTTGTGAGAGTTTGGTCCACCAGGCTGTTGCTTGGAGCGGCCCGCAGGCCCACATACCCACCACAGCCTGGTTGGTCCGGAAATTCTTTTAGAAAACAGTCTAGTTTTCTCTTGAAGATGTCCACGGTTGTTCCGGCAATATTTCTGATAGTCGCTGGTAGGACTTTTTTTTTTTTTGCAGGGCTTAGGACCCTGCGCGGGTCCTAAGCCTCTGGCTAGCCCACTAAGTGTTGCTTGTTTCTGTTTTACTTGGGCGGAGTATGAGTATTTATGACTCGTATGGTCGCTTCAGTAAGATTTTGTCACACGTGTTTAACAACTTCTTCTGCTCTGTTGAATCTAAGTTGAAATCTTAATGGGTTTGTAACTGTGCACTGTGTTAAATAATGTTCCAGTGATCTGGCTGGCATTTCTCCACAGTGCTGACATTTCCTCTCATCTTCCGGAACCTGTAAGCCTATTTCCCATGCACATGGGTATCCAAGCCTGATTCGATGTAAAGTGTACTTCTGTTGTTCTACTGCTCCCTTTCATCAAACTAAGTGGTTCGTAGTTGGTTGAATTCTTGTACCGGGAGGACGTTGAACAACCGCGGACCTCTGATGTTTATACAGTGTTCTCTGATTGTGCCTATGGCACCTCTGTTTTTCACTCGTTCTATCCTGCATTTTCTTCCATGTCGTTCACTCCAGTATGTTGTTATTTTTCTGTGTAGATTTGGGACCGGGCCCTCCAGTATTTTCCACGTGTATATAATTTAGGTGCTTTATTGCGTCTATGTATGCCGTATATGTTCTCTGTATTCCCTCTATTTCAGCAATCACCTATCAGCTATACACCTATCTGTCTCTGTATGACAAACCATCTTGTAAAATGAGCATTTTAGCATTGCATTGCTCTTCACACAAACTTTGTAACCATTCATATAGTCTATGGTGGCCGTATAAATGCGGACGTAGAGATGCAAAAACAAAATATTATTGTCAGCAGCGGTGAGGCAGAGCGCGTGGAGAGGGTGAAGGTTTCCCCGGCGCTCACTAGATGGCGCGGCCTGTATGTTCCCTCGCTCCCGCCACTACTGTGCCTCGTATTATATGGCTTTTTCCCTAGAGTTTTCTATAATTTGGTTGTTAACGTAGAGGTACCTGGAGCTTTGCAATTACTTTATTCACTCTTGTATTCTTGAAGATATCCTCACAGTGTACCCAAAATTTGCCAGTGCCGGCTACTAAACACATGGCCTTGTATGACTAACCATCCTGCGAGATGGGGACTTGTATTACCACTGCTACCTTATTCAATCTTGTGTTGGTGATATCCTCAAAATGCATCCGGAGTCTGCCAGTGCAGACCGCTTATCACATGCCTCTGTATGACTAACCATCCTGTGTGATGGGGATTTTTTAGCATCACCTAGTTAGCTTTTTTGACACACTGTACTCCACTTCATATAGTCTAGGGTAGCTGCACTAATGCAGATGTACCTCATGTATTAATAAAAAAAAATCGTAGCTAGTCCTTTTTGACACACTGTACTCCCCTTCATATAGTCTAGAGTAGCTGCACTAATACAGATTTACCTAATATATTAAAAAAGCGTCTTCAGTATAACCGATCATAATGACACATTGTATCCAAATTAGCATGTGACAAGGATGGAGATGAACTAGACCTGGGTATCCCCAGCTCTGTTGTTAAAGACTATATATTATTCCGAACACTCTGGTCTGATAGAGGAATTACTCGCTCTCAAAAGCCTGAAAGCACCAGTATAAAAACATGATTTGTTTAAATCGAAAACCTATGTATATGGGGTGTACAAAACATTCACCAGACAGGGCGACATAGTTGGTGCCAGGATCAGATTGGGCAAAGAATGTCTCAGCCCTGAGCACTCCAGGTACAAACTATGTGAGCAGGAACTGGGTCATGATCTCACACACTACATTATTGATTGGTCAATCATTACACCCTTCAGACCAGTCAGTATGAGGTACCTGGAGCTTTGCAGTCACTTTCTTAATTCTCTTGTTCTGAAGGATATCCTCATATTGCACCCAAAGATGTGATAGAATAAGCTTCTATCATCTCGTGGCATGACCACTCGTCGTATGTCTTCCTTCGTACTCTGTCTCAAGTGTAAATAAGATTACTTATCTAAGGCCACCCAACACGCTGGTATTTCAACCCGAGATAACGATAACCATACTACACATTGCACAATAATCTGCAACTATGGGTATGCAAGTTTGGCTGAGAAACTACCATTCTCACACAATCGGGGACAGGAAGCCTGCGTATATGAATACTTAAGGCTTGTATTGAGGATTCTCCCTCCAAGTTCAAACTTCTCACTCTCCCCAGGATGCACCTCTACAACATTTGCCTAACTCCCGTTTAACTATTTACCGAAAGGGTAACAGAGGCATCAGGTGTCAATTGTGAGTCGAGAACGTAGCCACTGTACTCCATAGTCCCCCTATGATCTTGTTGCATTCACGTTTATGTTAAACGAACACGAATCTTGGAATCTTGAAGACGCCCATAACACAGATGTCTGGGTGGTGTGGTGACGCCCCCTAGAGTCCCTCGGGCTTCTAGGACCCCTCACCCCCCCCCTGGCTGTAACTACCAGTATAACTACCTATAATTACCAGTTCCCAAATTATTGTCATATCTTTCTCGTTTAGAGCAGTTTACGCCGTTTTATTTACCGTATACTAAAGAAAATGAATATATAAAACAAATAAGAGATATGAAGATTTTGTATCAATAAATATTTTCATATTATACATTGTATGCTTTGTTTTATAATTTAGGGTTTTCTGTACTTGCCGAGTGGGACCTGTTTTCCCCAACCTTGTTACTGGCAAGCAAGAATGATGCTGGATGAGCTCAAGTAGTATGGGTGTATCACAGTCTTCTGAGAATATCCCAAGAATATCTGGTCACTTCCTCATTGTCAGGTTTGGTCGTTTCACCGTTTTCTTTCGCGATATTGTCGACCAAACTTAATAATTCACCAAACTTGATATTCTCTAAATTTAATAATAATAAGCTGATGTTGTATTCACCAAACTAAGTATTCACCTGATGTGATATTCCACCAAGTTTAGTCCGACATTGTCGGGAGTGCTCTTGTGTCTTAGTCTTAGCTGTCTCAAGACTAAAGCTAAATGTCTTCATATTTGACTTTTATATTTGACTTCATATTTGGTATGTGTTTATCACGTATTTTAGCATCGCCCTTGGCCCCTAACTGTGATTGGAATTAGAGTAGAACGTAAAGGCTATGCACTTTGTGTAATTGGTTCTCCTTCACATTCAAGGTATACAGCGTAGAAACCCTGGTGATAATACCGCCCCGGGTATTATTGTGGTGGGCGAGGCTTGGGGTCGGACCACGTGGTTCAAGGAGGGGTGGGTGTGTGTGGGGGGTTGTGGTGTGGACACCGCTGGTTGAGCTGGTGGTAGCAGCTTGGTGGTACTCCCAGCGGTACATTGACCATTGACAGAGTGACTAACCACGATTGGGTTAGGTTAGGTTACTCCCAGCGGAGTTTCAGCTCTTTGGTCCCGCCTCTAGACTTTTAACCGCGACTGGTCTACAGGATCACAAGAGAGAATAAATGAAGCCCTTGCCTATAATAATCATTACTTTTCTGACTCTTCTTGCAATGGCTTGAGCCACAGGCACAATCAGAGAACACTGTATAAACATCAGAGGTCCACGATTGTTCAACGTCCTCCCAGCGAGAATAAGAAATATTACAGGAACAACCGTGGACATCTTCAAGAGAAAACTATAATTTTCTTCAAGAATTGCGGGACCAACCGAGCTGTAGTGGATATGTGGGCCTGCGGGCAGCTGCAAGCAACAGCCTAGTGGACCAAACTCTCACAAGTCAAGCCTGGCCTCTGGCCGGGCTTGGGGAGTAGAAGAACTCCCAGAACCCCATCAACCAGGTATCAACCAACAGAGTAAAGTATTATAAATAACATCGCGGCGGCATACAGTGAGAGCTATAAAGAAATATCCACCGGTAATACGGCATATAGCCAAGCTTGACACGTGTTGTGATTGGTTTAGGTTGTATGGAAATGTTGGAACGCTGTCATTATATTGGTTAATTACATTATATTCAATTACATTTTTGCATAATTGGCAGTTTTTGCGGTTAAATGCCCTGAGTCTCCTGTGGCAGGACCGAAGCTGCTAAGTCTTGACAATAAAGTTTAATTGGGTGAACACAGCACTTGTCTGCACGCTAATGAGCGCTCTCCTTCCCTCTAGCTCTTATACTTCATAAAAAGTTGTTTGTTGATAAACACTAACTATTTCTTTATGAAGTGTCATTAATCTGCTAAAGTGTAATATACAGGAGAGCCTGAGACCCGTGTGAACGAGGTCACCCGCCCACTGTACAAAGCTTGCTGGAGAAACTGCCACAAAGCTAAGACAGCCTCGATTTTTGTTGAATTTTGTAATTAAGGAACAAGTTATATAAAGTGAGCAGCGGGTGATGGCGTGATCTTGACACGACCCTCGCAACACCATGGGTGCTTGACACGGCTCTCGCAACACCAAGGGTGCTTGACACGGCCCTCGCAACACCTGTTACATGCACCGTTGTATCTTTCATACCGTCTGCACTGTCATACACAGCTGTAACCATGGTACTGCCTGGGCCATGTACTGACCCTTGATACTATCAGGGCCACTCACCAGCCGTACCCTTACCTTGAGGTGGTAAGACCCTTGACTTGGTGTAGACCACAAGCGCATGTGACAGTGTCTGGGTGGTGTACCGGCGGCCTCCCTCACGCCGGGCTTCACCAGTGCTAAGTGCTAATGTTGTTGTTGTTTAAGATTCAGCTACTGGGAACAAAACGTTCCAAGTAGCACGGGCTATGGTGAGCCCGTAGTGGACTTACCTGGCACAGGAGCGGGGCTGTAACTTCAGTGCTAATGTAAACATGATCCTTAGGCAGCCTAATTTTGAAACTCTAGTACCGTATCATCCTTTGCAAATGGCACCTGGATTTTCATGAGTAGACAACACAGAGGAGACAGCAAACCTTCGAACTGGTGTTAATTAGGTCTTTCAATGGCCAAAGAAACTAACGTTTAATGAGGATAAGTTTCAGTTCCTAAGTTATTGGGATCACTTAAATGTTTAAAACTTGTATTCTCTACAGCACAGGAGAGAGAAATATTTTTCAAGTCAAATTTATTATGTAAGGGCTTGATAATAAATTTGAGCTTGTGGTTCCAAATTTGCACACGGAAATAATTTAACTTGGGAGCAGGAAGCATGGCAGAATGTTATCAATAACCCTGCACTACTGAAGAACAGTAGTGCAGTGGGTACACTAAGAGACAATTCTATCAACATCAAGGGCCCAAGACATTCCAACACTCTCCCTCTACACATAAGGGGCATAACTAGCCGACCTCTCACAGTATCGAAGAGAACTTTATTAACATCTCCAACAGATACTTGATCAACCAGTCTGTGATTATATCTGACTGCGAGCAGCTGCGACTAAAAGTCTGGTTAACTAGTCCACCAGCCAGGAGGCCTGGTCAGAGACCGGGCCGCGGATACCTTGATACTAATGCAAGGTAAGATGCTGGAGGACCTTTCTAGGTCACGTTAAGATCAAGGCTTTTGATCTGTAGGTGATTTGAGCAGGTTTCTAGTTTCTTTCATTTCATTTGGTTTGAAATTAGTGCTTGTTAATTTTAGGCCGCAGCATTGAAGGTTAGTCTGGAGAATGTATTGTAATTTACACAGATTTCGTTACATCAAAGCTGATGTAATTTACACAGAATTCGCAAAAGCCTTCGACCAATGTGACCAATGACCTTCGATTTTGTGTTATTGCACACAAAATGCGTTCAAAACGAATTACCGGAAAAATAGGCAGATGGATCTACAATTTCCTGACTAACAGAACCCAGTGTGTAATAGTCAACAAAATAAAATCCGGTCCATCAACCGTGAAGAGCTCAGTCCCCCAGGGTACTGTGCTTGCTCCAGTACTTTTTCTCGTCCTCATATCGGTCATAGACAAGGACTCAATCTATAGTACTGAATCTTCCTTTGCAGATAACACTAGGATTTTGATGAGAGTAGACAACATAGAGGACACGGCAAACCTCCAATCAGATGTAAATCAGGTCTTTCTATGGGCTACAGAAAATAATATGGTGTTTAACGAAGTTCCAGCTCATGCGCAAGGGAAAAAATATAAAAACGGAAACCACGTACAAAACTCAGTCAAATCATATCATAGAACGAAAAGGCAATGTAAAGGATCTGGGTGTACTCATGTCGGAAGACCTTACCTTTAAAGAACACGATAAAGTAGCCGTCACAACTGCAAGAAAAATGACAGGTTGGATAACAAGAACTTTTCACACTAGAGATGCTATACCGATGAAGACACTTTTCAAGACTCTAATGCTCTCTAGAGTGGAATACTGCTGAACAATGACAGTCCCTTTCAAAGCTGGAAAAATTGCTAACCTGGAGAGCGTGCAGGTTAGCTATTTTTCCTGTACTGCCACAACCTTTACTGTCTAGCCTTAATGCTAGAATCCACTCAGTAAAACATCTAAACTATTGGGACTGACTAAAGAGCCTAAATCTGTATTCCCTTGAGCGCAGGCCGGAGAGATACATAATAATTTACACGTGGAAAATAGTAGAGGGGCTGGTCCCAAACCTGCACACAGAAATTACATCACATTAGACCAGGAGGCATGGCAGGATGTGCAGAATACCCCCGTTGAAAAGCAGAGGTGCAACAGGTACTCTGAGAGAGAACTCTATCATCAGAGGCCCGAGACTGTTCAACACGCTTCCACTACACATAAGGGGCATAACTGGCCGACCCCTCACAGTGTTCAAGAGAGAACTGGATAAACACCTCCAAAGGATACCTGATGAACCAGGCTGTGATTCATTCGTCAGGCTGCGAGCAGCCGCGTCCAACAGCCTGGTTGACCAGTCCAGTAACGAGGAGGCCTGGTCGGGGACCGGTCAGTGGGGACGCTGAGCCGGGAAATCATCGCAAGATAACCTCAAGGTAAGGTAGTATTAGTGGACATCTCGACCTTCAGTTACCGTTGATAAGTGAAGTGTAAGTATTGAGCTTCACTACAAATTTCTGCTGAGCGTTATACACAGGATCACTTGCACATGTAGTAAAGGTATACAGGTCTGTGGGACGGTACGCAATTATGAATGAGACCTGCGGCGCGGCTTGTGTACCTGCGTAGGTGATTCCCGGCAGAAAAAGCGGTATTCTCAATGAGACTGCCACAAGCTACCCGCAGCCCGCAGCTATCCAGGACGCGGGAATTTTGTGGCGGCGTTGTGGAAACGGGTAGTAGTGATTCTGCTCCCTTGATCATGAATGGCCGCCGCCTCACCTTGGACGGCGGAAGTGTGGCGCAACTTTTTATACTGGTGCACTAGGTTGTGAGTCTCATCCCCCGCCCCCTTCACCCGAGGGCAGTGTGCGCGCCGCCGGTGGCGGGAACCTCACCCACCTGCACATCCCAGTCACTCGGGGTTAAGAGAGGTGTGGTAACCCTAGAGCTCCCTTACAACTCTGTAATACGTCGCCATCCTAGGAAATGTAGATGTTTATCTCTCAGAATGTTTGGTAATATGTTTATTGTTTGTAATGTGTGTCTATGTATGTATTAACACGATGTACTGAACGGGGTGAGAATAGCTTGAGCTACCTCATCCCTTTGTGTGTATTTTACCTCAATAAACATATTTCAGTTTCAATTTCGATTTCGCCATCCTCTTTGTTCGAAGCACTTATTAATCGTTCAGGTTTAAACTAAATATTGTCAGTTGAGATAGATTATACCTGGATGGGGTTCTGGGAGTTGTTCTGCTCCCCAAGCCCGACCCGGAGCAAGACTTGACTTGTGAGAGCTTGATCCATCAGGCTGTTGCTTGGAGCGGCCCGCAGGCCTACATATCCATCACAGCCCGGTTGGTCCGGCACTTTTTTTTTGTTAGAAAACTATTTTTTTTCTTGAAGATGTCTACGGTTGTTCCGGCAATATTTCTTATGCTAGCTGGGAGGGTGTTGAACAACCGCGGACTTCTGATGTTCATACAGTGTTCTCTGATTGTGCCTATGGCACCTCTGCTCTTCACTGGTTCTATCCTGCATTTTCTTCCATATCGTTCACTCCAGTACGTTGTTATTTTACTGTAGATTTGGGACCTGTCCCTCCAGTATCTTCCACGTGTATATTATTTGGTATCTCTCTCGTCTCCTTTCTAGTGAGTACATTGGAGAGAGCTTTGAGACGATCCCAATAATTTACGTGCTCTATCGCGTCTATGCGTGCCGTATATGTTCTCTGTATTCCCTCTATCTCAGCAATACCGTCTTTGTTGCTTTATTAATTGGCACGCATGTTGCCTGGAGCACTGTGAAGGTATATGCATTACTGTGTTTTTGTAATAAAAGTTGTAAAATTCCAGCCTTAGACGGCTATAGGTTTCAAGCTTTAAATAGGTGCAGGAGTCCCAGTTTTAAACAGCTGCAGGAGTCCCAGTTTTAAACAGCTGCAGGAGTCCCAGCTTTAAACAGCTGCAGGAGTCCCAGCTTTAAACAGCTGCAGGAGTCCCAGCTTTAAACAGCTGCAGGAGTCCCAGTTTTAAACAGCTGCAGGAGTCCCAGTTTTAAACAGCTGCAGGAGTCCCAGTTTTAAACAGCTGCAGGAGTCCCAGTTTTAAACAGCTGCAGGAGTCCCAGCTTTAAACAGCTGCAGGAGTCCCAGCTTTAAACAGCTGCAGGAGTCCCAGCTTTAAACAGCTGCAGGAGTCCCAGCTTTAAACAGCTGCAGGAGTCCCAGCTTTAAACAGCTGCAGGAGTCCCAGCTTTAAACAGCTGCAGGAGTCCCAGCTTTAAACAGCTGCAGGAGTCCCAGCTTTAAACAGCTGCAGGAGTCCCAGCTTTAAACAGCTGCAGGAGTCCCAGCTTTAAACAGCTGCAGGAGTCCCAGCTTTAAACAGCTGCAGGAGTCCCAGCTTTAAACAGCTGCAGGAGTCCCAGCTTTAAACAGCTGCAGGAGTCCCAGCTTTAAACAGCTGCAGGAGTCCCAGCTTTAAACAGCTGCAGGAGTCCCAGCTTTAAACAGCTGCAGGAGTCCCAGCTTTAAACAGCTGCAGGAGTCCCAGCTTTAAACAGCTGCAGGAGTCCCAGCTTTAAACAGCTGCAGGAGTCCCAGCTTTAAACAGCTGCAGGAGTCCCAGCTTTAAACAGCTGCAGGAGTCCCAGCTTTAAACAGCTGCAGGAGTCCCAGCTTTAAACAGCTGCAGGAGTCCCAGCTTTAAACAGCTGCAGGAGTCCCAGCTTTAAACAGCTGCAGGAGTCCCAGCTTTAAACAGCTGCAGGAGTCCCAGCTTTAAACAGCTGCAGGAGTCCCAGCTTTAAACAGCTGCAGGAGTCCCAGCTTTAAACAGCTGCAGGAGTCCCAGCTTTAAACAGCTGCAGGAGTCCCAGCTTTAAACAGCTGCAGAAGTCCCCGCTTTAAACAGCTGCAGGAGTCCCCGCTTTAAACAGCTGCAGGAGTCCCAGCTTTAAACAGCGGCAGGAGTCCCCGCTTTAAACAGCTGCAGAAGTCCCAGCTTTAAACAGGTGTGGGATACACCTGTTTAAAGGTTGTGCCTCTTCATTGCTTCTCGTCCCACCACTTCCTCCCACTGAGATAAAGACTAATTCATTAGTGTCCTTGAACTGTTATCGCGATATTCCTGTATAGCGTAATTATACGTTGAATCCCAGGCGAAATATGCAGGTCCAAAGAAGAAGGTGAGAGCGACTAATCCTGTGATTAAAAGCAACAGGTTAATGTGTTCCTCCCTGCATCACAACTTACCTGGAGACGCCGTAATTACTGTTGCGGGATGTTGAGCCTCGAACGAGGGAAGACCTGAGAATCTACCGTCACTCTTGATCTCTATTATATGTCCTGGTAGTCTTCATGTTATTAGGATTAATGTTTTTTAGGCTGCAATAATGTGCTTGATCACAGATGGTAATGATAGAGGAAATCGGGTACATTGAGACGTGTTAGAGCAAAGGTTCGTTCTCAGAATGGTTGACTGTCAAAGGGCGGTGTGCCGCAGGGCCTCCGCTGGGACAAGGTCAGCTGCGCTGACCTTGTCCGCTGAGCAGCTGCACGCCCGGGTGTGGGTCGTGCTTGTTAATGCAGCTGCAGAGAGGCAAGGGGAGGGAACTATCGGGAGAAAGAGCTAAGCCATCAGACTATATATAGCACTTGGAAGGGATAAGAATTTTGGATGGGACGGGGAGGGAAGGAATGATGCCCAGGACGGTCGGGAATTGAACACCGACCTGCAGGAAGCGAGACAGTCGCTCTACCGTCCACCCCAAATGGTTGGGTGGAAGGTTGGAGTGGGTTGTTAATGCTAAGACCAGCTGGAGGGAGGTTGGTTGGTGTGTTGGTCGTGATTGGTACAGGTAAAGTGATTAATTTTTGACGATTTCGAGAGTTCTTTTACTCAGGCAGTGTGGTGTGTGGCTGACCTTTCACGATGGTTGTCTGCTCTCTGAGGCTGTTTGTATCTGGCAGGCCCACCCAGCCATCATAAAAAAGATTGATCCAATAACTTCAGCAGAAATTTGTCAAGTTTCCTGGTGAAATTTTCCACTGTTGTTCCAGGGATATTTTCTTATACTTTGTTGCCAGGAGATTGTGAAGTCTCTGATGTTGACACTTTCCTCTGATGGTGCCTATGACACCCAGACTTTTCAGTGGATTTATTTTACACTTCTACCATGTTATTCAGTATGTTGTAATTATACTGTACAGTCTTTAAAGCTACCTTCCATTATTTTACATGTACATATGTGGATATTAGAGTATTTCATGTACGCCTCCAATCCAAGTAGTACAGTTTCAGTGCTCTGAGTCGACCTCGGTTGTTTAAATGCTTCATGGATTGTGTCCGGGCCAGTAATGGTTCTCTGCCTTGAAAGGGGATGCATGGATCGAAAAATATTACATATAAGAAATAACTTTGAAAATACCAGTACATCCAAAATGCATCAATTGTGCTGAATGCTCTTATTATCCAGACTATCATTTTCCTGACTGTTGCTATGTTTGCTGTCTTGTGCTCTTTAAAATTTGGGATTCTGACGCTATTCCAAAGTCTTCAACTTAGCCTCTACTTTCTGTGAGGTCTGATGTGTATTATATCCTGCACTTCTTTTTCTCACGTCGAAATGGCCCAATGGAAAACCTTGTTAATTTTAGTTTATAATTTGTCTACATCTCGCGAGGCACTTTTCATACATATCGTAGTGTCGTCGGCGAAGGATGACACGAAGTAGTAGCGTGTATTCCTGTGTGAAGTGGGGAACTGTCCACAATGTTCGGTGTCTGCGGGATGTCACGGGCCACTAGGCTTCTCCTCCATAGTATGCAGAGTGCTCGTCCTAATAGTATTTTGCACTTCTATAAAATAATTAATGCCAGAAACCTGGCACTGGAGCCGAGTAGATAGCATATTATTTTTATTTTCAAAGGCATATCCGACATTTGCTTCTCTGAGTAGTTACTTTTGTTTGGGCGTGAACCCACTCTTTGACTTCGGGCGTGAACCCTTTTTTGGGGTCTGGGACCTTCCGGCCCACTCGTTGTAGTGACCTTGCGGCTCTAGTCTCATGTACTCACCTAGTTGTGCTTGCGGGGGTTGATCCTTGACTCTTTCGGCCCGCCTCTCAACTGTCAACCCATCAACTGATTTTTGTTTTTGCTCCACACGCATGTGGAGTGCAATAAGTACTCTGAGAGAGAACTCTATCAACATCAGAGGCCCGAGACTGTTCAACACGCTTCCACTACACATAAGGGGCGTAACTGGCCGACCCCTCACAGTGTTCAAGAGAGAACTTGGTATCCTTTTGAGGTGTTTATCAAGTTCTTTCTTGAACACTGTGAAAGGTCGGCCAGTTATGCCCCTTATGTGTAATGGAAGCGTATTGAACAGTCTCGGGCCTCTGATGTTGATAGAGTTCTCTCTCAGAGTACCTGTTGCACCTCTGCTCTTCAACGGGGGTATTCTGCACATCCTGCCATGTCTTCTGGTCTCATGTGGTGTTATTTCTGTGTACAGGTTTGGGACCAGCCCCTCTAATATTTTCCACGTGTAAATTATTATGTATCTCTCCCGCCTGTGCTCAAGAGAATACATATTTAGGCATCCTAGGTAGACACATGGTAAGTAAGGGACCTCTACCTGAAGAGTTTTTTTTTTTGTATTTGTTCTCTGCTCTTGTAAAGAAGTCGGTGTTTTCATATTAGATGCCTTACCGTTGGCTGTGTTGTTGTAACTTTATTCTGGTATGAGTGTTTTCGTATTTTCACTAACCTATCTTCATGATTTATATGTAAAAATCTGGATATTTTTTATGCTTACTGAAAATGCTTCTACATTTAATATCTCTATATTTTGTGTTCACGTTTCAGTGCTTGATAAGGAATAGTTTATTTTGCTCCAGTCAGTGCGCTGATTGTTGGAATTATATTTATGATATGCCTTCTCCCGTAGCACATGTGCTTTGGACACGCCAAATGAATTTATATTTGTTTTTATTTCACTGATGTTGTGGTCAGATTAAGTTGTATGTAATATCGTGTTGCCCGTGATTAGTTCATCATTCGTGAAGATCTGGTGGAGTGTGTTAACCCATTTAGTTGGCTCAGGAGGAACTTACCACAAGGTCTCCTTGGCTCTCTGGTGTGTGCTTATTGGTTACCTTGAGGTTACCTTGAGGTGCTTCCGGGGCTTAACGTCCCCGCGGCCCGGTCGTCGACCAGGCCTCCAGGTTGCCGGACTGATCAACCAGGCTGTTGGACGCGGCTGGTCGCAGCCTGACGTATGAGTCACAGCCTGGTTGATCAGGTACATTATTATTAAATGTATTAAAGTACAGTTGATGCTTCCTGGTTTTTCTTGTGTTTCCTTGTATTTGCCAGTGGCAGACATTATTCCCTGACAGCACAAACCTTCAGCATTAAGTCATTTTGTTTAATGAATGCTTTATTTTGTATCGAAATTGCTTGGATAATATGAGTTGTGAGGCTCATATATGTAAACAAACCATAGACTGTTGCCTGCCACTTATCGGGGACTGGTAGGTGATAATATCCAGTGGTGGTGGTGGCGGGATGCGTCTCCATCACGGCGTAATTACTACACTGTGGTTGGCACGAGGCAGGTGGACTCGGACTGTAGTTTTTATTAGCAGCAAATATACCCAACTGTTGAAAGCTGGTTGGGTATATTAGCTAACCAGCTCAACCATAGCTGTGGAAAGCTCAACATACGATCATGATTTTAATTTCAAAGTAATTTTATTCTTTGATTCTTGATGAAGGAACAAGGGATGCCGATTGTGCTATTGTCGCCTTGTGGTTTAGTTATGCTGCTTTTTGTTGCGTCCTCCGCTGCCGCCATTATGTTATGATCTTATATGGCCATCACGAGGTGCAGGAGGGAGCTCCGCCCTACCCACAACCTCCCTCAAGGTGTTCCTCTCCCGCAGGAAGCTGGGCTGACGAGCGGGGCGCTTGACGTCCCTGCTGAGATTGCCTGTTAAGATAATCCTCAGATTCCAGAATATTTAAAGCCTTTATAGTCGAGTAATTATGATTGCCGGCGTAATTTAAAACTTTTCTAATACCTGCTAATTGTCAGAATACTGTCGTTTGTTTAAGAGTGCTTGCTTAATTATAATTAATGAGATGCGTGTGAGGACTCGGGATGAATGAGTGGTATGAGCGGCAGGTGGTGGGCGGGCGGGGCGGGTGTCCGGGGGCGTGAGGGTGGGGTATGATGCCAGGTAATTGTGGGCAATGGGCACCGACGAGGTTACAAGACCAGGTGCGCCACGCAGTCGCTGCGTCGTCATGTACAGGTCCAGATCTCGGCTCTACGGGCTCTTCAGGTTCCCTGGCCGTCGACTTCTCCAGCGGCGAGTCCTCAGTGCAGGTACTTGTACACCACGTGTCTTAAGCCCTCACTGGTCGGCAGGTCTCTCCCAGTGATATATCTACATGTCTACACACACACACCATCCTCACTATTATAACTTATTCCGCACGTGAAACTTGGATATCGCGTCACCGTCACGTGTGTATTGTGCAGCTGTGTTTATGTTGGTATCTGTCTAGGCCAGTAGTAGTAGTTGTAGTAGTAGTAGTGGTAGCAGTTCGCCTGGTAGTGCACCTGTATTAAAAACTTTTAATCCAGTGAGTTATGCACTATTACAAGTATATATAATTCTGAGAAGTTTCTCCAGCTTCTGTTGCGGGTGTCCTCACACTGTGGCTAGGTCAGGTCACAGTTCCTGCTACCACAGCTACCACAACTACCACAACTACCACAGCTACCACAGCTACCACAACTACCACAGCTACCACAGCTACCACAGCTACCACAACTACCAAAACTACCACAGCTACCACAGCTACCACAGCTACCACAACTACCAAAACTACCACAGCTACCACAGCTACCACAACTACCACAGCTACCACAGCTACCACAACTACCACAGCTACCACAACTACCACAGCTACCACAGATGTCATGAAGACCTGTGTTGGGCTACATGCGGGTTGGCCAGACTGCCACCAGTAAGCCACGGAGATGAACACTTAGATCAGAGATCTACCTAAGACAATGTTTTTTTCGCTCAGGTTCGGTGACTCAAGATATGGAGAAAATATGACCTGGTGAGCATTGTTTGTACCGAAGATCTCGTAAAGTGGCCAACAACGACTAGCGAGAATAGTGATGGTGGTGACAGTGATTGTGGGGTGACTGGTTGTAATAGTGGCGGTGGCAATAGTGATGATGCTGGTAGCACAACCGGTGATGGAGTAATGATGACGCTAGTACAGTGATGTTGTCGGGAGTACTAGTGATGGTGACAGTGGTGCCGACAGTTGTGATGGTGATAGTGGAGGATGATGATGGATGCACAATGTTCCGGGAGGAAGAAAGTGACATCTTCGCTGCGTCCGAACGGTAAATGGCGGTGGTTTGTTAGTGGTACTGTTGTGTGGAGGTGCTCTGAGAGCCGGTTATTGTTGTTGTTGAAGACTAAGCCACCGCAAGAGATGGCACGGGCATGAATAGCCCGGAGGTGGTAGATATTTGGGGTGAATGTGGTCCTTGGTGGCGTAACATCTTGAAGTGTGAGTGTGGGTCTGAGTGGTGAGAGCCGCCATGTTGAGGCAGGCACATATACACCAGGATACGTCTCACTAGTGTGTAATGTTGTGACTCCTGCCATCACCCTGGTTGACCAGTCCAGCAACCAGGAGGCCTGGTCGACGACCGGGCCGCGGGGACGCTAAGCCCCGGAAGCACCTCAAGGTAACCTCAAGGTAAGGTAAGGTATCACCCACGCTCCAGCTATCCACTCTACTACAACACACACTATTGTATCCTTCACCTTGATGCTCTGCAACACTTGGTTAATATTTTATATATAAAGTGTGTGATAGTGTTGACAATCAAAATTGAAAATCAAAATTTAGTAAATATCTGCTTACATATATATCAGTTACAAAACCTCAACACCTTGGAGGCCAGTTGGACATTAATTATTGTTTGGGAAACCTGTAATCTAGATCCATACATAATGTTGCTCGGTGACTTCAATTTACGACATCTAAAAAGGAAGATTGTGACAAGAACCGTCATAAGAGAGGCAATCACAGTAAACAATTTAAAATGTCACATAAGAAAATAGTAGAACCAATCAGAAAGCAGACTGCTGGACCATATTTCCGCAGCGATGAACAGATACGGATCTTACTCAGCCCGTACCGTAGTGGAGGACCCTCAACCCCAGCACACCTGTGGAGTCCGCTACACGCCCATTGGCTGATAGAGATGAAGCCACTCAAGAGGTGGCACGGGCATGAATAGCCCGTAATGCTACACGCCAGAGTGAAGGCCACTTCATACCCCGACGGGAGCGACACACTGACACTACAAATATCCCCCATACACAAGCCAGTAAAGTTTACGGGCTATTCATGCCCGTGCCACCTCTTGGATGGCTTAGTCTTTATCAATCAATCTTTAAGCCAGTAAGATACAGGGGAAATGTCCAGACTAGAGTAAGACCAGCGCTCCCTCTACCGGCGAGGACAGCACGCCACAAAATCTCTTACCCTACTCTCCTGAGAGAAAAAAGGAATACGTTAACAAAATTAAAAGAAACCCAAAATACTTCTATGTTAGAAACAAAAAAAATAACATTTATAATATTGGGTCATTGCTTGATGGAGATTGATCAGTCACTGATGACTAAGAAATTTACCAAAGTACTGAGGATGCTGTAGGACTCTGACAGTACACCACTCAACACGGACTCTACACTGACAACCCAAATAAAAAATTTCAGACTAGAAAAAAAAAAATATTCTGTTCCAGAAATGCAGCAGCAAACCGAAACGACTGAAAATCTACGACTTGTATACCTAACATGAAGGATCATAGCAAGGTTTGGATGAGTGGTAAGGTGCCGTAACTCTGCCAGTCATAATCCTGGCCAAGCTTGGTCTAGCTGCTAGACCAAGGACCGCTCCTGCCTCGGCCACCTGCCAGACCACTCTCATAGTCTGGGCTACACTGCCACGCCAGATCAATGACAGTCGTTTTATCACATCTTGCGAGAGACTGCACCAGTTTTGACCATGGCGGAGAAGCACACAAAATAGTGAAACTAGGAATCAATAGAAAAATGTGGTGCAAGAGGCCGCGTGGGATCATCCCTACCTCGTGATACAGCGCCTCACAGCCTCTGAAGATAGGGGTTTCTTATCAAAACAATCACTCCGGGGAAAAATACGGTTGCAGAACTTGTTTGTATTATATTCTGAGATGTATATGAAGTTATTACAGGTGTTTGTCCGGGTTGTTACAGGTGTTTGATCTAGTTGAACAATGAATACACAGTATAATGTAACAGTAAAGGGGGAGTGGTGAGGCGCGGAGAATTAGTGTGTGCTAATGAGGGTGATCACACCTTAATGTGTTATGTGCTGTCGTGTTGACAGGTGGGCGCGCCCCGGCGGGGGCCCCCGCCCCCAGGGGCCTGGAGAGGGAGGGGGTGATCTTTCCTCTGGGGAAAGGTCACATCCAGACACGTCATTACCTTTGTTGTTGTTGATGGTTGATGACCTGACAAACAGTGGAGACAGCGCCACTCCACAAAGGATGCACTAAAGTTGAGGCAGAACATTATAGACTCACAGCCCTAGCATCACACACCATCCAAATCTTTGAAAGAGTGTTAAGAAGTAAGATCTATCTTCAAGTTATCTTGAGATGATTTCGGGGCTTATAGTCCTCGCGGCCCGGTCCTCGACCAGGCCTCCTTTTTGTTACGCACACCCCAGGAAGCAGCCCGTAGCAGGTGACTAACTCCCAGGTTCCTGTTTACTGCTCGGTAACAGGGGTATTAGGGTGAAAGAAACTTTTTGCCCATTTGTCTCCGCCTCCACCGGGGATCAAATCCGGAACCTCAGGACTACGAATCCGAAGCGCTGTCCACTCAGCTATCAGGCGCCCACTAAACATAGGAATCAGTGTCTGCATAACCCTGGACAACACGGGTTCAGAACAGGGCGCTCCTGCCTCTCACATAGACCACAATGACATGGTCTTTGATGCCATATGAGGCAAACAAAATGCCAATTTAAAAGAAACAGATTTCACGAAAACTTCCGACAAATGTCATAGTGGTGTTATTGCACACAAAATGCACTTACAAGAAATTACTGGAAAAGTAAAAAGAATGATCGTTAATTTGCAGAGTGCAATAGTCAATAAAGTAAATTCCAGATCATCAACTGCGAAAAGACAATCTTGATGATTTGATTTCTTGAGATGATTTCGGGGCTTTAGTGGCCCCGCGGCCCAGTCCTCGACCAGGCCTCCACCCCCCAGGAAGCAGCCCGTGACAGCTGACTAACACCCAGGTACCTATTTACTGCTAGGTAACAAGGACATAGGGTGAAAGAAACTCTGCCCATTGTTTCTTGCCGGCGCCCAGGATTGAACCCGGGACCACAGGATCACAAGTCCAGCGTGCTGTCCGCTCGGACAAAACGTAATAATTTACACATGGTAAAATAGTAGAAGGGCTGGTTCCATACCTGCACACAGAAATAACACCACATGAGACCAGAAGACATGGCAGGATGTGCAGAATACCCCCGTTGAAGAGCAGAGGTGCAACAGGTACTCTGAGAGAGAACTATCAACATCAGAGGCCCGAGACTGTTCAACACGCTTCCACTACACATAAGGGGCATAACTGGCCGACCCCTCACAGTGTTCAAGAGAGAACTGGATAAATACCTCCAAAGGCTACCTGATCAACCAGGCTGTGATTCATACGTCAGGTTGCGAGCAGCCGTGTCCAACAGTCTGGTTGACCAGACCAACAACCAGGAAGCCTGGTCAGAGACCGGGCCGCGTAGACGTTGATCTCCGAAATCACTGGAAGCTAACCTCAAGGGAGGTAAGGTATATATGTTTAAGTGTGTGTGTATATGGCAGTGTGTGTATTTACTATGTGTGTCTGCAAAATGGAACTATTGAGCTCTTGAACCCCGCCTTTCTCATCAGTCTATTTTTCCTCAGTATGTCTACTACATATATTTCTCTCTAACACACACACACACACACACACTGTGTGTGTGTGTGTGTGTGTGTGTGTGTGTGTGTGTGTGTGTGTGTGTGTGTGTGTGTGTGTGTGTGTGTGTGTGTGTGTGTGTGTACTCACCTAGTTGTGTTTGCGGGGGTTGAGCTCTGGCTCTTTGGTCCCGCCTCTCAACCGTCAATCAACAGGTGTACAGATTCCTGAGCCTATCGGGCTCTATCATATCTACACTTGAAACTGTGTATGGAGTCAGCCTCCACCACATCACTTCCTAATGCATTCCATTTGTCAACCACTCTGACACTAAAAAAGTTCTTTCTAATATCTCTGTGGCTCATTTGGGCACTCAGTTTCCACCTGTGTCCCCTTGTGCGTGTTCCCCTTGTGTTAAATAGACTGTCTTTATCTACCCTATCAATTCCCTTCAGAATCTTGAATGTGGTGATCATGTCCCCCCTAACTCTTCTGTCTTCCAGCGAAGTGAGGTTTAATTCCCGTAGTCTCTCCTCGTAGCTCATACCTCTCAGCTCAGGTACTAGTCTGGAGGCAAACCTTTGAACCTTTTCCAGTTTAGTCTTATCCTTGACTAGATATGGACTCCATGCTGGGGCTGTATACTCCAGGATTGACCTGACATATGTGGTATACAAAGTTCTGAATGATTCTTTACACAAGTTCCTGAATGCCGTTCGTATGTTGGCCAGCCTGGCATATGCCGCTGATGTTATCCGCTTGATATGTGCTGCAGGAGACAGGTCTGGCGTGATGTCAACCCCCAAGTCTTTTTCCTTCTCTGACTCCTGAAGAATTTCCTCTCCCAGATGATACCTTGTATCTGGCCTCCTGCTCCCTACACCTATCTTCATTACATTACATTTGGTTGGGTTAAACTCTAACAACCATTTGTTCGACCATTCCTTCAGCTTGTCTAGGTCTTCTTGAAGCCTCAAACAGTCCTCTTCTGTTTTAATCCTTCTCATAATTTTAGCATCGTCTGCAAACATTGAGAGAAATGAATCGATACCCTCTGGGAGATCATTTACATATATCAGAAACAAGATAGGACCGAGTACAGAGCCCTGTGGGACTCCACTGGTGACTTCACGCCAATCGGAGGTCTCACCCCTCACCGTAACTCTCTGCTTCCTATTGCTTAGATACTCCCTTATCCACTGGAGCACCTTACCAGCTACACCTGCCTGTCTCTCCAGCTTATGTACCAGCCTCTTATGCGGTACTGTGTCAAAGGCTTTCCGACAATCCAAGAAAATGCAGTCCGCCCAGCCCTCTCTTTCTTGCTTAATCTTTGTCACCTGATCGTAGCCATCAAGCCTGTAAGGCAAGATTTACCCTCCCTGAACCCATGTTGGCAATTTGTCACGAAGTCCCTTCTCTCCAGATGTGTTACCAGGTTTTTTCTCACGATCTTCTCCATCACCTTGCATGGTATACAAGTCAAGGACACTGGCCTATAGTTAAGTGCCTCTTGCCTGTCGCCCTTTTTGTATATTGGGACCACATTCGCCGTCTTCCATATTTCTGGTAGGTCTCCCGTCTCCAGTGACTTACTATACACTATGGAGAGTGGCAAGCAAAGTGCCTCTGCACACTCTTTCAGTATCCATGGTGAGATCCCATCTGGACCAACAGCCTTTCTAACATCCAGATCCAGCAGGTGTCTCTTGACCTCCTCTCTCGTAATTTCGAACTCTTCCAAGGCCGCCTGGTTTACCTCCCTTTCTCCTAGCACAGTGACCTCACCTTGTTCTATTGTGAAGACCTCCTGGAACCTCTTGTTGAGTTCTTCACACACCTCTCTGTCATTCTCTGTATACCTGTCCTCGCCTGTTCGAAGTTTCAATACCTGTTCTTTCACTGTTGTTTTCCTTCTGATGTGACTGTGGAGTAGCTTTGGTTCGGTCTTGGCTTTGTTTGCTATATCATTTTCAAAACTTTTCTCTGCTTCTCTTCTCACCCTGACGTACTCATTCCTGGTTCTCTGGTATCTCTCTCTGCTTTCTGGTGTTCTGTTATTCCGGAAGTTCCTCCACGCCCTTTTGTTCAGTTTCTTCGCTTCCATACATGCCCTATTATTCCATGGATTCTTCTGTTGCTTCTCGGATTTTTCCCGTTGGGCCGGGATGAACCTGTTTACTGCCTCCTGACACTTTTGGGTAACATAGTCCATCATACCCTGTACAGACTTATCTCTGAGGTCTGTGTCCCAAGGTATTTCACTTAGGAAACTTCTCATCTGTTCATAATTTCCCTTTCGGTATGCCAGCCTTTTGATTCCTAGTTCTTTTTTGGGGGAGATAAGTTCTGTGTGTGTGTGTGTGTGTGTGTGTGTGTGTGTGTGTGTGTGTGTGTGTGTGTGTGTGTGTGTGTGTGTGTGTGTGTGTGTGTGTGTGTGTGTGATAAATTAATTTTCTCCTGAAGAGACAATAACCGAAGCAAATTAAGCGTTACTCGGCGGAATATTATCTGATTATCTCGGCAGAACACTGGTCATTGGAACCACTTCATGTTAGCTTCACGTTAACTCCACCATCAGCCAGCTGACCTGGTGTGGTAACCCCGGCACACACAGCACCAGCCAGCTGACCTGGTGTGGTGACCCCGGCACACACAGCACCAGCCAGCTGACCTGGTGTGGTGACCCCGGTACACACAGCACCAGCCAGCTGACCTGGTGTGGTGCTAGACATGTGACAGACAGTTAGGCGATATCTCCACAATTCAAAATATAAATTAAACTCAACTTAGTGGTGAAGTATCCTCAAGTTGGTGTGTTGAGCAACTGGCCAGCTGGTGCTCTAGTGCCAGCTGGTGCTCTAGTGCCAGCTGGTGTATAGGGTGCCGGCGGGTTGCCCGTGCCTCTGTCTTCCTGTGTGGCCAAGAAGGCTGCAACATCACAAATCAATACTTGCGCAACTTGTGGCTATGAGTCATGACAGTGCATCTCCTCTCCCACCTCCCTCCCGCCCGCCTCACCACCTACCAACAACAACAGTCTGGGAAACTTGTGCACAAAGCCGCCAGCTATCATAGCTCATACTATATTCCACATTTCAAAAGAATCTCTGTCTCCTGTAACTCTCCATATTCTACAATGTGACAATACCTTCAATGGGCCAATGCCTGCAGTGGACCAATACCTGCAGTGGGAGAGTGGCTGCAGTCGGGAGTGATGCCAGCAGCCACCCCCTTGCCAGACTGTCTGCTTTAACCTGGTGTTCCAGACTTTGTCCAGACGACTGCCCCTCCCAGTGGCTGGCCTCCCTCACTGTCTCACCAAAGTGCCTCACAATCTCACCTCACTACTCACAATCTCGCCTCAATCACCTCCAAACCACACCCCATAACCCATTGCATTGGCTTGACTCCAAAAATAGTGTCAATAGACTTCAGCAATTAGGAAGCTAGCGTATGAAAGGAGGTGACTGAGGATTGTGTGAGGTACTGGGGCCTCTCCTGAGGAAGGGAGAGGCAGGAGATGGGGAGGAGGGGTTGGGGGAAGTATAGAGGAAGACACGGGTCACTGAAGACAAATGCCAGCTTGTCGATAAATTGATTTGTGTTGGCAGGTGTCCCGTACTCTGCCGTTTTATACACGGTGATGTGTTCCAGCTGTTACCTTCCCTGACATGCACGGGTGAGAGTGAGGCTGCCGGCACAGTTGTGTCCATGGAAAGCTGTACTTCCAGCTGTAAATGACGTGACACTTACGGGATCACTATACTTCCAGCTGTAAATGACGTGACATTTACGGGATCACTATAGCCCGTGCTACATGGACATTTCTTTTCGAGTTGCTAAACCTAAGACAACAACATGGACACATAAAACGACACATTCCTCCAGACGTTGGTGTGTCGTGTTGGTACTGTACTCTGGTCCGTCTAATAACCCAAAGCTTCCTAGTATTACATAGGTAAGGAAGAAATATGATATATTTACTCACTATAATGTTGGTGCTCAATGTAAAACATGAAAAACATATCTTTACTCTGAAAAAAATTATAACGAAATTAGACGTAACCAAGTCGCAGGTAACGCCATAGGAAGTCGACGATCCAAGCGACAATGTTGTGCTATTTATCCAAGATATACTGTTGCCTGGAAGTTATGTTAGGTACAGGAGGCTGATATGCCAGCAAACACTCTCCAGGTAACAATATATCTTGGATAAGTAGCACAACATTGTCGCTTGGATCGTCGACTTTCTATGGCGTAACCTGCAACTTAGTTTCGTCTAATTTCGTTATAAAATTATATTATTTCAGAGTAAAGAAATGTTTTTCGTGTTCTACATTCAGTACCAACATTACAGTGAGTAAATGACATATTTCTTCATTACTTACGTAATGCAGGCGATGAGTCACAATAACGTGGCTAAAGTATGATGACCAGACCACACACTAGAATGTGAAGGAACGACGACGTTTCGGTCCGTCCTGGACCAGTCTCAAGTCGATTGTGATTAGCATTACTTACGTAATGCTAGGAGGCTTTGGGTATTATTTGGTAGCTTTGGGTAATTAGACGGACCCCTGTACTTTAGTGAAGATGTGAGTGAGGTTGTGGCCTCGACTTATAAAATACAGCCCAGTTGACCAGTTGTGATTAAGAGATATTTATAGAGTTACCTTTTGAACGAATTTATTGAGAAAATAAGATACATTGTTAGAGGATAACCTTGACACAGTCATCTTTGCTCTTATATTATGCCACCGCTGTGTTCCTAGTTCACAGCTGCCATAGTTTACACACATGACTCATCTCCGTGCCAAGTTCAAGTATGTTTATTGAGACAAGAAAATACATCTCAAAGGGATAGAGTAGCGCAGGCTATTTCTACCCTCCTTCTCCGTGCCATATGTAAGTCTACACACACCATTTATTAACAGCTATACAATAGTCGCCCGATTGTTGTAAGCGTCGCTGAGTGCCCCAGTCCCCCCCCCCCAAGTCGTACCAGGGCACGTGAACACTGACAGGTGTGTGCCCTGGGCGAGGGCGGCCGCACCTCGCTGCCAAGGCTCGAGATGTTTCCTGTGAGAGCCGTGCGCCAGGTCCCGTCCCTTCTTAATATCTGCTTATGGGCCGGACAATCAACTCAGTAATCTGCTCCTGGCAGTCAGGAGATCGAGTACCTTCTTGAGGGTACACCACGCTGCTGACCCGAGTTCTGAGGGCGGCAGATGCTGCTGACCCGAGTTCTGAGGGCGGCAGATGCTGCTGACCCGAGTTCTGAGGGCGGCAGATGCTGCTGACCCGAGTTCTGAGAGCGGCAGATGCTGCTGACCCGAGTTCTGAGGGCGGCAGATGCTGCTGACCCGAGTTCTGAGGGCGGCAGATGCTGCTGACCCGAGTTCTGAGGGCGGCAGATGCTGCTGACCCGAGTTCTGAGGGCGGCAGATGCTGCTGACCCGAGTTCTGAGGGCGGCAGATGTTGCTGACCCGAGTTCTGAGGGCGGCAGATGTTGCTGACCCGAGTTCTGAGGGCGGCAGATGTTGCTGACCCGAGTTCTGAGGGCGGCAGATGTTGCTGACCCGAGTTCTGAGGGCGGCAGATGTTGCTGACCCGAGTTCTGAGGGCGGCAGATGTTGCTGACCCGAGTTCTGAGGGCGGCAGATGTTGCTGACCCGAGTTCTGAGGGCGGCAGATGTTGCTGACCCGAGTTATGAGGACGACAGATGAGCTCAGGCCTGCGGTTATCAGTTAGAATCGTAACTTTTTACAGTTGCAGACTCCATGGGAAGAGTTCATAGCTAAAGGGGTACGCAGAGCCTTGTGGTGTCTCACAAAAATATATCTGTGCCGCTAGCGCCTGATACACTACCACGCTGCTTTTACTGTACAGTTTAGTGCACAATTACCGTGTGTGGTGAGGGCCCGAGACCGATACCAGGTTAGGGGCTAGCATTAGAAGCGGGCAGTGTGGCCCACCACTACCACGGTCCAGTAATTAGCGGAGGGTTACTGGTGGGGCCACGGGTGTGGTCTAAGACTGGCCGCTGGTGGCCTGGGTTGGGTCACAGATTGATGAAGATTAAGCCACCCAAAAGGTGGCACGGGCATGAATAGCCCGTAAGTGGTGGCCCTTTTGAGCCATTACCAGTATCAAGAGATGATACTGGAGATCAGTGGAGGTGCGACTGCACCCTGTGTGACTGGAGATGTCTCCCGGACCAAATGGTGACCAAATGGTGCTGGGTCACAGCTGCCTGCCCCGAGTCACCCTTCAGGTGGTGTCGGAAGTCAGTACCATCACCTCCAGGTCTCCTGGTTGATGTTCTGGTCATTTACACTATTGGTGCCTGCGGCTCGTATTTTGACGTCAACAATATTGCCCGATTGATCAGGTTCTCTTTCGAAGTGTTTATCACGTTTTCTCTCGTACCAAATTAAAAGTCTGTTAGTAATGCTCCGTATCTTCGTTATTGAAACAAATCTCTAATATTGTCCAGATGTTATATATGATGCATCTCGCCTGCTTTCTGTTGAATACAGTGGAATGTCGAACCTGTTGCAAGCTGCAGTGCGAAGAATTTATAACATGTAGCTTAAATTGAATTTTATGTTTGGCTGAATAACGTTCAGTGCATTTTGACATTGGTCACAGAACGCAAGAATGAAAACATTTATTGCCATTTGCAATATTGCAGGCGCGAGAGTAAGGAACACCATATTGTACAGTGTACGGTGAACTAGCAGCAAGAGCAGTGCTGGAGGGACGCCCCTGCCAGAGAGTAGTGCAGGAGGGACGCCCCTGCCAGAGAGCAGTGCAGGAGGGACGCCCCTGCCAGAGAGTAGTGCAGGAGGGACGCCCCTGCCAGAGAGCAGTGCAGGAGGGACGCTCCAGCCAGAGAGCAGTGCAGGAGGGACGCCCCTGCCAGAGAGCAGTGCAGGAGGGACGCCCCTGCCAGAGAGCAGTGCAGGAGGGGACGCCCCTGCCAGAGAGCAGTGCAGGAGGGACGCCCCTGCCAGAGAGCAGTGCAGGAGGGATGGTAGGTGAGGCTCGGGGGGGGGGGGGGGTAGACATACCAAAGACAGGCTAAACGAATGGGAGGAAATGACGAGATACAATAAAGTGAGAATTATAGACCGCGGAGACAATAAAGGTGGAGTAAGAGACAGACGAGTAGAGGTAGTCTGGAGGTGCATGGGGGGGGGAGGAGGGGGGGGGCAGCTAGCAGCCTCCACCTAAGCCAGAGTGTTGTATCGATTTCCGTGTGGGCCTCCTGGGCCTCCTGGGCCTCCTGGGCCTCCTGGGCCTCCTGGGCCTCCTGGGTCTCCTGGCACAGTGGCAGGCGGCCGCCGCCCTCCCCTGCATGACCGCCCGCCCCGGCCAACCATGACTTGCCTCTATTACCTTATATTAATAATAGTACCCCCAATGTACCCCAATATTCGTACGTTGAAACATGTATAGTCTAATGTTGTTGATTGTAACCATGATATATATATATATATGTGTGTGTGTGTGTGTGTGTGTGTGTGTGTGTGTGTGTGTGTGTGTGTGCTTCAGCTTACGGTTTAGACCTATTGTCTTGTGTATGACCGTCCGTCTTGTGTGGCAGTGAATACCAGCATTATCCTCACTCTAATAACGCCTAATTGAATTTCTCAGATTAGGCAAAATTGTACATATTTTTGTCAATAAAGATAATAATAATGTCTGGGGAAAGGGATGGAACTCGAGAAGGCTGTGAGAAGGTGCCATGTCAATGTCTTTATTATGCACCCCATACCCATCCTGTGGGCGGTGGTGGGAAGGGTTACAGAGGCACGTAATGGTTCAGGGTGTGGGAAGGTGCCAGTGGTGGTAGGGGAGCTGCGGGTCACTGCAGGAGTGTGGAGCCGGAGCAGCGAGGGAACGAGAGCAGAGCGACGGTAGTTAGGTACTGAGGGAGCAAGTGTGCCATGAAGAACAATAATTAATAATTTATTGTGTTGGGGGACAGGCAGCCAGAGTGTAGTCATACACGTTAGGCTTATATCTAGATTTCCCCCGCCCATTGCAGAATTACTGACCCCGCCCAGGATACAACCCCACAACACCTGCTATCGCATAGCAGGGCAAGCAAAGACAAATCCTAAAGGGTTTTTTCAGTTATATCGTACTAAGACTAGGGAAAGGATAGGTCCATTAAAAACTGAGACAGGTCAAATAACAGATAGTGATGAAGAGATGAGTAGTATTTTTAATAAATATTTTGTATCTGTATTTACTAAAGAGGAACTTAACAATATGCCTTCAGCCGAACAAGTCTATGTGGGTGGGGACGAGGACAGGTTGACGAGTTTAGCAGTTACCAGGGAGGATGTTCTTAAACAAATAGTAAAACTCAAACCAAACAAATCCCCAGGGCCGGATGAAGTGTTTGCTAGGGTGCTTAAAGAATGCAAAGAGGAGCTTTGTGACCCACTGTCAACCATATTTAATAAATCAATAGAGTCAGGCAGAGTGCCAGAGTTTTGGAAAGTTGCTAATGTGATACCAGTTTTTAAGAAAGGAGATAGATCACTTGCGTCTAACTATCGACCAATTAGCCTAACGTCTATTGTGGGAAAGTTACTCGAATCTATAATAGCAAATAAAATTCGTCTTCATCTTGAAAAACATAAATTAATAATTGAGTCGCAACATGGTTTTATAAATGGCCGTTCATGTTTAACAAATTTGTTATCTTTTTATTCTAGCATTGTTGAGGCAGTTGATAGTGGTAAGGATTGCGATGTTGTATACCTTGACTTTAGCAAAGCTTTTGATACAGTGCCACATGAAAGACTGATTAAAAAAATAGAGTCTCATGGTATTGGGGGTGCTATATTAAGCTGGATTAGGGCATGGCTATACCAAAGGAAACAGAGAGTTAGTATAAATGGAATCAAGTCAGAGTGGGAAAATGTTGTAAGTGGAGTGCCTCAAGGCTCTGTCCTGGGACCTCTGTTGTTTATAATATATATAAATGATTTAGATTCAGGTTTGAGTAGCAACATTTGCAAATTTGCCGATGATACGAAAATCGGTAGGGAAATTAATTCGGAGGAGGACTCACTATCACTTCAAGTTGATCTAGATAGGGTTTTGAAATGGTCAAAGGATTGGCAGATGCAGTTTAATGCTGATAAATGTAAAGTTCTGAGGTTAGGTAATGATGATAGAGTTACAAGATACGAGCTAGATGGTGTTGTGATTGCGAAGTCGGATTGCGAAAGGGATCTGGGAGTTATGATTAGTAAGAATTTAAAACAAAAGGATCAATGCATAAATGTTCGTAATAAGGCAAATCGGACACTTGGATTTATTAATCGCAGCATTAGTAACAAGACACCTGGTGTGGTTCTCAAGCTATATCTTGCTCTAGTTAGGCCCCATTTAGATTATGCAGTTCAGTTTTGGTCGCCATATTATAGAATGGATATAAATTCACTTGAACGTGTCCAGCGTAGGATGACTAAGTTAATTCCCCAAATTAGAAATCTTTCATATGAAGAAAGATTAACAAAGCTTAAGTTGCATTCACTGGAAAGGCGAAGAGTTAGGGGTGACATGATAGAGGTTTACAAGTGGATGAATGGACATAACCGGGGGGATATTAATAGGGTATTAAAAGTATCAACACAGGACAGAACACGAAACAATGGATATAAATTGGATAAGTTTAGATTTAGGAAAGACTTGGGTAAATACTGGTTCAGTAACAGGGTTGTTGATTTGTGGAACCAATTGCCGCGTAACATTGTGGAGGTGGGGTCCCTCGATTGTTTCAAGCACGGGTTGGACAAGTATATGAGTGGGATTGGGTGGTTATAGAATAGGAGCTGCCTCGTATGGGCCAATAAGCCTTCTGCAGTTACCTTTGTTCTTATGTTCTTATGTTCTTAACACGCTGACTAACTCATGAGTACCTACTTATTGCTAGGTGAACAGGTGCATTAGGTGATAGGCTATGCGCCCAACCATTTCAGTCCCGCATAGGATTCGAACCAGGAATTCTCGATTGAGTCGAGAACGAACCCGACTGTACTACCTGTAAGGCTGGTGCTTAATGTAGAACTTGAAAAAAGAAATATATTTATCAAATAATATTATTTCAGAGTAAAACTATGTTTTATCATGTTCTACATTCAACACCAACATTATAGTGAGTAAATATATCATAGTTCTTCATTATTTACGTAATGCTAGGAAACTTTGGGTAGTTTTGGGTAATTAGACGCCCCCCCCCTACCATTAAGCCTCATAATCTATACAACTCACTCATACACAAATACTTTTCCTATTGAGACTCAGGCCTGAACCCTCCACGAGGGCGGAGGGCTCAGGCCTGAATGACCCACATTCCAGTTATTCGCTAACTTGTGCCTCCAAAGTTAGTTATCGAGTGAATAGACTTTGTGAATTATAAGGGGCGAGCATGGGGGTGGGGGGGGGGGTGTGTGGTGGTGGTGGTGGGAGGGAAGCAGGACGTACAGCAGGCTACAGATTTAAACAGAGAAGTAAGAGGGTGGAGTGGAGATGGAGAGGGAGGACGCGTTTGAGTCAGCTGTGCTGGCCTGGAAGCAAAAGCTGGGGGCTGAGGATTAAGCCTCAAGGAAGAGGTGGAGATGTAGGGAGACACGAAAGTGTGTGTGTGTGTGTGTGTGTGTGTACCCAGATTTCCTAGTTGTACTTTCGGGGGTTGAGCGCTGCTCTTTCGGCCCGCCTCTCAACTGTCAATCAATCAAATGTTACTAGTCATCCTGCTCGGGGACTTTAACCTTCGGCACCTGAAATGGTTAGTCACCAACATTTCTCACTATAATGTTGGTGTTGAATATAGGACATGACAAAAAAATTTTTTACTCTTAAATAATGTAATTATATAACGAAATTAGAAGAAACTACGTAGCAGGTAACGCCACAGACAGTCGACGATCCAAGCAACGAAGTTGTGGCTTTGGGTAATTAGATGGACCTAATTTCGTTATAAAAATAATATTATTTCAGAGTAAAAATATGTTTCATCATGTTCTACATTCAACACCAACATTATAGTGAGTAAATATATCATAGTTCTTCATTCCTTACGTAATGCTAGGAAGCTTTGAGTAACTTTGGGTAAAAAGAGGGACCGCGCCTCGCACCACTACGTTCAATTTCAAGTACGTTAAGACAATAAAATACATCTCAAAAGGCTAGAGTAGCTTAGGCTATTTCTCCCTTCCCCTCACCACTACGATACGGAGGTACTGGAGGACGCCCACAGTGCTCTTGAAATAGACACATTTTGCGAAAGCCTTCGACAGATGTGACCATAGTGTAAGGGAACAGAATACACTTACAAAAGAAATACGGTATCTGGAAAAATAGACCACGAAAGACCACGTCACTGGTCTGGGTGCCCCAGACGACCACGTCACTGGTCTGGGTGGCCCCAGACGACCACGTCACTGGTCTGGGTGGCCCCAGACGACCACGTCACTGGTCTGGGTGGCCCCAGACGACCACGTCACTGGTCTGGGTGGCCCCAGACGACCACGTCACTGGTCTGGGTGGCCCCAGACGACCACGTCACTGGTCTGGGTGGCCCCAGACGACCACGTCACTGGTCTGGGTGGCCCCAGACGACCACGTCACTGGTCTGGGTGGCCCCAGACGACCACGTCACTGGTCTGGGTGGCCCCAGACGACCACGTCACTGGTCTGGGTGGCCCCAGACGACCACGTCACTGGTCTGGGTGGCCCCAGACGACCACGTCACTGGTCTAGGTGGCCCCAGACGACCACGTCACTGGTCTAGGTGGCCCCAGACGACCACGTCACTAGTCTAGGTGGCCCCAGACGACCACGTCACTGGTCTAGGTGGCCCCAGACGACCTCGTCACTGGTCTAGGTGGCCCCAGACGACCACGTCACTGGTCTAGGTGGCCCCAGACGACCACGTCACTGGTCTAGGTGGCCCCAGACGACCACGTCACTGGTCTAGGTGGCCCCAGACGACCACGTCATTGGTCTAGGTGGCCCCAGAAGACCACGTCACTGGTCTGGGTGGCCCCAGACGACCACGTCACTGGTCTGGGTGGCCCCAGACGACCACGTCACTGGTCTGGGTGGCCCCAGACGACCACGTCATTGGTCTAGGTGGCCCCAGAAGACCACGTCACTGGTCTGGGTGCCCCAGAAGACCACGTCACTGGTCTGGGTGCCCCAGACGACCACGTCACTGGTCTGGGTGGCCCCAGACGACCACGTCACTGGTCTAGGAGGCCCCAGACGACCACGTCATTGGTCTGGGTGGCCCCAGACGACCACGTCACTGGTCTGGGTGGCCCCAGAAGACCACGTCACTGGTCTGGGTGGCCCCAGAAGACCACGTCACTGGTCTGGGTGGCCCCAGAAGACCACGTCACTGGTCTGGGTGGCCCCAGAAGACCACGTCACTGGTCTGGGTGGCCCCAGAAGACCACGTCACTGGTCTGGGTGGCCCCAGAAGACCACGTCACTGGTCTGGGTGGCCCCAGAAGACCACGTCACTGGTCTGGGTGCCCTCCATCTCCCCCGCCAGCTGCGACACACACTTCAAGATGTTACACCGCCAAAGACCACATTCACTCCAAACATCTACCACCTTCGGGCTACTCATGCCCGTGCCACCTCTTGTGGTGGCTTAGTCTTCATCAATCCATCAATCTGGGCGTGAGAGGTCGTCGTCCATCTAATATCCAAGTCATAACTGGATGTCAAAATCCTTCTTTATTTACGATTGGATTGATGAAGATTAAGCCACCCAAAAGGTGGCACGGGCATGAATAGCCCGTTAGTGGTGGCCCTTTAGAGTCATTACCAGTATCAATAGATGATAGTGGAGATCTGTGGAGATGCAACTGCGCCCTGCGTGACGGGAGATGTCTCCCGTGGTTATTATGAGGTGCAAACACAAGACAGAATGATCTTGATTTATTTGTATCCAACAAATAATTAAATTATTTTTTCGAATGATGTAATTTATTTGTTAGAAGGAGCCTGCGTAGTTCATTGTCTGGCGTCGCATCATTGAGGTTATCTATCTTGAGGTTATCTTGAGTTGATAACGCAGATGATTATCTTGGGTTGAAAGGGAAGGTTATGTGAAGTATAAGAACATGTGATGACCACCAGTTGTATCTGCTATAACAGTTGTGTGGTAACACAGCGGGTCGGCGACTAGCGTGATGGTAACGTACATATCCGTTGTTAATGCCAGGGGAAGATAGTGCTAGATGAATGATTGAGGTGGAGAGTAAATATATTTACTCCCATACTATACGCCCCTTCCAAGTGCTATATAGTCCTAATGCCTTGGCGCTTCCCCCCCCCCCCCCTGATACTTCCCTTTCCTTACTATACGCCTTAATTGTAACTGACTATAGTTTCTAACTTCCTAGGACATGTCTCCGTGGTGTAGTGGTAAGACACTCGCCTGGCGTTCCGCGAGCGCTGTCATGGGTTCGTATCCTGGCCGGGGAGGATTTACTGGGCGCAAATCCTTAACTGTAGCCTCTGTTTAATTCAACAGTAAAATGTGTACTTGGTTGTAACAACGATTCTTCGCGGCGGGGATCGTATTCCAGGGACCTGCCCGAAACGCTACGCGTACTAGTGGCTGTACAAGAATGTAATAACTCTTGTATATATCTCAAAAAAATGCAGTATGACTGTGTCTTCAGACACACACACACTCCATCAATAATTATTGTGCTATATATCATGTAGATTCCATCTCCCAAATACATGATAGACCCGACCAGCCGGCCAACATATGGAATATAGTCTGGTATAAGTTTCGATTTGATAAGGTCCATCACACACACACATG
>NC_091200.1:9622700-9692700 GCF_040958095.1 Procambarus clarkii | reverse complement strand
CACGGGCTGCTTCCTGGTGTGTGTGTGTGTGGGGTGTGAAAAAAAAAAAAAAAAAGTAGTTAGTAAGTAAACAGTTGATTGACAGTTGAGAGGCGGGCCGAAAGAGCGAAGCTCAACCCCCGCAAAAACACAACTAGTAAACACACATCCCCAGGAAGCAGCCCGTAGCAGCTGTCTAACTATACTGTCTAAAAGGAGTCTGTCTAAGAGGTACCTATTTTACTGCTGGGTGAACAGGCACATCAGGATGAAAAAAATATGCCCATTTGTTTACGCCTTCGCCGGGGATCGAATCTGGACCCCTAAGGACGACCACCCCAAAGCGCTGTCCACTCAGCCGCGAGGGCCCCCTGTGTATGTGTAATTGATGGTTGATGAAGATTAAGCCACTCAAGAGGTGGCACGGGCATGAATAGCCCGTAAGTGTATGTGTGTGTAGAGCACTGATTATATTGTCGGGATATGAGAAAGTAATGCGAGTGGTGAGACGGGAACATCAGGGAGTAATGTGGATGGTGGGAGAGGAATATCAGGGTGTTATGGGGGGATGGTGGGAGGGTAATATCACCCCTGATATTACCCCTCACTGCTGCTACAGTGGCTGGCTCTGGTGATGCACTGTTTATTTATTTAGACTTAAATTGCAATTTGCAAACCATCCGATACATCTACTGGTGCACTTTTCGTGTAATGTTTGTAAGCAACAGCTCTTGTGTATATATATGATGCCGTGTGTGTGTGTGTGGGTGGCGGAGGGGTGAGGCAGGCCGTCGTGTAGGTGGTCTGGTGGTAATGTGACCGGCTGCCGCCTCTTGTATATTTGTATAAACATGCGTAGATGCATCCGTATTTAGTGAGACTAAACTACACTATGTGGGATCCTCATCTAGCCGGATGGTTAGGCATACAAGGCCATGTGGTCAGTAGCCTATCCTGGCAAACGTTGAATGTATTAAGCATTGGACGTCGGACTCGGCGGGATGTGGGGACCGATCTGTGAGATTTATATTTATTTAATTTATATGGATTTATATAGTGTTTATATTTACGTTAATTTTAATATTTCGATAGCAATTTATATGATGTTTAGCAGACTGTATTTCTGCAATATTCTCACAAATCGACTCCTTGCACATTAGTGGGGGGGGGGGGAGGTGTATTAAATTTATATATGCAGCCAATTAAACTAGAGTATTAAACTACATATATTAGTAATGATAACTGATCGGCCTTATCTTATTATACAGTAGGCCTTGTCAACTAGGTATAAAGAAGGATGATAACACCAAATAATCCTCGTAGTTGAGACTAGTATCCACCACCCATGTAACTGGTGTACCAAGATTAATTCTTGCCTCCTCTTCTACACCTGTTAAAAAGGACACTTGCTGTAAAGCCGGAATCCTATATATGACAGCTATATCAGAAGAAATACGTGTATATTACATAAGATAAGGACCAAGGAGTAATTACCTGGGGTTTAGTCGCTTGTTCGTGTGCTAACCGGTTCGCCCTATATCTACCTAACATTAACTGGCCAGAAATGTCGTGGTTATAAAAGGGTTTCGGTAAAACACTTCCCTTGTTTGGATGTTGACTGCGTGTTGATGATGGAAGAAGCACTAATTTGATCTCCATAACACATCGTCCAAGGGAGAATTATAGGAGCTGCACTCGCTCCTGCGACTCTGTTGTCTTAAACAATGACTGACCTCTCCCACTGACGCCCTGGCTCTCCTTATCCAGATGTCAATAATTGGTAGATAGATCACATTTACTCTATTTTGATACTGATAATTAAGTTAATTCAAATGAGATTTTTTATGATGTTAAAAGTCCAAAGACTGCTGTATTAAGAATAATTCCCAACAGAATAGCTGGCGAATTTATAGCACTATGTGCTAATAATATCCCGTTTTCTATTGACGGAAAATTCCACTACAGGCTACATTTTCTATGAGTTAACTTGTGTATACAACAGCAACAATATTATCTGCTTATTGTATTTAATACTAGTAAATGGTGTCGGGTTTTCCGACGCGGGAAGAACTCCCGAAATTCTCTCTAAGCATGGTCTCCAGGTATGGTGATTGTACAGTCAAAAATGTTGTTTGAAATCAGGACTCCGTAGTCCAGTACCCAACACTGGCAGCCAACATGGCCCCCACCTGCAGCTGGTACTGGTGGTAGTGGCCAGTACCACACACACTGGCAGCCAACATGGCCCCACCTGCAGCTGGTACTGGTGGTAGTGGCCAGTACCACACACACTGGCAGCCAACATGGCCCCACCTGCAGCTGGTACTGGTGGTAGTGGCCAGTACCACACACACTGGCAGCCAACATGGCGCCACCTGCAGCTGGTACTGGTGGTAGTGGCCAGTACCACACACACTGGCAGCCAACATGGCGCCACCTGCAGCTGGTACTGGTGGTAGTGGCCAGTACCACACACACTGGCAGCCAACATGGCGCCAGTGCCTACACCTAGACGAGACGAGCACTCCTGATCAACGCTTGGGCTTTTGTGTAGTCATTGCCTTTACGTTCAAGGTACCTTTTATGCTAAAGGACCTATGCAAATTTCGTGCTCCATAAAAGAAGGCAGCGACTGTTTACCAGTCAGAGTGCTTTGGCACACCACTAAAACTTATTTAACAATGGGCTGCTATAAAAGACACTATTTTCATATTTGGACACACTCCCGCTACACATAAGGAGCATAGCTGGCCGACCCCCTCACAGTGTTCAAGAGAGAACTTGATAAACCACCTTCAAAGGATATCTGATCAACCAGGCTTTGACTCATACGTCAAGCTACGACTCATACGTCAGGCTGCGTCTAACAGCTTGGTTGGCCAGTCCAGCAACCAGGTGACCTGATCAAAAACCGGGCCGCGGGGACGTTGATACTCGTAACTATATTCGCATAACGCATAACTATAATCTACCCACTTCAAGACCCCGAACCAACATAGGAGCAGCAAGAGAAAGTATTGATCAATAGACCTTCTGTAGTTACTTTCATTCTTATGCCTTTCATACCCAATTAATACCCACCTCATCCAAATCATTTGTGTCATATCACCTCACCCAAAACAAATAAAAAACATGATGTATGTTATGTGTAAACCAAGTCTTTGAAAATGTAAGAAACCTTACAAAACGCTTCTAGGCGTCAGACCAGAAATAAATATGTAAAAAATGAATTTTGGAGAGTTAATTTTTCAATTACCCTCGACAGTGAAGAAAAACGTAAGAAATATTGAGAAGTTTCGTGTTAGAATTATTAATCTTACCCTTTCGGTCATATTCAACAACATATATATTAGATATTATACTGTATTAGATGTATACTTCGTTGTATAGCACACTATACCAAAGCTGGATAGAATAACACATACACGTTACCCAGTTTAGATACATACTGATTGATTGATTGATGAAGATTAAGCCATCCAAGAGGTGGCATGGACATGAATAACCCGTAAAAGGCTACATACTTGGTAATGATACCTTACATAACACCATCTGGTCACCATTTGGTCCGGGAGACATCTCCCGTCACGCAGGGTGCAGTCGCACCTCCACAGATCTCCAGTATCATCTCTTGATACTGGTAATGGCTCAAAAGGGCCACCACTTACGGGCTATTCATGCCCGTGCCACCTCTTGGGTGGCTTAATCTTCATCAATCAATCTTACATAACGGCAGTGTAGGACAGGTGGCGTTGTGAGCGAGGCTGTAGGCAACCATGGAGGACCTCAGAGGGACACTTGGAGCTGTGTGGAGCTGCCGGCCGCTCTTGCCGAGCCGTTATCATAATGTTGTTCTAATCAAACGTTTCCGTGATGTGTGGGAACCTTACGAGGACGTGAAGGAACCCGGCCAGTAAAGCCAGCTTCAGAAACTTGGAAATCCAAAAAAACAAACTTAATTGTTTGATAGAAAATCTCTTGGTAAGACTAAAGTTGACCAATAAGAACGACGTATTTACTATATGGTACGAGTTTAAGGTAACATACGGTGGAGAGGGCCGACCCCGCCCACTTCTCCAAGTTTTTGCCCCGCCCACCTCCGCGGCCCCACCACACCAGCGACACGCCCAAACGACCCTGCAGGGGACGCCCGCTAAAAACTGGACCGCCATTATGATTTGAATGCGCGCCTGCGCGTGGGAGCAGTTAGGCTGGCGTATGTGCTGGCTCCTCGGTCATTTTGTACCGAGGATACGAGATTCTTATAATGTTTTGTTATAAGAAATATTGCCAGAACAAAAGCGCCACAGCTGCCAGAGCTGCAGTGGATATGCGGGTCCGCGAACCGCTCTGAGAAACAGCGGGTTGGATCAAGCTCTGGCTCCGGGAAGGAATTTGGGAGTAGAAGAACGCTCAGAACCCCATCCAGGTACACTCCAGAACGCATACGGAACGAACAGACACGATAAAGCACTGTTAACAGGACCGTCTCAGAGCTTCCAAAATGTACTCTCTCTAGAAATGAGACTACCGAGGTATCACATACCATGTACACAATGAACATAAAGGAAGGCTAGATCCTAAATTTGCACAATATCATAACAAATTACTGGATCAAAATATATTGTGGGAAATGGAGACTAGATCCAGTGAAGAGTAGATGAGCCACAGACACTCAGAACACTGTATCAGAGGTCTACGGTTATTCAGTGTCCTCCCAGCAAATATAAGAAATATGGCCGGTACAAAAGTGGAAGTGTTCAGAGAAAATTAGTCAGGTTTCTGTAAGAAGTATGGAAGCAACGGGGTTGTAGTGGATATGTTGGTCTCTGGGCCGCTCCAAGTTGTCACAAGCCAAGTCTGGCCAGGGTTTAGAACAACTAGCAACAACACCCCCATGCAGGGATGATCCAAGTATCATGATGGTTGATGAGTCTGGTGCCCTATTGATGAGCGTATGAAATGTTATGGTAGTATGAGCGAGATGAGTCGTCCGGGCATCTCTCTTAATTAAGATCGTTCTCGCTCTCCACGGTGAACTTTCTAGTGTGGTGTGTAGCCCAGGGAGCGAGGTGGACCCGTGCCCCACTTGTGTGTTTTATGGTGTCTCTGACGCTATCAGTCCGGCCCACGCTCACCTGCCCGTCTTGGGGAAGATGCCGCCACGCTGGGGTCACCTGTATGTCGCCACGCTGGGGTCACCTGTATGCCGCCACGCTGGGGTCACCTGTATGCCGCCACGCTGGGGTCACCTGTATGCCGCCACGCTGGGGCCACCTGTGTGCCGCCACGCTGGGGTCACCTGTGTGCCGCCACGCTGGGGTCACCTGTGTGCCGCCACGCTGGGGTCACCTGTGTGCCGCCACGCTGGGGTCACCTGTGTGCCGCCACGCTGGGGTCACCTGTATGCCGCCACGCTGGGGTCACGTGTATGCCGCCACTCTGGGGCCACCTGTATGGAATCGCTTACCCGCCGAAGCTGTAAATGCCAAAACATTACCTCATTTCAAAATCCAATTAGACAGAATCCACAGGAACAGCGGGAGGATCTGTGACAACCCGTCAGGTTCCTGTCCCCGTCGAGGCCACAAGACTGATAGTGGCCGTGAAGTAAATTCATATAAACTTCCATTAGACAACCGACTGTTGAAATGGTGAGGCCCAAGAGGTAATAACTCAGTCTTGTAGGCACAAGTAGGTGAACACACACTGGCACACAGGCAAGAAAGAGAAGGGTGGGCAGACTGCATTTTCTTGGACTGCCAGAAAGCTTTTAACACAGTACCCCATAAAAGGCTGTTAGGAAAGTTGGAGCAACAGGCAGGAGTGAAAGGTAAGGTGCTCCAGTGGATAAGGGAGTATCTAAGCAACAGGAAACAGCGCCACATCAGAGTGGCGAGATGTCATCAGCGGAATCCCACAGGGCTCTGTACTTGGACCCATCCTGTTTCTAATATATGTAAACGATCTTCCAGAAGGTATTGAATCATTCCTCTCAATGTTTGCTGATGATGCACAAATTATGAGAAGAATCAAGACAGATGATGATGATAGACAGAGACTACAGGATGACCTGGACAAACTGGTGGAATGATCTAGAAAATGGCTGCTAAAGTTCAACTCAGGAAAGTGCAAAGTATTGAATTTAGGCAAAGGGAGCAGAAGGCTGAACACAAGGTACCATCTGGGGGTTGATATTACACCGAACCTGTCCCCAGAGGCCAACATTAAAAGGATATCATCAGCGGCATACGCTAGACTGGCCAACTTAAGAACTGCCTTTAGAAACTTATGTAAGGAATCGTTCAGGACTCTGTATACCACTTATGTCAGACCAATCCTGGAATATGCAGCTCCAGCTTGGAGTCCATACCTAGCTTAACACAAGACAAAGTTAGAGAAGATTCAGAGATATGCCACCAGACTGGTCCCGGAACTGAGAGGTATGAGCTACGAGGAAAGGCTAAAGGAGCTGAAACTCACGTCCCTGGTAGACAGAAGAATAAGGGGAGGCATGATAACCACCTACAAAATTCTCAGGGGAAATGACAGGGTGGACAAAGACAAACTCTTTAGCGCGGGTGGAACACGAACAAGGAGACACAGGTGGAAACTTAGTACCCAAATGAGCCACAGAGACGTTAGAAAGATTTTTGTCAGTCTCAAAGTAGTTAACGGATGGAATGCACTAGGAAGTGATGTGGTGGAGGCTGACTCCATACACAGTTTCAAATATCGATATGATAGAGCCCAGTAGGCTCAGGAATCTGTACATCAGTTGATTGACAGGTGAGAGGCGGGACCAAAGAGCCAAAGCTCAACCCCCGGAAGCACAACTAGGTGAGCACAACTAAGTGAGCACAGGTGTAGGTGAGGCCCAACACACTAGGTGCGCCACACACCACCTACACCTGGACCTTCGCAACACTCACCTTTCACCGTCACTCGCTCACACAGTAGCGTACACAAGGCGTAGTGCATCACACACATGTCGCTTGACTAACGAATTGGGTGCGCAAATTGGACTAAATGATTGATTACCATAAGAGTCGATCGGAGAGGACTGAAAGCGTCGTTATGTTGAGAAATTATCAGATGCCTGAGCGATGGCGTGAATGAATCAGAGAGGTGCAGCTTGACTGTCAACACTGCTCCGACAAATGGCACTAAACCCCCCACAGCACGGCCACCCTGTCTCTCTAGTTTCTGTCGTAGACGGTTCAGTGAATGTTGTGGTAATGCTGACAGTGATGACATCGTTAGAGGGGGGTTAATGGTTCAACTCATGCCAACCACAACATGACTTGTTGAAGACCAAACAAGAGGAGTAATGTGGTGTAGGTGCACGAAGTATGAGAGTGGATGAGTGACGAGACTAACAGCTTACCTGGTGCACCTGTTCACCCACAGCCATGGTGCTCTGGTCAGCAGGTTCACGTGCACACCAGCAGGGTCACGTGCACACCAGCAGGGTCACGTGCACACCAGCAGGGTCATGTGCACACCAGCAGGGTCACGTGCACACCAGCAGGGTCACGTGCACACCAGCAGGGGTAACGTGCACACCAGCAGGGGTCACGTGCACACCAGCAGGGGTCACGTGCACACCAGTAGGGGTCACGTGCACACCAGTAGGTGTCACGTGCACACCAGTAGGGGTCACGTGCACACCAGTAGGGGTCACGTGCACACCAGTAGGGGTCACGTGCACACCAGCAGGGGTCACGTGCACACCAGCAGGGGTCACGTGCACACCAGCAGGGGTCACGTGCACACCAGCAGGGGTCACGTGCACACCAGTAGGGGTCACGTGCACACCAGTAGGGGTCACGTGCACACCAGTAGGAGTCACGTGCACACCAGTAGGGGTCACGTGCACACCAGTAGGGGTCACGTGCACACAGCAGGTCACGTGCACAGTACCTACACTTCACCTCCCTACTTAACGTTAATTCAAGGGCAGCAAATGCTTCACTATTTTGAAAGTATTTTTGAAGTCAAGCTTTACTTGAAAGCATTTTTAAAGTCAAGCTTTACTTGAAAGCATTTTTGAAGAAGCTTCACTATTGCTCTACGTTCACCTTTCAAACCAGCGTCAGTCTAAAAGTAACTGGATAAAATTAATTAAAAACCATATGAAGTAAATCGACGCTGGAAAATTTCTCAAAATATTTGATGAATTGAATCTTCTACAGCCCGTCCTCGCATATGAAGATTCAACCTCGTTAATCCAGCCGCCAAACCCAGCCCGTCCTGCAAACAAAGACCCAAAAGTGATTCCAAGCACCCGCCAAACCCCCCTGTTTATGAATGAAAAACGGTTTACACACGACTCACAACTGTTGACGTTCGAACACTTCCGGAACAAGTGCTTCACTGACGAATTTTGTTCGAACCACAACGCTGTAAATGCTTCACCCACGTACTACAAATACAAATAATCGCCAACAGAACCTAAACACCTAACCTAAGCTACGAATAACTATACATTTTGTTTGTATAATAATATTAATTTATATACGAAAACACCCATTTTTAATACCTAGAATGTTAAAATTTGATGACTGCGTGTGGAGAGGACGGCCGCTGCTTTAAACAGCCTAGTGTGAGGACGGGTTGCTTCATAAGCCCTTCTTCGAAGCTATGACAGGAAACGTGCTTTGTTCACGTTCAGCCTGCATTGTTAACAACTCGTAAGCTTACGTAACTAAAACACCTTAACTAACCTTAGTTAGACCTAACGAGGCGTAAACCAACAATAAATAATATGAATTACTTTTGTGTGAGAAAACTTCGTTTATTTTGTTATCTTTTCAAAGAGTCATCCTGATAGCTGGTTGTCTGCTGTATGTCATATATTGACTTTCTAAAATCTATGTAAGTCAGTATTATCTTACAGCTTGGGCTGAAGGATAGTTGTTAAAATGACAGGGAGAACTTGATAAATATCTTCAGATGATACCTGATCAACCAGGCTGTGATTCATACGTCAGGCTGTGAGCAGCCGATCGAAGAGCCTGGTTGACCAGATCACCAGGAGGCCTGGTCAGAGACCGGGCCGCGGGAACATTGTTCCTCGGAATCATAGACAGGAAAGGTAAGGAGGATCAGGTTACGAATTTATGTGTTGGCAATTTACAAGGTCAGATTTCTTGGCTGGTTGAGTGACCCCAGGTGTTGTCTGCCTCTGAGTGAACCACTTTGAGGACGGCCGCTGCCTTAACCAGCCTAGTTTCAGGATGCCCGCTGCTTTAACCAGCCTAGTGTGAGGACGGCCGCTGCTTTAACCAGCCTAGTGTGAGGACGGCCGCTGCTTTAACCAGCCTAGTGTGAGGACGGCCGCTGCCTTAACCAGCCTAGTGTGAGGCCAGCCGCTGCCTTAACCAGCCTAGTGTGAGGACGGCCGCTGCCTTAACCAGCCTAGTGTGAGGACGGCCGCTGCCTTAACCAGCCTAGTGTGAGGATGGCCGCTGCCTTAACCAGCCTAGTGTCAGGATGGCCGCTGCCTTAACCAGCCTAGTGTCAGGATGGCCGCTGCCTTAACCAGCCTAGTGTCAGGATGGCCGCTGCCTTAACCAGCCTAGTGTCAGGACGGCCGCTGCTTTAACCAGCCTAGTGTGAGGACGGCCGCTGCTTTAACCAGCCTAGTGTGAGGACGGCCGCTGCTTTAACCAGCCTAGTGTGAGGACGGCCGCTGCTTTAACCAGCCTAGTGTGAGGACGGCCGCTGCTTTAACCAGCCTAGTGTGAGGACGGCCGCTGCTTTAACCAGCCTAGTGTGAGGACGGGCGCTGCCTTAACCAGCCTAGTGTCAGGATGGCCGCTGCCTTAACCAGCCTAGTGTCAGGATGGCCGCTGCCTTAACCAGCCTAATGTCAGGATGGCCGCTGCTTTAACCAGCCTAGTGTGAGGACGGCCGCTGCCTTAACCAGCCTAGTTTCAGGATGGCCGCTGCTTTCAGCCTAGTGTGAGGACGGCCGCTGCTTTAACCAGCCTAGTGTGAGGACGGCCGCTGCTTTAACCAGCCTAGTGTGAGGACGGCCGCTGCTTTAACCAGCCTAGTGTGAGGACGGCCGCTGCTTTAACCAACCTAGTGTGAGGACGGCCGCTGCTTTAACCAGCCTAGTGTCAGGATGGCCGCTGCCTTAACCAGCCTAGTGTCAGGATGGCCGCTGCTTTAACCAGCCTAGTGTGAGGACGGCCGCTGCCTTAACACAGACGCTTCTCCTTTATTATGACGTAGTAACAAAGACAGTAAATTAGCAGTTCTATGCAGCAGACCCGTGGAAGACCTCTCAGGTGGTTCTCAGCAGAACCACCCCCTCCTCCCCCCCCCTCATGACAGTAAAAGAAGACTAGCATCATGCAACACTATTTCCATAGAGGAGTTCTAACAATAAATTGCGTAAAAGGTTACTTAAATTTTTTCAGAATCAAAATAAGAAAGACCCAATAAATGGGCTACACAGGACCACGTAGGTCCACAAGACCTACGTGGTCTGTCTCTCTCTTTCTCTGTCTTTCTCTCTCTCTCTCTGTCTCTCTCTCTCTGTCTCTCTCTCTCTGTCTCTCTCTCTCTCTCTGTCTCTCTCTCTGTCTCTCTCTCTCTCTCTCTCTCTGTCTCTCTCTCTCTCTCTGTCTCTCTCTCTCTCTCTGTCTCTCTCTCTCTCTCTGTCTCTCTCTCTCTCTCTGTCTCTCTCTCTCTCTCTCTGTCTCTCTCTCTCTCTCTGTCTCTCTCTCTCTCTCTCTCTCTCTCTGTCTCTCTCTCTCTGTCTCTCTCTCTCTCTCTCTCTGTCTCTCTCTCTCTCTCTGTCTCTCTCTCTGTCTCTCTCTCTCTCTCTCTCTGTCTCTCTCTCTCTCTGTCTCTCTCTCTCTCTCTCTCTGTCTCTCTCTCTCTCTCTGTCTCTCTCTCTGTCTCTCTCTCTCTCTCTCTCTGTCTCTCTCTCTCTGTCTGTCTCTCTCTCTCTCTCTCTCTCTCTCTCTCTCTCTCTCTCTCTCTCTCTCTCTCTCTCTCTCTCTCTCTCTCTCTCTCTCTCTCTCTCTCTCTCTCTCTGTCTCTCTCTCTCTCTCTCTGTCTCTCTCTCTCTCTCTCTGTCTCTCTCTCTCTCTCTGTCTCTCTCTCTCTCTCTGTCTCTCTCTCTCTCTCTCTCTGTCTCTCTCTCTGTCTCTGTCTCTCTCTCTCTCTCTGTCTCTCTCTCTCTCTCTCTCTCTCTCTCTCTCTCTCTCTGTCTCTCTCTCTCTCTCTGTCTCTCTCTCTGTCTCTCTCTCTCTCTCTGTCTCTCTCTCTCTCTCTGTCTCTCTCTCTCTCTCTCTGTCTCTCTCTCTCTCTGTCTCTCTCTCTCTCTCTCTGTCTCTCTCTCTCTCTCTGTCTCTCTCTCTCTCTCTCTCTCTGTCTCTCTCTCTCTCTCTGTCTCTCTCTCTCTCTCTGTCTCTCTCTCTCTCTCTCTCTGTCTCTCTCTCTCTCTCTGTCTCTCTCTCTCTCTCTGTCTCTCTCTCTCTCTCTGTCTCTCTCTCTCTCTCTCTCTCTCTCTCTCTGTCTCTCTCTGTCTCTCTCTGTCTCTCTCTCTCTCTCTGTCTCTCTCTCTCTCTCTCTCTCTCTCTCTCTCTCTCTCTCTGTCTCTCTCTCTCTCTCTGTCTCTCTCTCTCTCTCTCTCTCTCTCTCTCTCTGTCTCTCTCTCTCTCTCTGTCTCTCTCTCTCTCTCTCTGTCTCTCTCTCTCTCTCTGTCTCTCTCTCTCTGTCTCTCTCTCTCTCTGTCTCTGTCTGTCTGTCTGTCTCTCTCTCTCTCTCTCTCTCTCTCTCTCTCTCTCTCTCTCTCTCTCTCTCTCTCTCTCTCTCTCTCTCTCTCTCTCTCTCTCTCTCTCTCTCTGTCTCTCTCTCTCTCTCTCTCTCTCTGTCTCTCTCTCTCTCTCTGTCTCTCTCTCTCTCTCTCTCTCTGTCTCTCTCTCTCTCTCTCTCTCTCTGTCTCTCTCTCTCTCTCTGTCTCTCTCTCTCTCTCTCTCTCTCTCTCTCTCTCTCTCTCTCTCTCTCTCTCTCTCTCTCTCTCTCTCTCTCTGTCTCTCTCTCTCTCTCTGTCTCTCTCTCTCTCTCTCTGTCTCTCTCTCTATAAGATAAACATACCAGCATGTTTGCAGTCACGCACGTGCCCTCCCCGCACTACTTCTTGAGCCTTGGGAATGTTAACACTCTCATTGAAGACTGGCTGCCATAAGCACCACCACCACCACCATCACCACCATCACCACCATCACCACCATCACTGTCAGTACCACAATCACTACCACAAGTATAAGAAACGTCAGGTAGCAACATCATCATCAGATACAATGATTTTGAACTCTGGACTATTTCCATTATAGTATAACCCAAGAGGTACAACAAGGCTAGTAGCCAGGCCGTCCAGAGCTGGACCTCACTTGCTGGCGGTCACTGTTAGGTAAGCTCCATCACACTACAGTAATGATGAGGAACCCCGTGACGCGTCTGCCATCGTGTGTAGGTGGTGTATTACGGGTGCTGAAGTATACATGTGTGTCGTGCAGGTGTGGAGTGTCGGGGGGGGGGGGAGGGGAGGTGGAGGCTAGGTGAGGCAGGAGTGTGACGGGGGAGGGGGGGGGGAGGTGGAGGCTAGGTGAGGCAGGAGTGTGACGGGGGAGGGGGGGGGAGGTGGAGGCTAGGTGAGGCAGGAGTGTGACGGGGGAGGGGGGGGGGAGGTGGAGGCTAGGTGAGGCAGGAGTGTGACGGGGGAGGGGGGGGGGAGGTGGAGGCTAGGTGAGGCAGGAGTGTGACGGGGGAGGGGGGGGAGGTGGAGGCAAGGTGAGGCAGGAGTGTGACGGGGGAGGGGGGGGGAGGTGGAGGCAAGGTGAGGCAGGAGTGTGACGGGGGAGGGGGGTGAGGTGGAGGCAAGGTGAGGCAGGAGTGTGACGGGGGAGGGGGGGGGGGAGGTGGAGGCAAGGTGAGGCAGGAGTGTGACGGGGGAGGGGGGTGAGGTGGAGGCAAGGTGAGGCAGGAGTGTGACGGGGGAGGGGGGGGGAGGTGGAGGCAAGGTGAGGCAGGAGTGTGACGGGGGAGGGGGGGGGAGGTGGAGGCAAGGTGAGGCAGGAGTGTGACGGGGGAGGGGGGGGGAGGTGGAGGCAAGGTGAGGCAGGAGTGTGACGGGGAGGGGGGGGAGGTGGAGGCAAGGTGAGGCAGGAGTGTGACGGGGGAGGGGGGGGGGAGGTGGAGGCAAGGTGAGGCAGGAGTGTGACGGGGGAGGGGGGGGGGAGGTGGAGGCAAGGTGAGGCAGGAGTGTGACGGGGGAGGGGGGGGGGGGAGGTGGAGGCAAGGTGAGGCAGGAGTGTGACGGGGGAGGGGGGGGGGGAGGTGGAGGCAAGGTGAGGCAGGAGTGTGACGGGGGAGGGGGGTGAGGGGTTTAAGTGGGCAATGAAGGACAAGTTTGTGTTTGTCAACCAGCTTTTGTGATTCATTTACCACCCAACACTGCCATTCAATTTGGCCAGTGTTGGGTGGTTGTTGGTCTGCCGCTCACCGGGCTGAGCCAGTTGTTGGGGATGTAACTGCTTGACACCTGCTTGATGGGAGTTCTTCTAATCCCCAAGCCCGGTCCGAGGCCAGGCTTGACTTGTGAGAGTTTGGTCCACCAGGCTGTTGCTTGGAGCGGCCCGCAGGCTCTCATACCCACCACAGCCCGGTTGGTCCGGCATTTCTTGAAGAAAACTATCTAGTTTTCTCTTGAAGATGTCCACGGTTGTTCCGGTAATATTTCTTATACTCGCTGGGAGGACGTTGAACGACCGTGGACATCTGATGTTTATACTCCCAGCCTCTGGTGTAGGTTTTATAGAAATAATATTTGCACACAAATATCAGTGTCAGGTTAAACAACTGGCTGACCTCCACACAAGCAAAACTAGCAGCATTACACTTAGCTACCAATACATTAAAAAACATTGGAGGAGGAATAATATTGTGTTTCAAAAGTCTGCTCTTCAAACAATCGAAAACTTCTCCTGGAAGATCGACAGCAAGAACCTCATACTACCAATTATAAGTGACCTAATTGCTGCACAAAGTAAAGGGTCTCGAATCTCCTTTGTATGGATACCTTCACACATAAACATAACCCATCATAATGAGACAGACACTGCAGCCAAATTAGCGTGTAACAAACAGTATATGGGCTTTTGCACATCAAGCCGTTCACAGTTATCTCAATGGCAGCAATTACGAGAGATATACAAATGCCGCATAACCTAATGTAGGCCTAACCTGACTGAATGTTAACTTTGCAGTCATCGGGAGGAAACACCTTCGTGGACACACATCGCGAAGAAGAAGAATCTTAACTTTGGCTTAATATAGTATGTACTATAATAGAGGATGTGCGTTATATAGTAGGTGCTATATTAGGCCTACGTTACGTTACGTTATGTCAGGTTACGTTATTGTTTACGTTTTTGTTTCTTATCTTCATCAGTCATTTTTTTATGATTATCGTCATTTCGCTAATGGATCAAATTGTGGGGTGTTTGACGTGCGAAATTCCAGTCTGGGAATATACCCTAATGTGGCTGTGTTGAAGGATGGGCTGTACGCACACTCAGGGGTAGGAGAGACAGACAGGGATAGGAGAGACAGACAGGGATAGGAGAGACAGACAGGGATAGGAGAGACAGACAGGGATAGGAGAGACAGACAGGGATAGGAGAGACAGACAGGGATAGGAGAGACAGACAGGGATAGGAGAGACAGACAAGGGCAGGAGAGACAGACAAGGGCAGGAGAGACAGACAGGGATAGGAGAGACAGACAGGGAGAGGATAAACAGTCAGGGACAGGAGAAACAGACAGGTATCGTACGGGAGTGAGTGACCTTGATACAGGTGTATGCGCTCATGTGTGTACACGAGTGCGCGTGGCTGACGCTGCAAGCAACGATGCGCGCGCGCGCGCACACACACACACACACACACACACACACACACACACACACACACACACACACACACACACACACACACACACACACACACACACACACACACACCCACCCACCCACCCACCCACCCACCCACCCACCCACCCACCCCCTTTGCAACCCACAAGTGCATTTGAGGAGGAGGAGGGGCGTGTTGCCAGAGTGGCCTGGACACAACATGCCTTAGTCAGTCTCCCACACACACACACCCATATACGCATCATCAAGGGCAAGGCACGTGTACGCCAAACCTTTCTGGAATGCATGAACGCTAGTTATTAAATGTCCTCCCCCCACCCCACTTCTCTCTAACTCCTCATTCCCTCTCGTTCCCTACCCTTCACTGCCCTTCCTCACAACGTTGGAGATTGATTGATTGATTGATGAAGATTAAGCCCCCAAAAGGGGGCACGGGCATGAATAGCCCGTAAGTGGTGGCCCTTTTGAGCCATTACCAGTATCAAGAGATGATACTGGAGATCTGTGGAGGTGCGACTGCACCCTGCGTGACGGGAGATGTCTCCCGTGAAACGTTGCAGAGGAGACGTAGAACACAAGAACGCAAAGGATGTTAAGACAATGTTGTGTATGAGATAGGACTGAAGGCCGCTGTTTCACACTGACTCCAACAATATAGTATTAAGCTGTAAGAAAACATTGAAGAAGCAAATTCGACAAATAACTTCAAAAGCAAATACACCAAGGAATACGACGAATCAGTCGTATTTTGATTCGTCACTCCATTAACGAATCAAAAAGTTCGGGAAAGGCGGGGCTAAGGCGCTGCAGCTCGACCCTACATTTAGGTTAGGTGCATGCACTTCTTTATTTTTACCTGAGGCTAGTTTCCAGAGTTTCTCTGTACTCGCAGCCCGCCGTCTGTCTGTCTTGTTTACTGAGTTCGTAAGTTGTTGGTGAAAGTTGTTTGGTTTAGTGAGCTATGTTGCTGCCCTCTCCCGCTCCCCCCCCCCCACCCCACACCCCACCCCACACCCCACCCAACCACACCATCTCTCACCCCACCCAATCACACCATCTCTCACAAACTCGTAAATTCGTAAATGATCTTTAAATGATAAAAATGATTGTGTATCAATAATCAAATCGTTATTTTGTTGTAAGTGGAGGGGGGGGGGGGTTCTCGGTGAAATGATAGAACTGATGAGTTGGCCAAGACTTTGCTCATAAAGAGGGAATTGATTACCATCTTGGACTGCATTTGAGCAGCCTGAGGGCAGTAATATTCCGGGAATATCAACAAAATCTCGTAGACTTGAGGCAAAGTGAAATTCACACCAGTTAGTCCATTTATCATCGTTCTGTTATTCAGGAAGTACCGCACGTCTATGGGTCATCCAGTAAGGTTAGCAGACTTTTAGATGTTACCACTGCTAGGCTTAAGCTCGGGTACGAGTACCTCTGGGAGTTTGTAACATCTGCTGATGTAGATTTGACTAAATGTTAACTCTGTCAGCAGAACTATTCGCATACTTTGTGTTATTATATAATGGAATGTGATAAAAATCGTAGAATTCAGAGATAACACCATCAGTGGAGTCCATGAAAAGTGTAAGTACTTCATTCATAATGATGTACTGCCCGAAATCTTAGCGAAGTATCCAAAATTTGCTTACCGTAGGTAATGCATGCACATGCACATGACTGTAAAGCTGCCGCCCAGTTGGGTGGGTTTGGAGCAAGACTAGTAACTGTGTGACTCACCATAGATGTAAAGTGCCTTGTATAGTGACTGTTGTGAGCCTCTTGTTGAATCACTTGATATAAAAAATAATTGATATGTATATGTATTTGTGTAAGTGATTGTATGTGTGTGTGTGTGTAACATTAACAGTTGAGTAATTAGCTTCAAAAGATTGCCACTTGCTTAGGTAAACGAACTCTGGGGTTCACTTCATGAACCCATTATGTACCTCTGTAACTCTTTCCACCACCGCCCTCGGGATGGGTATGGGGTGCATAATAAAGAAATAATTGGAATCGTCCTTTTGTTTAGAGTCGTGGTCGCCGTTCTTATATGCTGGGAATATTATCCTCCTCACGCGAACTTCCAGTGTAAGTATTGGTATTATATTCTCTCCCATACCTGTAGTAGACTTCCACTTGTGGTTACATTTCTTATTATTTCCTGGCATCTTTTCCCGTCCTCGTCACGCTGCACTTGTCTTCAGCTGCTTCAAGGCCCTCACAGTGTTCACTATAATTACAAAGGTGTTCTCCGAAATGTATTGTTAAAGCTGGTGAGGCAGTGAGGAAGGTCTGGCAGGTGTGTAAAGTTCAAAGTATCTCACTGTTATACGAACGCGACACTCTGTTTGTCTACATCATTAATTTGTAGGTTTATCTTTAACTGCGTCCCTTGTGGAGTGATGGATGCTCCAGTATGTGAATTTCCTTGTTTAGTGTCGACCCAAGTAGGGAACAAGATGAATCTACCGCCCACATCATCGTATAGAAATGTCTGTTCCGCGTTGTTTTTTTATTTGGCTCAAGGAAGAAAGGAAGGAACAGTACCTGTGGGAAAGCTTACACGAGTCACGTCGCGCCATGAGCCAGATATAGGAAAAACGAGTGAAGCTGTAAGAGAGAAGAGAGGAGTTATCAGTCTCCGTGGTGTAGTGGTAAGACACTCGCCTGGCGTTCCACGAGCGCTTTGTCATGGGTTCGTATCCTGGCCGGGGAGGATTTACTGGGCGCAAATTCTTAACTGTAGCCTCTGTTTGTGTGTACTTGGTTGTAACAACGATTCTTCGCGGCGGGGATCGTATTCCAGGGACCTGCCCGAAACGCAACGCGTACTAGTGGCTGTACAAGAATGTAACAACTCTTGTATATATCTCAAAAAAAAAAAAAAAAAAAGAGAGGAGTATAGGGGTAGTGGAGGCGAGGGAGGAGTGAGGGACTGTGATAACATCAAGACGCGGCTCCCCGGCTCGACCGGTCGACGGCTCTATGTAGATGAGACCATCCTCCCCGTCCTGTCCGGCCTCTCCGTACCCCCGGCGCTCACCGGGGACCAACGAAGGGGCTTACTGGCATTTTTAGGATATGACGACACTATTCCTGCCACATGAGCCACTTCCCGCCCAACAACGAGAGGGGTTTCAATATCATGGTATCCGGGTACACGTTGGTAACTCTACACTTAATGTTTTGAATGCCTATGCACCTGTTGCAGGCGATGAGTCACAATAACGTGGCTGAAGTATGTTGACCAGACCACACACTAGAAGGGACGACGACGTTTCGGTCCGCCCTGGACCATTCACAATCGACTTGAGAATGGTCCAGGGCGGACCGAAACGTCGTCGTCCCTTCAACTTCTAGTGTGTGGTCTGGTCAACGCCTATGCACCTACTGGCCTCCTCTAGTATACTGACCTACCTAGTTTTGCACATACTGACTCTACAATATTAATTGGGGATTTAAATGCTAAACACAAACAATTAGGGGATCAACTCACAAACACCAACGGGAGAAGATTGTTGGCACTTCTCGATGCATATGATGATGTTCAAATTATCAGTAAGAATCAACCAACGCAAATATATGGAGGAGTGCTCGATAGGTGCATTGGCTTTAACCTGTCATACACAACTCATGAGACTGATATTATGGATGACTTAATGTCTGACCATTTAGCAATAACAGCTAACATACACGTGGCTAATGTTGACCTACCTGGCACTAAGCTGAGTAGACGCAGGCTAACAGTAAGGAAAGAGCAAGAAAAATTCTTTATAGACAGCATAGAACATTGGTATAACAATTATGAGCCTGAGAATGTACAACAGTTTTATGATGACCTCATAAATAATACCTATGAAGCCATCAAAAATAGTGAGTCACGCCAAACAAAAAGAAGTACTGGTAAACAGGTCAGACACAACCGGTACTATGATGATGCTAAACTGAAAGAGCTTAAATCAATTGCTAGACAGACAGGTAAAGCATATAAGAGCCTTAGAACTCCTCAAATGTTAAAACTGTTTCAGGCCGCGCTTGCAGCGGCAAGGGAGAGAATGACTGAACTGAGACAAAATGAATGGGAGGGTTTTGTTAGTGGACTTAACCTGCATACTCCCCTGGGCAAAGCCTGGAAAGGCATAAACAAAATTATTGGTAAAAATAGTAGACAAGTTTCACACCCAAACCCGCTACAGAAAGCCAATCAGTTAATTGCAAAATGGGCTCAGGTTTCCAGCCTTGGAATGTTACCAGCTAGCACTAGGGAGAAATTGCAGGAGAGGTCCACAGACAGAAATTCTCTCATAGATTTCATGTTGAGCAAGCAACATGATGAATGTGATGTTCCATATACAGATTATGAATTGGATGCAGCCCTCTCCAGGGGCAGTAGCACTGCTCCTGGTGAGGACGGTATCACCTATGATATTCTGAGACTCCTACATCGTGTACCCGGTAACCCATTATTAGAATTGTTTAATGCCAGTTATGTCACTGGGCAGTTGCCTGTATCATGGACCACCAGTCTTACGGTACCTGTACCAAAGCCTGGCCAACCTGATGCTTTCCGTCCCATCTCACTGACCAGTTGCATGTGCAAAACCTTTGAGAGAATGGTGCTTAATAGATTATTGTATAGAGTTAAAGAGCACATGTCACCTGATATCAATGGTTTCACACATGGTAAAAGTGTACACAACTGTATCACAACCTTTCTTACTTTTCATGGAGATAAAAGGCACAAGTACACAACATTTCTTGATTTAAAAAATGCCTTTGATATTGCTAATAGGGAAGTGATTATGTATGAATTAGCGAGAATGGATATAGGGGGACATTTATTACAATGGATACGAGGCTATCTTACCAACCGGAAGTCCTCTGCACTGTTCCAAGGCTACAAGAGTGAAACTAAAGTAATGCAACTAGGCACCCCCCACAAGGAGGAGTACTTAGTCCTACCTTGTTTAATGTTCTAATTAATGCTTTACTAAAATCAATCCCAACTAGTCCGGCAAACATCACTATCAGCTATGCAGATGACATCCTTGTGCATACTAAAACCCACCGCGAAATGCAAACAGTCTTAAATTGTATACATACAGCTTGTGAGAGCCTTGGTCTTGTAATCAACGCTGCTAAAACTAAGGTATTTAACAGACAAATTGGCAACCGCAAAAGTGGACCACGAAAACTTAAGATAGACAACATACCAATAGACTATGTCTCTTCTTTCAAATACCTTGGAGTCTCTGTCCCTTGTACCTCAACTGCAGTCAATAAGTTACATCAACAATGTAGAGACAGACTCAAGGCTCTCAGAACTGTAGTGGGGTACAGCCCGAAATATGGTGTTAATATTAGAATAGCAAGAATGATGTATTTAGCGTGTATAAGGTCTCTGATAGACTATCTGCTTTGGTCCTGCAGAATGGCAAAAGTATTGATAGACTGGAAAAAATGCAAAATGAAGCACTCAGAATTATACTTGGCTGTCCTATAACTACCAAAGTTCTCAACATGCGGAAAGAATTAAATATACTTAGCATTAGAGATAGAATATTTGAAATTAATCTTATGATGGGACTAAAGCTGCTGCGTGATAACAAAAACAACATTGTGTCAGTTGAACTGTTAGAACACATACGAAATGGAACTAGCGAGTCTAAATGGATTCAAAGAACTGCCACTCATATTAAAATGATGGGACTGCACGATGTATATACAGATGAAAGAGTACAGCACTTCCTTCCACCCTGGCAGATAGTACCTTTTGACATCCTGACCCCTGCATACCCCACCAAGAAACTAATCACAAACAACCCTCATGCTCAGCTTGCTGCTAAATTAAGCACCATAGAACACATTCAAAATATACAAACTGAAAACAACATTGCACAGACCATATACACTGACAAATCACTCAATACAGCTACAGGGAGGGCAGGAAGTGCTGTTATTGCTCATCAGCCCGATGGCAGCACAATTCAAAGAAATATCCGAATTAGTAACTGGGCGTCCACAATGCAAGCCGAGTTGGTAGCGATACTGGTAGCACTCGAAATTATTGACAACACTGAAGTAGACAGCTTAATTATTTCTGACTCCCTTTCCTCACTACGAGCAATAAACAGTTTGCAATCAAGTAATAACGTGCTTGTCTTGGAAGCTAGACGTAGATATATAAGAAGAGGGTAAATATAAAAATGTTGTGGATTCCTTCTCACATTGGCATGCAGGAACATGACAAAGTTGACGCCCTTGCTAAGGCTGCAGTAAATAAAGACAGTATTGAACGGAATCTTGAGTTATCAAATAGGTCCCTTAAAAGTGTCATTAGACGAGAACTCCTGGATGGATTTGAAGAAAGTAGAACAGTGCAAACTGGAACTAGCAGGTCCATTGTTCATCACAATGAAATGTGTGAAGTAAAACATGTGTATGGGGCAAGTAACAAAGTCAGTATACTAACAGATGTTGTCACAGCTCGTATAAGACTTGGCTACAAGTATCTCTGGCAGTTCGGCTTGTATAGGGATCTAGATGAAGTAAAGTGTAAAGTGTGTGGACATAGGCAGGGACACACACTCGAACACTATATCTTGGATAGTAGTAAAATTGAGCCATTTAGAGATAAATCTAAGCTCACTCTGTATGATATGGCAACCTATCTTATTACCATGGATAAATTACCTGAAATCCTTGCACTGTACCCACATTTCGCTTCCAGTAGATGAACGACATATGAGATTCAGAAACAAGTAGTGTATTGTGAGGACTAATAATAATCAGAAGCTCCCCTATGACTCTGTAATATCCCCATTGGCCAAACTATTATGTATTAACGATAAGACCTACCATTAATGTATGATGACTTACTGTAAATATGTAGCTCTTGTAATAGCACTTTCTCTGTAACTAGCTGACATTGTATCTATAAGGTGTGAAGGATTGAAGAAATTGTTTATGTAATAATCTAAGATGAGGTCTGATAAAGACCTTTTGTGCCCTCTGTAATGCTTTTGCGCTACCGCTCACAGGATGAGTATGGGGTGCACAATAAACTAGCCGCCTCCGGCGGCAACAATCAATATACACGAGAGAAGGGAGCATGCGGAGGACTCTTGTGAGTGTTGAGAGGGAAGGTGATCTGGGAGATGTAGAGAGGAGGGAGTCCGTGGACTAATAAGGCGGTCATCTGCCTCGTTGCATCTCAGGCCAATCAAGTTTATATCCAATTTGCTCATTGTGCTTGATGGTTTGACTGGTGAGGAGCCGAGTGATGGCCCAGATAAGGAATGGGGGGGGGGGGTCAAGAGGAGGGGCTGCTCTGAGGGAGGCAACCTCAGGGTGGCCAGTCAGGGTAGACGCCAGGGGAAGAGGGGGATGTTTTGTAGAAGGAGTGTTGGTGAAAGTTGTGTGTGTTGTGTTAGGGAGTGTTGTTAGTGAAGGGTAGGTACTGTAGGCTCGGCACAAGGGTGAGAGGCGCAAACTTAAACATTATGTTATCTTCCGTTTCCCATCGAAGACTATTAATATCAGCTTGTAGTTGTTCAGCGTCTGTCCTCTACAAAAGCAATGTTCATGCTGATTTTTGTATCATCTGCAAAAGACGACATGAAGCTGTAACTTGTGTATTTTTGTCTATGTCTGACAGGAGAATACGAAAAGACATTGGTGCAAGGACTGTGCCCTGAGGTACAGAGCTTTTCACTGTGCTTGGACTTGGTTTTTTTTTCTTTACTATTACTCTTTATATTCTGTTTAAGAGGAAATTGAATACCCATGACCCAAATTTACCTGTTATTCCTATTGGACTCATTTTTATGAGCCATTACTCAGTGATCGCAAGTATCATATGTCTTAGCAAAGTCCCTGTATACCACACCTGCACTTTGTTTTCCTTCTAATGCTTCTTTGATTGTCATAGTGATCGAATAGCTGAGAAAGGCATGATCTTCCCGCTCAAATTCCATCTTGAGGTTATCTTGAGATGATTTCGGGGCTTTAGCGTCCCCGCGGCCCGGTCCTCGACCAGGCCTCCACCCCCAGGAAGCAGCCCGTGACAGCTGACTAACACCCAGGTACCTATTTTACTGCTAGGTAACAGGGGCATAGGGTGAAAGGAACTCTGTCCATTGTTTCTCGCATGCGCCTGGGATCGAATCCTGGACCACAGGATCACAAGTCCAGCGTGCTGTCCGCTCGGCCGACCGGCTCCATGTTGACTTGGGTTGTGGAGGTCATTGTTCGCCATAAAACTGGAGACCTGACTCCTGGTCACTCCTTCAAAACTTGTATTGTGTGTGATGTTAGCGCGACGACTCTATACATTTTAGCGAGCACTTTGTCCCCTTGTGTAGTACAGCTGTTGTTATTGACTTAAGTGCTTCTGGTATCTTATGAGGGGAGTGTTGTAGGTGTGGCTCTAGGGTGAGGGAGTGTTGTAGGTGTGGCACCAGGGTGAGGGGGAGTGTTGTAGGTGTGGCACCAGGGTGAGGGAGTGTTGTAGGTGTGGCACTAGGGTGAAGGGAAGTGTTGTAGGTGTGGCACTAGGGTGAGGGGGAGTGTTGTAGGTGTGGCACTAGGGTGAGGGGGAGTGTTGTAGGTGTGGCACTAGGGTGAGGGGGAGTGTTGTAGGTGTGGCACCAGGGTGAGGGGAGTGTTGTAGGTGTGGCTCTAGGGTGAGGGAGTGTTGTAGGTGTGGCACCAGGGTGAGGGGAGTGTTGTAGGTGTGGCTCTAGGGTGAGGGAGTGTTGTAGGTGTGGCACCAGGGTGAGGGAGTGTTGTAGGTGTGGCACTAGGGTGAGAGGAGTGTTGTAGGTGTGGCACTTGGGTGAGAGGAGTGTTGTAGGTGTGGCACCAGGGTGAGGGAGTGTTGTAGGTGTGGCACTAGGGTGAGAGGAGTGTTGTAGGTGTGGCACTAGGGTGAGAGGAGTGTTGTAGGTGTGGCACTAGGGTGAGAGGAGTGTTGTAGGTGTGGCACTAGGGTGAGAGGAGTGTTGTAGGTGTGGCACCAGGGTGAGGGAGTGTTGTAGGTGTGGCACTAGGGTGAGAGGAGTGTTGTAGGTGTGGCACTAGGGTGAGAGGAGTGTTGTAGGTGTGGCACTAGGGTGAGAGGAGTGTTGTAGGTGTGGCACTAGGGTGAGAGGAGTGTTGTAGGTGTGGCACCAGGGTGAGGGAGTGTTGTAGGTGTGGCACTAGGGTGAGAGGAGTGTTGTAGATGTGGCACTAGGGTGAGAGGAGTGTTGTAGGTGTGGCACCAGGGTGAGGGAGTGTTGTAGGTGTGGCACTAGGGTGAGAGGAGTGTTGTAGATGTGGCACTAGGGTGAGAGGAGTGTTGTAGGTGTGGCACTAGGGTGAGAGGAGTGTTGTAGGTGTGGCACTAGGGTGAGAGGAGTGTTGTAGGTGTGGCACTAGGGTGAGAGGAGTGTTGTAGGTGTGGCACTAGGGTGAGAGGAGTGTTGTAGGTGTGGAAACTAGGGTGAGAGGAGTGTTGTAGGTGTGGCACTAGGGTGAGAGCCTATAAGGTAGGATGGAAAAGTTTCTTATAGTTACTGGTGGTGAATCAGACAACACTCCCTCCCCCAGTTCACTTTACTTTATTATCTTGTTACGTTACATTGTTACCGAAGATAAGATTTTCTGGTTCATATAAAGAGCTCCGTCTTGTGCCGCCATCCGCCTTGCTTCTGTGGTGATAGCTATCTCTCTGGACTGTTTCCTTCATTCAACTCGGCTATTAAACAAAAATATATTTGCGGATCAGATATAACTAGAGGAAGACAAATGCCAGACTGACTAGCACGAACCTTCCACACAAGAGGTACCAAGCCTTTGATGATACCTTTTATGGCCGGGGAAATTACAGCCCAAGAGAGTAGTCAGAGGACGCTGACTGCCCGCTGACTGCCCGCTGACTTCACATGCCTAACGTTCCTGATATTGTACTCGCTGGTGCTCAAGCCAGAAAACTATCCAGTAATTTGTACCTGTGTCTATGAGGGAGCTTTCACACGCTACTTCCAGATATTCCTGATCAGCCAGACTGTGGTGCCTACGCTTCATGCAATAATAAATCTCCGCTCCGTGAAGGAGGAAGCAAAGTATTGGCTAAGAATTATAGACTAGTTGCGCTACCATCACACATAATTAGTGTTTGACTAGGAGTCAAATCTTCAGTTTTATTGAGAACATTGATCCAATTATTAAGAGCAATACAATCCATTTAAAATTGGTATTTTCTCATTTATAATTTAACATTGTTGAATATTAGAATTAGGTGTATACTTATATCTAAATTAGGATACGTTAGGTGTTAGGTTGTGCATGCAATTATTTGTATATTATACGTGGGTGAAGTATTTCCCCCAACCCGTCCTCAACTCAAGTCCATTACATCCAGCGGTCGACCCCACAGGCGCATTCATAAATTTTTACATGCTGTTCATTAAAAACAAGAATTTTCTCAAATATGAATAAATATTATAATAGCATATTGTGCATATATAGGCATAGATTAGGTTAGGTTAGGTGTTTAGGTTCTGTTGGCGATTATTTGTATTTGTAGTACGTGGGTGAAGCATTTACAGCGTTGTGGTTCGAACAAAATTCGTCAGTGAAACACTTGTTCCGGAAGTGTTTGAACGAAATCAGTTGAGTCGTGTGTAAACCGTTTTTCATTCATAAACAGGGGGGTTGGTGGGTGGATGGAATCACTTTTGGGTCTTTGTTTGGAGTCCCATTCAGAGTTGGAGAAATTGCTGACCAAGAGAGCGTGCAAAGATCCTTTACCGGTAGAATCCACTCTGTAAATGATCTTAATTATTGAGACCGATTAAAAGTTCTAAATCTGTATTCACTACTTGTTCTGGGAGTTCTACTCCCCAAGCCTGGCCCGAGGCCAGGCTTGACTTGAGAGCTTGGTCCACCAGGCTGTTGCTTGGAGCGGCCCGCAGGCCCACATACCCACCACAGCCCGGTTGGTCCGGCACTTTTAAAAAAACAGTCTAGTTTCCTCTTGAAGATGTCCACGGTTGTTCCGGCAATATTTCGTGTGCTCGCTGGGAGGATGTTGAACAACCGCGGACCTCTGATGTTTATACAGTGTTCTCTGATTGTGCCTATGGCACCTCTGCTCGTCACTGGTTTTATTCTGCATTTTCTTCCATATCGTTCACTCCAGTATGTTGATATTCTACTGTGTAGATTTGGGACCTGGCCCTCCAGTATCTTCCACGTGTATATTATTTGATATCTCTCTCGTGTTCTGTCTAATCGGTACATTTGGAGAGCTTTGAGACGATCCCAATAATTTAGGTGCTTTATCGCGTCTCTGTATGCAGTATATGTTATGTATATGTACAACAATAATCTCGGGTTCCGAAGATTCGAAGATAGTAAATTGTCCAATAAATACAAACTAAACCGCTATGATAGAGGAAAGATGTATAGGTTTCGTAAGCGGGCACTTAAGAGTGCCACAAGTCAAGCCTGGCCTCAGGCCGGGCTTGGGGAGTAGAACTCCCAGAACCCCATCAAGCAGGTATCAACCAGGTACCAAGAGCTTGATGAATCCTGGTCCTGATCCAGGAGTCTAAGGCATTGGAATATAAGGAAACTCTGAATAGACTTGTTTTCACAATAATGGGGAAAAGCCGAGCCTGAGGACATGATCACAGCATATAAGATTCTTCTTAGAAAGCGACTGGATAGAGGGTGTGTGGATGGCAGAGACCGCGGCGAGTCTCAGAGATACACGGAAGAACTTACTGATGTAAGAAAAGTGGAATGAGTTATATGAAGTGGTTGTCTCATCCACACTGGCTAAGGTGATGATCCACTTAGTGTGGGGGAAAGTTGTTAGGGGGCAGAGGTCTTAATGTTGGCATTAGCCTTACATTAGCCGCGACTTAGACTGGCGGCGCCTTGGCTCATGGGTTTAGTCCAAAACATCTGAAAGATTTTTCATCTTAGAGCTTGAGAAGAGGTAGAAAGATTGTATATAATTATATTAAGTGACCGTTTAGTCATAATTAGAGGATTGGGAAGTATGTGACCTCAATCCCGAAGTCAATAAGGAGGCACTGAGATACCGGGGGTTATGAGGTAGGTGACAGGAGGGTATAGGTGAGGCCGTGACGGTTGGGCAGGGTGCCAGCGGCAGGCGGCGCTACACACCCACTTCTCTCCACTTGTCACTCCCTATAGTGCACAACTGTTTTGTCTGACCAGAAACATGCAGCCCAACTAACCCATCTAACTTGTCGACGCCAGTGCTTATAAAACAGCATTATTAGAGCTCTTTAATATGTATTAATTCGTCGTTTTTTAAATGGATTGATGGACTGCGCAAGAAGACTAGGTATTAGTGGCTGGTTGACTCACACTTCCAACTACGGAAACATCAGATCAGCATCACCCTTCACCTGCTGGCTCGTCCTCACCTGCATGTGCTTGTAGGTGAGGACCTCAGCTTCTGGTCCCTGACTATTTTATCCATGAATGCAATGACTAAATTATATTGTTTTTATTTTCATATTTACATGTATTGAGGTAGCGCAATTATTTTTTAGCATGGCTACTTTGTCTGCTGTGTTAACCTTCCATTATACAGTCTCCGTGGTGTAGTGGTAAGACACTCGCCTGGCGTTTCGCGAGCGCTTTGTCCTGGGTTCGTATTCTGGCCTGGGAGGATTAACTGGGCACCAATCCTTGATGCCCAGTTGGCTCCCCACAAGCCTCCCCAGCTGGTGCTGGGGAGGCTTGTGGGGATTGTTTGGGAGGGTGCTGGGGAAGGTGATGAGTGTTGGGGATGGTGCGGAGGGTAAAGGTGGGGGAGGAGGAGGAGCGTGGTGTTAACAACAAGGTTATCTTGCCCGTCACTCGTCTCAGTTGTGACATTGTTGTACCAAGTGTCAAGTTTATGAGGCCGTCAGTAAGGCTTGACAGCCACACTTGCCGGCCGCCTCTCCCGTCTTGGCCAAGGTCACGCTAATGTGGCCACAATCATTCTCTTTATAATAGAAATATCATTGATAAGCTTGGGATTCATTGTACGGTTCATTGACTTAAGGTTCAATCCGTTACTTTATTGTTACCATGCGATGGTTTCGTGGATCAACGTCCCCAGGTTTTCATTTAGACACGTTTCATTAGATATGACTGTATATTGTGTTGATTATTTTCTTGTTCAGGGCTTGCCACTTGCGCTGGACGGTAGAGCGACGGTCTCGCTTCATGCAGGTCGGCGTTCAATCCCCGACCGTCCAAGTGGTTGGACACCATTCTTGCCTCCCGTCCCATCCCAAATCCTTATCCTGACCCCTTCCAAGTGCTATATAGTCGTAATGGCTTGGCGCTTTCCCCCTGATAGTTCCTTCCTTGTTCGGGGCTTCTATCCCTCTGACTAGTGCTCTTGCATCTTGGCTTCATTGGAAAAGGATTGTGATGTGGTGGAGGCTGACTCCATACACAGTTTCAAATGTAGATATGATAGAGCCCAGTAGGCTCAGGAATCTGTACACCAGTTGATTGACAGTTGAGAGGCGGGACCAAAGAGCCAGAGCTGAACCCCCGCAAGCACAATTAGGACACACACGCACGCCCCAATGAAGGGTGACCATCGCTCTACTTATACTGCCAAGACCACCACAAAGCTTTTCAGAAGACTGACCTCCCATCTACAAGCTGGTGGTTGTTGTTGTTGTTGTTTGTTTTAGATTCAGCAAGTGGGAAGAACATTTCCATGTAGCACGGGCTATAGTGAGCCCGTAATACAAGCTGGTGGCCCTAGAAACGTTTTGCAAAGTGTACATAACACAACATTCACTAGGAATATGCTGGTAGATAATACATCACTGACCAGAGATGACTGGAAGCTTTACTCTTAAGAGAAAAACGACTCACCCTAAATATACAGAGTAACGACTTCGCTACTTTGCCTACGCTCAGATCTAGACCTCACCGAATAGTTCCGGATAACATCTCTACCTTCTCTCGCCCACCGCCTTGCCCAGTGTTTGATTGGCTGCCATCTCCACCATTCCCATGTTTCTCCACCTATGGGTGATTACTTCACCTTACCCCAACACAGCTTTACTTCTTTCGCATGTGTATTTAAAATAAATTTGCACCTTGAATATTCACACAGTCGCTGCCCCGCTCCTGTGCCAGGTAAGTCCACCACGGGCTCACCATAGCCCGTGCTATTTGTAACATTTTGTTCAGAGCAGCTGAATCTAAAACAACCGAACGTACAGTCCCATCACTTGAGAATGAACCATGTAGGTTCGAAATGTTGTGTAAATTTACAATTAGTGTAATATATTCAAGTTATTTTTTTAGTTTACCTCGACATTTGGAGAAATCCTTTTCCAATGAAGCCAAGATGCAAGAGCACTAGTCAGAGGGATAGAAGCCCCGAACAAGAAAATAATCAACACAATATACAGTCATATCTAATGAAACGTGTCTAAATGAAAACCTGGGGACGTTGATCCACGAAACCATCGCATGGTAACAATAAAGTAACGGATTGAACCTTAAGTCAATGAACCGTACAATGAATCCCAAGCTTATCAATGATGTGATGTGTGTGTGTGTGTGTGTGTGTGTGTGTGTGTGTGTGTGTGTGTGTGTGTGTGTGTGTGTGTGTGTGTGTGTGTGTGTGTGTGTGTGTGTGCGCGTGTGTGTGTGTGTGTGTGTGTGGGCGGGCGTGAGTGAATGAGTGAGGCGTTATCGTGTGTGGGCGGCGGCCAATCATGAGTGACATCCGATACAAACTGCAACCCACAGGACCAGGGCCCTGCACTTTCTTTCCTTCTCCGTCCATATTCGTTGGTTGAACATATTTGATTGAATATGTTCAACCTACCTTGCGATGTTTCCGAGGATCAACGTCCCCACGGCCTCCTGGTTGGTGGTCTGATCAACCATGCTGTTGGACGTGGCTGCTCGCAGCCTGACACGTGAATCATTACCTGGTTATTCAGGTATCGTTTGGAGATGTTTATCAAGTTCTCATTTGAACAAGGTGAGAGACCGGTCAGTTACGCCCATTTACGTGTAGGGGGCGCGTGTTGAACAGTCTCGGGTGGATATTATTATTATTACGTGTGAGTGAGTGAGAGTATCCCGGTCCCGGGACACCGGGACCGGGACCGGTACTATATAGTACCACCGGTCACCGGAATCCCGGTGAGTGAGTGAGAGTACGGGAGCCGGTCGGCCGAGCGGACAGCACACTGGACTTGTGATCCTGTGGTCCTAGGTTCGATCCCAGGCGCCGGCGAGAAACAATGGGCAGAGTTTCTTTCACCCTATGCCCCTGTTACCTAGCAGTAAAATAGGTACCTGGGTGTTAGTCAGCTGTCACGGGCTGCTTCCTGGGGGTGGAGGCCTGGTCGAGGACCAGGCCGCGGGGACACTAAAGCCCCGAAATCATCTCAAGATAACCTCAAGATATCCTGTCCTCCAGTTCCAGTGATTATCATGTCGTGTTATTGTGAGTTCATTGTATATATCATAATCTTCACTACTCTGAATACATTTGAATAGATCTGGAATTCATCAGTCAGGCAAGAGCTCCATTTGCTGTAAACCTTTTATTGAATTATGTTATGACAGGTTGTGTTTATTCTGAATGTTGGTGGTGGTGCCTGGAGAGGCTTCACTAGGTGTAGGAGGCAAGAGTCGCCCCCACTTCCACACTTGCGTTACTCTGTCGTATATTGACTGTTGTCACGTTTGTTACAAGTTGACCGTAGGTGTGGCACACCCACACACACACACACACACACACACACACACACACACACACACACACACACACACACACACACACACACACACACACACACACACACACACACAGGACCGACCGACCGACAAGAATGAGAGGAGGGGATGAACCAGCCTTGCTTGATCTGATATTTACCCTAAATGAGTCGGATATAAGGGAAGTTAAGTTGGAAGCCCCCTTGGGAATGAGTGATCATAGCGTATTGAGCTTTGAGTACCTGGTTGAGCTGGGAATTATCACCCCCAAAAAAGAACTGGGAACCAAAGGGCTGGCGTACCGAAAGGGAAACTATGAAGAAATGAATAAATTCCTATGGGATATACATTGGGACACAGAACTCGGAACCAAGTCCGTACAAGACATGATGGACTATGTCACCCAAAAATGTCAGGAGGCTGTAAGCAGGTTTGTCCCAGCCCGACAGGAAAAAACAGAGAAGCAAAGGAAGAATCCGTGGTTTAATAAGGAATGTATGAAAGCAAAGGAGCAGAACAAAAGGGCATGGAGGAACTTCCGTAATAACAGAACACCAGAAAGTAGAGAGAGATACCAGAGAACCAGGAACGAGTATGTCAGTGTGAGAAGAGCAGCTGAGAAAAGGTATGAAAATGATATAGCTAATAAAGCCAAGACCGAACCCAAGCTACTACACAGTCACATCAGGAGGAAGACAACAGTGAAGGAACAGGTGATGAAACTTAGGGTGGGCGAGGACAGGTACACAGAGAATGACAAAGAGGTGTGTGAAGAACTCAACAAAAGGTTCCAGGAGGTCTTTACAATAGAACAGGGAGATGTCGCGGCGCTAGAAGAGGTGGCAGCAAACCAGGTGACCTTGGATAGGTTCGAAATTACAAGAGATGAGGTCAAGAAGCACCTATTGGAGCTGGATGTGAGAAAAGCTGTTGGGCCGGATGGAATCTCGCCATGGGTCTTGAAAGAGTGTGCAGGAGCACTTTGCCTACCACTCTCCATAGTGTATAGTAGGTCACTGGAAACGGGGGACCTACCAGAAATATGGAAGACTGCTAATGTAGTACCAATATACAAAAAGGGTGACAGACAAGAGGCACTGAACTACAGGCCAGTGTCCTTAACTTGTATACCATGCAAGGTGATGGAGAAGATTGTGAGAAAAAACCTAGTAACACATCTGGAGAGAAGAGACTTCGTGACAACCCATCAACATGGGTTCAGGGAGGGTAAATCTTGCCTTACAGGATTGATAGAATTCTACGATCAGGTGACAAAAATTAAACAAGAAAGAGAAGGGTGGGCGGACTGCATTTTTTTGGACTGTCGGAAAGCCTTTGACACAGTACCCCATAAAAGGTTGATGCATAAGCTAGAGAAACAGGCAGGAGTAACTGGTAGGGCGCTCCAGTGGATAAGGGAGTACCTAAACAATAGGAAGCAGAGAGTTACAGTGAGGGGTGAGACCTCAGACTGGCGTGAAGTCACCAGTGAAGTCCCACAGGGCTCTGTACTTGGACCTATCCTGTTTCTGATATACGTAAATGATCTCCCAGAGGGTATAGACTCATTCCTCTCAATGTTTGCTGACGACGCCAAAATTATGAGAAGGATTAAGACAGAGGAGGACAGCTTGAGGCTTCAAGAAGACCTGGACAAGCTGCAGGAATGGTCGAACAAATGGCTGTTAGAGTTTAATCCAAGCAAATGTAATGTAATGAAGATAGGGGTAGGAAGCAGGAGACCAGATACAAGGTATCACTTGGGAGATGAAATACTTCAAGAGTCCGAGAGAGAGAAAGACCTGAGGGTTGATATCACGCCAGACCTGTCCCCTGATGCTCATATCAAGAGGATAACAGCAGCAGCATATGCCAGGTTGGCTAACATAAGAACGGCCTTTAGAAACTTGTGTAAGGAATCTTTCAGAACATTATATACCACATATGTCAGACCAATCCTGGAGTATGCGGCACCAGCATGGAGTCCATATCTAGTCAGCATAATACTAAAATGGAAAAGGTTCAAAGGTTTGCCACCAGACTAGTACCCGAGCTGAGAGGTATGAGCTACGAGGAGAGACTACGGGAATTAAACCTCACTTCGTTGGAAGACAGAAGAGTTAGGGGGGACATGATCACCACATTCAAGATCCTCAAGGGAATTGACAGGGTTGATAAAGACAGGCTGTTTAACACAAGGGGCACACGCACTAGGGGACACAGGTGGAAACTGAGTGCCCAAATGAGCCACAGAGATATTAGAAAGAACTTTTTTAGTGTCAGAGTGGTTGACAAATGGAATGCATTAGGAAGTGATGTGGTGGAGGCTGACTCCATACACAGTTTCAAGTGTAGATATGATAGAGCCCAATAGGCTCAGGAACCTGTACACCTGTTGTTTGACAGTTCAGAGGCGGGACCAAAGAGCCAGAGCTCAACCCCCGCAAGCACAACTAGGTGAATACAACTAGGTGAGTATACACACACACACACACACACACACACACACACACACACACACACACACACACACACACACACACACACACACACCCTGGGCCATACACTTAACAGTTCCTGCAGGAGTACTCTCCATGGGGTTAGTGAACACAATGGGAGATCTGTCGTGTCTGCAAGCGCCACAACATCGCTGGCAACCTACTACCTTCCCAAATCACAATAAAACCACCTGGCCTACAATAATATTGTCTAGGGTTAGGTAACGTCCTATCAATTACATTTATATATATTTTATATAATTTTCAGTAAACTAATTTTCCATATCACCGAGCGTGAGCCGTAAACCCCAAATGTTATACTTGATCCTGCCTCGCAAGAACTTCAATATTTTGTCTACTGAGCAACCCTCCTGCTTGACTATCCACACACACAGTAACCCACATGCCTGCCTATCCACACACACAGTAATCCTCATGCCTGCCTATCCACACACACAGTAACCCACATGCCTGCCTATCCACACACACAGTAACCCTCATGCCTGCCTATCCACACACACAGTAACCCTCATGCCTGCCTATCCACACACACAGTAATCCTCATGCCTGCCTATCCACACACAGTAACCCACATGCCTGCCTATCCACACACACAGTAACCCTCCTGCCTGCCTATCCACACACAAAAACTGTAATCAGAAAGTAGCATAATTATTGTATTCTTAATTTTCTTGCATTTTGTGTCAATATGAAACATTAAAAACCTCATAACTCCACCATAATGCTTGCTCCACATAAAGCTTCAAATCCCTGAACTGTATGTTTGATAAATCTCTAACCCTGTCCATGGAGGACAGAATAAAATGTAAATATGCTGGTTAGCATTGTTAATGTGTGGCCACGTCTGTGGTAGAAAATAATAATACTAATAATAAAAGCCTTGAGAGTGCCTCTAATCCAGTTTACAAGAACAACTTTCTGCTTACAGAAATATAATATTTGGATAGTGTTCTCAATTTCAGTACATTGGTCACACCTATTGTTGTCCTTAATTACCAACATCAAGAACCTATCATTAGTAGAGAGGGTCTCAGGAATATAGCAATACAATAGCTCACGTTGTTTTGAGGCAATAAATTTAACATGAAGGTTTGTCCATATTACTTGCCAGCTAGAGAGTGGATATGTCTCCTCTGCTAACCATATTTGGGAGTAGAATATCATACACTTGTTTATTGTTCATTATTAAAAAAAAACTTCAGTATTACAAATCCGCCTGAGAACATCAATTGGCACTTGAATAAAAGTGAGGTGAAATAAAGGCCAGGTCAGTATACTCTGGCATATATATCAAGGTCAGTATACTCTGGCAGATGTATCAAGTAGCTAACACGTAATTTACAAAGTAATGTCCTAGCACATTTACACTGTTCCTCTGCATTATCTCCTTTCTAAAGGTAACACACAAGATTGCCAATGACTTATAGTACACATTCAGTATTCCTATTCCACCGTTTTACTTACCTTTACACAGTCTGTTTAGAGTAACAGAGTTGCTCTAGAGTGGTTAAAATTTGTGTTTTCAGAGTAGTCCGTTTAATTGGTTGGTATCTACCATGATTGGCCAGGTCCCAACACTGGAGGGCGTGGTTCTAGGTCGGGTCAATGAACCTTCCTTGGTCGGGTGAAAAAAGAAAACTTTTAAACTGGTTTACCTGTAAGAGAGATGGTTTACTGTAGTCTGCAGTGAAGGTGACCCAGACCGTTACTTTATGGAGGGAGACATAATGTCTTCATTCAAGTTTTAATACACTCTGGCATGTTGAATTATTCACTTTATCTTGTGTTACCTATAACCTACTCAGTTGTTAACTCTGTGCTTAACTGTCAACCAGAAGACTCGACATTCTTGGTCAACGTATCTGACCCTCACACTTGATCCCTGTTGACCCCAATATAGTCAACCTCGTGACCTCTGTCCCACAGTTTAGCCCCAGGAAGTAGACCACGGAAGTATAAACTTGGTGAAGAATGTCATGATATCTTCCGTAATCTCAGACAATGGCTTGGTCACCTGAAGCCTCGACTCGCATCTCTTAATGTATTTATTCTACTTTTTGATGAGAATCAAAGGAAGGTAATGTCTGTACAATAATGACGGACGCGTTGACGTAGAGAAAACTCCGTGCTTGCTGATTGACGCATGTCTCTATATGTGTGTGTGTACGCAAGTACTTTTGCCTTCAGGATCGAGTTGTAGCTCTTGGACCCCGTCTTTTCGCTGGTTTAATGCAATGACTACTGATGTATTCCTCTATCATATCTACTTTTTAACATGATGAATATAGTTTACTTCCACGTGCTGGTCATTTGTGTAACACTGGCAGTAAAGCAGGTCCTGGTGCCCAACATGGATTGATTGATTGATGAAGATTAAGCCACCCAAGAGGTGGCACGGGCATGAATAGCCCGTAAGAGTTACTGCCAACATGGAGTGTAGTAGCGGCTCTTGTACCCACAGTACTCATGTCAAGCCTGGAATTTCCAGTGAGGTATTGTGGTAGTCTGGTGACGTGTTGCGCCTCCCACGGGACGTGTTGCGCCTCCCACGGGACGTGTTGCGCCTCCCACGGGACGTGTTGCGCCTCCCACGGGACGTGTTGCGCCTCCCACGGGACGTGTTGCGCCTCCCACGGGACGTGTTGCGCCTCCCACGGGACGTGTTGCGCCTCCCACGGGACGTGTTGCGCCTCCCACGGGACGTGTTGCGCCTCCCACGGGACGTGTTGCGCCTCCCACGGGACGTGTTGCGCCTCCCACGGGACGTGTTGCGCCTCCCACGGGACGTGTTGCGCCTCCCACGGGACGTGTTGGGCGCCCCACGGGACGTGTTGGGCGCCCCACGGGACGTGTTGGGCGCCCCACGGGACGTGTTGGGCGCCCCACGGGACGTGTTGGGCGCCCCACGGGACGTGTTGGGCGCCCCACGGGACGTGTTGGGCGCCCCACGGGACGTGTTGCGCGCCCCACGGGACGTGTTGCGCGCCCCACGGGACGTGTTGCGCGCCCCACGGGACGTGTTGCGCGCCCCACGGGACGTGTTGCGCGCCCCACGGGACGTGTTGCGCGCCCCACGGGACGTGTTGCGCGCCCCACGGGACGTGTTGCGCGCCCCACGGGACGTGTTGCGCGCCCCACGGGACGTGTTGCGCCTCCCACGGGACGTGTTGCACCTCCCACGGGACGTGCTCCCAATACATGTTTATATAATCAAAGACAGCATTATAAATATAAACGTATCTGGTATATAGTAACCGTCACTTAGGACCATTGAGGGCGCCTGACAGCTGGGTGGACAGCGCTTCGGATTCGTAGTCCTGAGGTTCCGGGTTCGATCCCCGGTGGAGGCGGAGACAAATGTGCAAAATGTTTCTTTCGCCCTGATGCCCCTGTTACCCAACAGTAAATAGGTACCTGGGAGTTAGACAGCTGCTACGGGCTGCTTCCTGGGGGTGTGTAACAAAAAGGAGGCCTGGTTGAGGAGCGGGCCGCGGGGACGCTAAGCCCCGAAATCATCTCAAGATAACATGGTATCCTCAACGGTTTAGACACCGTAACAATGGTATCAAATGATGGTTAGAGATGTTTGTTATTTGAACCGTAGATGTCATAGTCATGTTTTATTTGACTTTGGTACAATACAGTGTACTTATTGAACCGTATAAGTAACTTAGTATCTTTACTAAGTATAAGTTTACTAAGTATATTACTTAGTATAAGTAAACAATATAACTGCATTATTCTACCAAATACTGTGAGTGCTTGAAGTATTGTTGGAGGTGGAACACGAGGCTTCAGTTGAACACGTGTAAACCTCAGACTGGACGAAGCGTTTACATTGTGTTGAAGAGACTAGTGGGAGTGTGAGATTTGATCTGAAGCTCAGTTGATGTTGGTGAGTGTTACTTCTATTGAAGGTGATTGGGGAACATGTTAAGTTATTGAGGCACTTGTACACAGTGAGGGAGAATTTGACGGTGTCAGAGAAAGCTGAGCCCAGAGTGGTCGCGTCCCTTACCTAACTTGTCGCGGGTTTTATGCTGGTGGTTCCGGGGCCGGGTGGGGGTGGGGGGGGTGGCATTCAACAGGTGATATCATCACACAAACGTTTAGGACTTGGAAGTCGTAGTTCGAGATGGGTACTACAGTCTGGTTAATCATATACCACCTGGAGGAGCAAGCTTCAGCATCCAGAAAGCCAAACCCGTACTCTTAAAAATAACGTCACTTTTCGCTCGTATGCGCGCTATGGCCAAATTTGGACGTGATTTGAAATGAAATCGACTTACAAAAGTGACGTACTGTCCCGTTTTCTGTTTGAGTCGTCCGGCCTACTCGGTAGGGTTAGAAGAGGAAACTTTCAATTAACGTTTTTCATAACGTTTTGAAACATTGAGAATTTCCAACCCACCTAACCTATCAGAGGACCCTTAACTTACTGTTGTTGAAAAAAATTCCCAAATTTATTTTCATTTTCAAATTACGTCCAGTTTCGGCCAATTCTGACAAACGGCCAAAAGCGACGTTATTTTTAAGAGGACAGGTTGCCGCGTAGCCCCGGACCCCCTCACAGTCTGGTTGTCTGCTGGTAAGCTCCCGTTCTCTTTAATTAAAGAGGGTTTTACAAAGCCTTGTGCCCTTTATATTTATTGTGCTATATTTTAATGCACTTATTACACCCATGCTTTACAATGGGAGTTATTTTGCACATTCTGCCAAGCTTTCTGGTCATGGTAAATGTTAACTGTGCAAATTTGGAATCAGTCCTTCTTGAAAGATATTATTATTATTATTATTATTATTATTAGTAGTAGTAGTAGTAATAGTAGTTAGTTTAGTTCATTTATTATGCACCCCATACCCATCTTGTGGGCGGTAGTGGAAAGGGTTACAGAGGCACATAATGGGCTCAGGGACTGAACCTCACAATTCATTTAGCAAAGCAAGTAGTATAAGTATTATATTGTGGTTGGATTCTTCAACAGTTAGGATCTTTGCACTTGTTACCATTGTCACTGTTGATGTCTCGCTGCTCCTGTGGCCTCCGTCAGACTCTACCTTGCTCCTCTTGCTGCTTGTTGGAGGCTTGTATTGAATCACTGCCACTATGTTGATGTTCCGTAGTGTTACCAAACCTGTCGTGTGGACTGGTAACTTGGTCTGGATATTATGTTCAAAGTATTGTGTGTGTGTGTGTGTGTGTGTGTGTGTGTGTGTGTGTGTGTGTGTGTGTGTGTGTGTGTGTGTGTGTGTGTGTGAGAGAGAGAGAGAGATAGAGATAGATAGATAGATAGATGCACACACATGTTAGGCTTATATAGAGGTCCGCCAAGGTGGAACTATTGACCCTCCCCAGGATGCAAGCCCACAACAGTTATCTTGACGTTATCTTAAGATGATTTCAGGGCTTAGCGTCCCCGCGGCCCGGTCCTCGACCAGGCCTCCTTTTTGTTACACACCCCCATGAAGCAGCCCGTAGCAGCTGTCAAACTCCCAGGTACCTATTTACTGCTAGATAACAGAGGCATCAGGGTGAGAGAAACGTTTTTCCCATTTGTCTCCGCCTCCACCGGGGATCGAACCTGGAACCTCAGGACTACGAATCCGAAGCGCTGTCCACTCAGCTGTCTGGCGCCCACTTGACTAACTCTCGGGCACCTGTTTACTAACAGGTGAACAGAAGCATTAGGTGAAAGGAAAGTTGCTCAACCATTTCTGGTCCGTTCGAGATTCTAACCTGGGACAATCGGTTGACCCGATTGTGAGTCAAGAACGAACCCAACTGTACTACCGACACCCCGAGGACATGGAACGTTTCACGTTTATTCAGGGACTTGTTTAACCAAACTGTTGTGAGGGTCGCAGGAGAGCACCGATGGCCCTCTACAGGTCGCTGTAACTACTGCATCACTTGCAGCTCTTGAAGAGTCTAACTGGACAATTACTGCTGACTCATATGACCATAGTTATATAATGCTCGATGTGTTCGCTTCTGACCATACGGAGTACTTAAGTAGTGACGTATATTACGGGCTCACCATAGCCCGTGCTACTTTAGAACTTTTGTTCTAAGTAGCTGAATCTAAAACAACAACTGTGACGTATATAATAAATAAAACCTTTGTGTATTTTCCTTTATTTCTGTATTGATTCTCAAAGACGTGTTATTAAGAATGTGTTGTGTTCACAGGTGAGTGAGTCCAGCGGCGCTTAGTCTCGTCCACCGCTGGGAGACACATCAGGTAAGTGTACTTGCAGCAGACACCCAGGTCCGAGGTCCTGGGGTAATTATGAGGTCCGTCAGACACGCAGACACAAGCAATGCTTAGAACGAAAAGGTAATGTAAAGGACCTAGGATGGCAGGATGTGCAGAATACTCCCGTTGAAAAGCAGAGGTGCAACAGGTACTCTGAGAGAAAACTCAGAGTACCAACAGAGTATCAACATCAGAGGCCCGAGACTGTTCTACACTCTCCCGCTACACATAAGGGGCATAACTGGCCGACCCCTGATCAACCAGGCTGTGATTCATACATCAGGCTGAGAGCAGCCTCGTCCAACAGCGTAGTTAACCAGACGACCAACCGGGATGCCTGGTCGGAGACCGGGCCGCGGGGCTGTTGAACCCCGGAAGTTACACAAGGTAGACACAAGGTAGGAAGGGGTCACTTGAGGCGGGTTAGAAGTAAACAAGCGTAGATAAACTAGACCACAGAGGTCCGTCAGACAACGTGGCCCAGCAAACATTTAGTGTCTTGAGCGTGGAGAGTCATAAGGCGGCACTCACACGCAGGCACACACAGCAGTAACCACACACCACTGAGGCTAAAGTGTCCGCTGTAAACATGGGTAAACATGCAGGGAGAGTGAGCTGTACGGATGTTGTTGTTGTTGGTTTAGATTTAGCTACTCAGAACGAAATGTCCATGTAGCGCGGGCTATGGTGAGCCCATAATTGAGTTCAGTTATTCACGATAACCTTGTTACTGTGATATTTGGGTCAAAGTTTTAAATGGAGGTGGGGTTTCCTCCTTTTTCCCTGTTTCTTTTTTTGCTTCTGTTTTAGTCGTGTTTTAATAACATCTTGGTGGCAGATGTAGGTGCAGAATGTTTACTAGTGAGTCCCATTCTTTAACGGTTTTTCTAATCATTGTAGTGGCTGGAATGTGCATCTAATGCAGCTGCTGTCGTTGGATTAATGTTGAGTTTGATGCGCAGGGCTTCAGTAGCTTCACATTCCAGTAAGTAGTGCAATAGTGGCGCCTCTGCTTCTGTTCCACAGATATGACACTCTTTCACTATTGGAATTATTACCTTCCAGCAGCACTTATAACCAAGTCTGAGTCTGTGTATGGCTACTTCAATGTCTCTTGATACCTTTTTGTCAGGCTTGAAAGAGTAGTACCCAGTGGCTTGTTCGTACCATATCACAGTGGATCTTCCTTCCGCTACTTTGGCTCCGTGGCGACTTTTGATAGTTGGAGAGTATTTTCTTCTTGATTTGCTCCTTAATCTGTGAAAAACTTGGAGGTATTTGAACCTGTACAACTGGTAGAGCAGTGGCAGTTTTTGCTAATGAGTCTGCCTTTTCATTACCATTTATGCCAATGACTTGGTGTCCAATTTAGGGTGATTGACAACCCTAGATTATAGGCTTCTTTTCCTATAAGTTGGATTTCTGTGAGAAGTTGTATATTATCTCTGTGCTGGCTGGCTAACAATGTCTGGAGCGAAGCTGTACGGATAAAAGTATGAACATGTAAGCAGTGGCAAAGGGGGGTGGGGGGGGGGGGTAAGGAGAGGAGAGGCGGCAGGGTAATCAGGAAGGTGATGATGAGACTGTAGTAGAGGATGGACGTGGGCGGGCCTGGCCGCCTAACCCACTTAGTTAAGGGGACACATAAAGCAGCGTGAGGTGATCACACTATTACGGGCTATTCGTGCCCGTGCCACCTCTTGGGTGGCCAGAGGTCACGACCTCTCCGCAGGGTGCAGTCGCACCTCCACAGATCTCCAGTATCAGCTATTGATACTGGTAATGGCTCCAAAGGGCCACCACTTACGGGCTATTCATGCCTGTGCCACCTTTTGGGTGGCTTAATCTTCACCAATCGATTGCACTAGCCAGGCAGGCAAGCACTCAGTCAATCAAGCATCAGGAAAGCAGTGAGGCAAGCAGTCAGTAGGTGAAGCATGTGGTAGGCAGACAGACAGACAGACAGGCAGGCAGACAGACAGGCAGACGTCACGAGAGGAGGGTGAAACATACAGATGATATCCTTGACGTGTTAACGTTGACAGGAACTACGGTAAACCAGGCGCCCAGGTGTGTGTGTGGTACACCTTCCCACCCTCACTCACCGCACGTGTTCTCTCATGTCTACACTCCAGTGGTGGGACGTGTGAGACTGGCCAGCCTCTTAGTATCCGACACGTCTTGGCCACCCAGTTGTCTTAAATTTTTTTTTAAATTTTGCCCCGAGGGGCGAGTTTATTGGGCAGCGCCACTCATCTTGTGAGTGGACACACCGCCATAGTGACAGTATTGGGCAGCGCCACTCATCTTGTGAGTGGACACACCGCCATAGTGACAGTATTGGGCAGCGCCACTCATCTTGTGAGTGGACACACCGCCATAGTGACAGTATTGGGCAGCGTCACTCATCTTGTGAGTGGACACACCGCCATAGTGACAGTATTGGGCAGCGCCACTCATCTTGTGAGTGGACACACCGCCATAGTGACAGTATTGGGCAGCGCCACTCATCCTGTGAGTGGACACACCGCCATAGTGACAGTATTGGGCAGCGCCACTCATCTTGTGAGTGGACACACCGCCATAGTGACAGTATTGGGCAGCGTCACTCATCTTGTGAGTGAACACACCGCCATAGTGACAGTATTGGGCAGCGCCACTCATCTTGTGAGTGGACACACCGCCATAGTGACAGTATTGGGCAGCGTCACTCATCTTGTGAGTGGACACACCGCCATAGTGACAGTATTGGGCAGCGCCACTCATCTTGTGAGTGGACACACCACCATAGTGACAGTATTGGGCAGCGCCACTCATCTTGTGAGTGGACACACCGCCATAATGACAGTATTGGGCAGCGCCACTCATCTTGTGAGTGGACACACCGCCATAGTGACAGTATTGGGCAGCGCCACTCATCTTGTGAGTGGACACACCGCCATAGTGACAGTATTGGGCAGCGCCACTCATCTTGTGAGTGGACACACCGCCATAGTGACAGTATTGGGCAGCGTCACTCATCTTGTGAGTGGACACACCGCCATAGTGACAGTATTGGGCAGCGCCACTCATCTTGTGAGTGGACACACCACCATAGTGACAGTATTGGGCAGCGCCACTCATCTTGTGAGTGGACACACCGCCATCGTGACAGTATTGGGCAGCGCCACTCATCTTGTGAGTGGACACACCGCCATAGCAGCATGTACAACACTCCCCAATAGGAAGAAAACCCACTGGGTTGTTCATCCTGTCACTTGTACCCAGACACAGCTGGGACTTGCTGAACTGTCTCAAGTGAACAGCTCCTCAAACAAGAAGATTAACATCTATTTCTTACCCATCAAGTATTGAGTGCCAGGCGGGGAGGATATGACAGTGCCAGTCACCCACAGTGTTTTCTGGTCTTTATGGGACCTAAGCTCCAAGGACAGCCTGGTCGACGAAGCTCCAAGGACAGGAGGCCTAGTCGACGACCGGGCAGCGGGGACACTAAGCCCCGGAAGCACCTCAAGGTAACCTCAAGGTAGGACAGTGTTTCTCCTTTTTTTTAACCAGGCTCGGTGTTTCTTTTTCAATAGCCAAAATATTATTCCTGGACACAGATTATTTCGTTGTAATACACACAATGTTTCGTCCGTGCCACACACAACACTTCAGTCTTGATACACGGAACATTTCAACAGTCTTACCACTTGGCTGTCCACCTTTATCCACAACTTTTACCATCTTCTGCTAAACATAGTTTGTGATTTGTTATCACAATGTTTAGTATGTCTTTTATCATATATTGTTTCACCGGCCTGACCGAACATTTGCCATCCTTACCAGTTGACTTGATCTGGAACCCTTGTGAAGCTGTCTAGTTATGCTAGCCTTGTGAAGCTGTCTAGTTATGCTAGCCTTGTGAAGCTGCCTAGTTATGCTAGCCTTGTGAAGCTGTCTAGTTATGCTAGCCTTGTGAAGCTGTCTAGTTATGCTAGCCTTGTGAAGCTGCCTAGTTATGCTAGCCTTGTGACGCTGTCTAGTTATGCTAGCCTTGTGAAGCTGTCTAGTTATGCTAGCCTTGTGAAGCTGTCTAGTTATGCTAGCCTTGTGAAGCTGTCTAGTTATGCTAGCCTTGTGAAGCTGTCTAGTTATGCTAGCCTTGTGAAGCTGTCTAGTTATGCTAGCCTTGTGACGCTGTCTAGTTATGCTAGCCTTGTGAAGCTACCTAGTTATGCTAGCCTTGTGAAGCTGCCTAGTTATGCTAGCCTTGTGAAGCTGCCTAGTTATGCTAGCCTTGTGACGCTGCCTACTTATGCTAGCCTTGTGAAGCTACCTAGTTATGCTAGCCTTGTGAAGCTGCCTAGTTATGCTAGCCTTGTGAAGCCGCCTAGTTATGCTAGCCTTGTGAAGCCGCCTAGTTATGCTAGCCTTGTGAAGCCGCCTAGTTATGCTAGCCTTGTGAAGCTGCCTAGTTATGCTAGCCTTGTGAAGCTGCCTAGTTATGCTAGCCTTGCGAAGCTGCCTAGTTATGCTAGCCTTGTGACGCTGCCTAGTTATGCTAGCCTTGTGAAGCTGCCTAGTTATGCTAGCCTTGTGAAGCTGTCTAGTTATACTAGCCTTGTGAAGCTGCCTAGTTATGCTAGCCTTGTGAGGCTGCCTAGTTATGCTAGCCTTGTGAAGCTGTCTAGTTATGCTAGCCTTGTGAAGCTGCCTAGTTATGCTAGCCTTGTGAAGCTGCCTAGTTATGCTAGCCTTGAGAAGCTGCCTAGTTATGCTAGCCTTGTGAGGCTGCCTAGTTATGCTAGCCTTGTGAAGCTGTCTAGTTATACTAGCCTTGTGAAGCTGCCTAGTTATGCTAGCCTTGTGAGGCTGCCTAGTTATGCTAGCCTTGTGAGGCTGCCTAGTTATGCTAGCCTTGTGAGGCTGCCTAGTTATGCTAGCCTTGTGAAGCTGTCTAGTTATGCTAGCCTTGTGAAGCTGCCTAGTTATGCTAGCCTTGTGACGCTGCCTAGTTATGCTAGCCTTGTGAAGCTGCCTAGTTATGCTAGCCTTGTGAGGCTGCCTAGTTATGCTAGCCTTGTGAAGCTGTCTAGTTATGCTAGCCTTGTGAAGCTGCCTAGTTATGCTAGCCTTGTGACGCTGCCTAGTTATGCTAGCCTTGTGACGCTGCCTAGTTATGCTAGCCTTGTGAAGCTGCCTAGTTATACTAGCCTTGGGAAGCTGACTTAAAGTTTTCCCGTAGAGTTGAATACAATCAAATAATATAAACAGATAAAACACATGTTTTCAGTTTAACAAAATTATTCCAAATATGTTATCATTACTGAGTTGTAAAAACAGCGTCTGGTATGTGTTTAACTATTGTGCTCGAATTATTATGTGACGAGTTTAATTCTGCTGACGTGGGTGGTGTAATGGGGGGCGTTGACGTGGGTGGTGTGGGGGGGGGCATTGACGTGGGTGGTGTGTGGAGGGGGGGGGGGCGTTGACGTGGGTGGTGTGGGGGGGGGGCGTTGACGTGGGTGGTGTGGGGGGGGGCGTTGACGTGGGTGGTGTGGGGGGGGGCGTTGACGTGGGTGGTCTCGACTACGACATTGTGATGTAGGCGATGTATGAGACAGACGTCGATGTAGGTTTTATGAGCATACAAAATTAGACAGTGGTAAAAAATTGTAGTTTTGAGTGTGGTGGTGAGTGGTGGTGGTGGTGTGAGTGTTGACATGGTTGCAGGTGCAGAGTGTAGAGGTGGATGTGTACAGGGAGCAGCGTGGGGGTTCAGGGAGTGTGTGGGGAGTGTTGGTGGAGCAGACTCACCACAGCGGCGGTGTGGGTCCACATAAGGTGAAGGGCGTGCAACACCCGCCCACTCCCACACCATCTATTACTTCTAGATATTGCTTGATTTACTGGAGGCGAACTGCAGGAGTTGCAGGCAGCGGTGCAACAGGCGGCGGGAGGAATGTTGGGGGCGTGGCCTGGACCCGACGTGTGTGTGTGTGCCTTTGTCCTCATAAGGTGAAGAAGCTCACTCTCCACCCTGGCCTGCACACCTGGCCCGGCCCAGGGAATTGTCATGTGTGTGCCTACCCCAGTCCTCCTGTGATGAGGGCAGACTTGTCCTGTTTGTATTGGGAGTTTCAGCATAGCTCACCTGTATATGGACTTGTGACCGGTTTCCAGATTGTCTTCCTTCACAGTCCGGACTGTGAAAGGCCAGCAAACTTCTCTGGTGATGACCTCCACATGGGTGATGAGTATGAATCACTAGGGGTAACCCTACACTTACCCAATAATGCCCTACATATAATCAAACTATATTGATATAGCGTTATGTCCTCTCACAGGATGCTGCTCAATAAACTCGCCCCTCGAGGCAAAAGTATAAAAAAATTAGCTTGTGAGGCTCCTGCTATTGTCCTCCGCCAGACCGACTTGTTGTCCACTAACCTCCAACATTTTTTAACAGTGAGGACACCCGGTTGCTCCCGGGTCTCTCAACCTTCCCTTCTCCCTCCTCTTCCCTTCCTGTCTCCCCCAAGTTATATAACGAAGCATAAAAACTGCAAAGTTTACGGACAACACAACCAATGTATCAGACCATGAACATGGAGGAGAGGGGGGTGGGAGTTAGGTGGCAATATTTCATAAAGTGTGGCACTGGGATCCTCAGCCACTTTAATCCCTCACATGGTTCAGGTGTGAACGTTGGGTCAGGCCATCCCTGAGCCTCTGACCTCACCTTGTAGGACTTCCTTGTGAAGGTTCCGGAGATCAGGTAGGCAGGTAAGGTATCAATGACCCCGCGGCCCGGTCTCTCACCTAATAATCAACAATAGGCCTACTTTAATTTAATGAAGGATCAAACTGGCTGTAATTCTACATCAGACTGCAAGCAGCAACGTCTAACAGGCTGATTAACTAGATTACCACCCTGGAGGCCTGGTCAGAGACTGGGCCGCGGGTACATTGATCCTTGAAGCAGCCTAAAGGTTAGGACAAGAAAAAATCGACTATTCTTTGTGATGATGAGAGAAGAAAGTGCCGACAGAGCTGTAGAAATCCACAATATTTGTAAGAGGCGTCCCTGGGAGCCTGGTGAGAGTCAGCAGATACAACACAGCCAACCTTACTGCCTCCTTCAGCCAACTCCATCGACTCTAGTGCTTTAGGACACCAACAAGGTCACAAACACTAGCCCCCCCACCCAATGTACTGACAACCCAACGTAACACATACACAAATGCCAACCCATGGTGGACAGGCCACCGAACTTTCAAACCTCCTCTCTCTCTATACCCGCATCCTCTTCCTGAATTTCATCTCCCCATCCCTCTACCTCCCCCATCCTTTCCAATCCCTATGGACATCAAAGCTTACTGCCTCTCCTGCTTCATCTATCCCTTCATGTACTTAATACTTACTTACTCTCAAGTTATTTCCTTCAGTATTATGTCATAATAGCCATATCTGATGTTATTATACTGCATATAATATACAAGTATAATTATCACTGTTAGGCCTGCGCCTTCATCTTGTGTAACCCACAAATATTCCTGAAAGTGTGTAAAAGAGATTACTATGTAATATGGTCTATTTTAGTGACCGGTGATACACTAGATTATGAAGTCAATTATAAATGTTCAGACATTATGTAATAACGTTTAGGAATTTTCATTGAATTTGAAAAGGTAGAATGGGAGTAGTTGGGGTTGAAGGGGGTGGTTACGGTGAGAGGGAGGCGAAGGTGGGCGAGGTTACAGCCGTCAGCGACTCTTACAGCGCAGTTTGTATTTTGTAAATATTAATTTAGCAAGAGGAGAAGCAATGCTGAATACTTCTTTATTCTGTTGTACGGTGTTTCATGACGAGATGTTTTATGTGCCCTTCTAGTGATGTGGTGTTCCTCCCTGCTGAGTTTACCATCCCTGAAGTGGTGGTGTACTCCTCATGGTTACTGTGAGACACTACTATGTAGTGGTTACTGTGAGTGACTACTTGTAGTGGTTACTGTGAGAGACAAGCGGTGGTGGTGTAATACATCTACCTACGTATGTACTGTCTGCTTGTTTGTGGGGTCCAGTTGTCATTGGCCCCACGGCCCGGTCTCTGACCTGGCAGCCTGTTCTACCTGTTGACTACCTACCGGTCTCTGACCAGGCCTCCTGGTTGTTGGTCTGGTCAACCAGGCTGTTGGACACAGCTGCTCGTGTCCTGACGCATGAATCATACCCTGGTTGATCAGGTATCATTTCGAGGAGTTTATCAAGTTCTCTCTTGAACGCCTTGAGAGGTCGTAGTGTTGAACAGTCTTGGGCCCTTGATGTTGATAGAGTTGTCTCTCGGCGTACCCAGTGCACCTTTTGCTTTTTAACCAGGTACAACGGAGGCACCTCAGCCCAGTTGATAAGGTGCCCTTTGGAGATGTTTGTGGAGTGAGATGGTGGTTGACCCGTCACTTCCTATAGGAAGTTTCCCCTAGTACCTGGTGGAAATTTTCACTTTAGTTCCGTCACTATGTGAGGTTAAAGTAATGTGGACCTTTAGCCTTGAGTCGAAGGCTTTAGCTTGAGTTTCAGTGTTGTGGGAGATGACGTTGATTATGTCAGGTCTCCCACAGTTACGACATTCTGGCAAAATCATGGACGTCTTCTTGAATGTTGGAGGTATGTTGTTATGGGCTGACACGACGTGCTTGCCTATTGTTCTCTGTGTACTAGTTTACCTGGAGCTTACCTGGAGAGAGTTTCGGGAGTTCTTTTACTCCCCGAGCCCAGTCTGAGGCCAGGCTCAACTGACCGGGGAGAATATCGGGTCCGTCTAATTACCACAAGCTACCACAAACTACACAAACTTCAGAAAGCTTCCTGGCAATACGTTAGTAATGAATAAATATGATATATTAAGTTAGGCTGACCTATCCTAACCTAACCTAACCTAACTTAACCAAACCTAACCTAACCTAACCGAAGCTTGGATCGTCGACTTGATTTGGCGTCACCAGCTTTTTATTTTCGTCTAATTTCTTCATAAAAAGATACTTTTTCAGATTAAAATTATGTTTTTTCGTGTTGTACATTCAGCACCAACATTATAATGAGTAAATATATCATATTTATTCATTACCAACGTATTGCCAGGAAGCTTTCTGAAGTTTGTGTAGTTTGTGGTAATTAGACGGACCGAGAATATCTTATCTTTCCAGTTGTTTTGTATTTACCTTTGAAGTTGTGGATTGAGGTGTCATCCGCGACTTTCTCTTGCAGTGCTCTTCACTGTTACACTGACCAGCTACACTGAGTGCATCCTCACGCTCTTGAGGCTCACTTCCGCCTCTATTTCCACCCAGACTGCTATTTCCTCAGGCTGCGAGCAGCCGCGTCCAACAGCCGGGTTGATGAGTCCAGCAACCAGGAGGCCTGGTCGACGACCGGGCCGCGGGGACACTAAGCCCCGGAAGCACCTCAAGGTAACTTCAAGGTAAGGTAATCCATCTCCTCGTGTTCTGTGTTCTCTCAGCTAAACGTTTGGACACTCTACACTATGTTGTAGGGGCGACTATATTCTCTTTGTTCCTTCTCTCTGGGGCTGTAAGCTTGAGTTCTCTTAACTTGTCCTTGTTACAAACTTAGTACATTTTCAAGTTTAGTTTTGCGCTTCTTGAGGTGCGGATTCCATGCTGGTGCTGCATCTTGCATAATTGGTCTGATATAGGTTTATAAATAGTCTTGAATGAGTCCTCCTTTAGCTTCTTAAGCGCTATTCTTGTATGTCACTTTCCTATAAGCAGCCACTTTATCCTTTGTATGGGAAATTGTGCCCAATCATGTCCTCGCTTAAGTCTTTTTCTGTTTCCAACTACTATAGTTCAATTGCTCTTGTGTACGATACTTTCCTCCTTTATCTTTTCCCACCATACCTTACCTTGAGGTGCTTCCGGGGCTTAGTGTCCCCGCGGCCCGGTCGTCGACCAGGCCTCCTGGTCGACCATCATTACCTTACATGGTTAGGTTGAAGTCTAACAGCCATGTCTGCCCACTACTGATGTTTGCCAACATTTTACATTTAGTATTCTACAGACCTCCAAGTTTTTACTTAACTCATAAGTTTTTCCTTCTATACATGTCAGTTTATCAATACACTCTCTTGGGTAGGTCACTTACGCAGAGTACGGACAGTAACTGGCCGAGGACCTCAATAATAACCACTCTCCGGTCGGAGAACGGAGCCGGTCGGCCGAGCGGACAGCACGCTGGACTTGTGATCCTGTGGTCCTGGGTTTGATCCCAGGCGCCGGCGAGAAACAATGGGCAGAGTTTCTTTCACCCTATGCCCCTGTTACCTAGCAGTAAAATAGGTACCGGGGTGTTAGTCAGCTGTGACGGGCTGCTTCCTGGGGGTGGAGGCCTGGTCGAGGACCGGGCCGCGGGGACACTAAAGCCCCGAAATCATCTCAAGATAACATCTCAAGAATGTCAAGATAACATCTCAAGAATGTCAAGATAACATCTCAAGAATGTCAAGATAACATCTCAAGAATGTCAAGATAACCTCCAATACTACTTCTTGTGGCAAGTCTTCTCCCGCCCTTGGTGCCAGCTCGGGCTCTGTTTAGAACTCCTTGAACTTAGCGTTGAATTCCTCACACTTTTTTCCCTTAACGTGATTGCACGATCCTCAGTTGTGGGGTTTGTCTCTATCTGACTACATTACCTTGTATTGATACTTCACCTTTGTCAGTATATCTTTCTCAAATTGGTCTTCTGCATCTCTCCTGGCTTTTTAGGAACGCATTTCTGATTTACTTTAACTCATTCCTGTTAGCGTCCTCTCTCTTTTCCTATATTCCCCTCCCCCCGTCCGGCTCTTGAGTCTTATTTTTGCTTTGTTGAATTGTCTATTGAACAACAGTTTCTTGTCTCCTCTCATCGATGTCGTTCCTGAGGGGGATGGACTTCTATCCATTTTCTTGCTACATTTTTCAATATTTTATTTTTAATTTTGTCCCTCTTGTTCGCTTTCTCTTGTTACTGTATGTACTTCCTCAACCTTGTGTAGTCTTCCTCTCATTAGTCTCTTGCCGTATGTCACCCAGTGTTTAGTGAGGTCGACCATGTAGACGCTAACGCAGTGGTCCCTGGCTTCAAGGGGCAGGTTTGTAGGCATCGTCGCTCTTCAAGATTATGTGCTTGATGAAGCTGTATATTTAAGGTGGTGTTGTATTGGGTCGTCGGTGATGTTGTGACGCGCGGAACTAGTGAAGTTATGATGGCTTTGGAGTTAAGTGACTAGTTAAACACCTCACTTGCTAGGGAGGAGGAGTTGGGTATATATATAGATAGAGTGCTGGTAAATCCTCTTGGCCGGGGAGGATTTACTGGGCGCAAATCCTTAACTGTAGCCTCTGTTTAACTCAACAGTAAAATGTGTACTTTGTTATAACAACGATTCTTCGCGGCGGGGATCGTATTCCAGGGACCTGCTCGAAACGCTACGCGTACTAGTGGCTGTACAAGAATGTAACAACTCTTGTATATATCTCAAAAAAAAAAAAGAGTGAGTGTGTGGTTGTGAACGTACTAAGCAGGGCTAGTGTGAGCCCTTATAGCAAAGGAGTGAGGAAGCCCGCCTGGCAGCTACCAGGCTTCACCGGTCACCCTCCTCACCCCACCATAATCACCTGGTATATTATAAATATAGTTGTTATACTGTGTGAATCGCGCGGTTTAATGAAAGAAATTACCGTAATGAGAGAGGCGTCAAGTACAGTTGAAATATGAGCCATAATTATCAACACTTCTGGTCCACATGTCACACGGCTGTCAGCACTCATGAACACTGCGGAGAAGAAACTGATGAGTTGACAAGGGGAGACTCAACAAACATTTGCCCTACGGTTGTTATCCTCAACCTTTATATGGTCCGTGTGCACAACGAGGCGATATCACGCATTATGGCAACTAAATACTGTCTTTAATGTTATCTTTGCCAACATTTGAGGCGGTAATTTATGTGGTGTCAAACACGTGTGTGTTTGACTCAGCAGCCGCGTGTTTGACTGTGAGCAGTGCTCCCCCCACCAGCAGGTGTTGGGGTGGTCCCGCTGCTCTTGTCCTTACAAGTAGCGTGGGTCACCAAGCTTTGCACAAGATTCGCTTCCTTATTGACATCCATATTGCTCTGGAGGCCATAGTCCGGTACTAGGTCCCATCCCAAGAGGGGTGTCGGGGCGTCGGGATCCCCTGAAGAGATTGGCCCTCATCTGAATCAATGTGCCAGGGAGCCGGTCGGCCGAGCGGACAGCACGCGGGACTTGTGATCCTGTGGTCCTGGGTTCGATCCCAGGCGCCGGCGAGAAACAATGCGCAGAGTTTCTTTCACCCTATGCTCCTGTTAACTAGCAGTAAAATAGGTACCTGGGTGTTAAAGTTTTGTGACGTGGCCTCCATGAGGAAGTGTTGAACCGTGTAGGTGTCGTATTTGTGATGCGGCGGTGGAGCTCCTCCTATGATTTCCTCGTCTGAGGAGTCCGTAACCTCCGTAGTGGGCGTTTTTGTCTTTCGCCATTCCTTGGTGCTATGGGGCCCACCATAGCAAGGGCTATGGTGGGCCCTTGCTATGGCCCGTAGTGTACTCCTTATTCCTCCCACCTCCCTTCTACCTCCTTCTTCTCCTTCACCTCACCCTCACCTCACTCCTACCTTAGGTGCGCTGGTAGCTAAGTGGACAGCGCGCTTAACTCGTAATCCTGCGGCCCGGGTTCGAATCCCGGCGCCGGCGAGGAACAATGGGCAGAATTTCTTTCACTCTGATGCTCCTGTTACCTAGCAGTAAATAGGTACCTGGGAGTTACACAACTGTTACGGGCTGCTTCCTGGAGGGTGTGTGTGTGTGTGCGGGGGGGGGGGAGTAGTTAGTAAAAGTTAATTGACAGTTGAGCCGAAAGAGCAGAGCTTAACCCCCGCAAGCACAACTAGGTGAATACACACACACACACACTCACTCACACACATACACACACACACACACACACACACACACACACACACACACACACACACACACACACACACACACACACACACACACACACACACACATACACACACATACATACATCCCCAGGATACAATCCTTAGCAGTGGTCTAGATAACGTCTAGCAGAGGTGACTTATGATAACGTGACGCACAGCGCTTTGAGATAACCAGGGAAGGGGGGGGTGTCGGAAAATCCGACACCATTTAATATCATACAGACAGATAATAAGTGCTGCTGTATTACCAACAAGTTACCCATAGAAAACGTAACTTGTAGTGGAATTACCGTCTATAGAAAACGGGATATCATCACCACATACTATTATAATTCACCAGCTATTCTGCTGGGAATTGTTCTTAAATACATTAGTCTTTGGACTTTACCATCATAAAAACATCTTATATAAATTAACTTAATTATCAATATTAAAGTAGAGTAAATGTGACCCTTCTATCACGTTCTGAAATCTGGACAATGTAAGCCAGGCGTCAGAGTGGAGGAAGGAGGGCAGCCATTGTTGTTATACGAGACCAGAGGCTCACACGGGAGCAAATTCAGCTCCTGTTAAATTTACTTGGACGTAGTGTTATGGAAGCCAAAGGTGTACCATTGTCAACACGCTGTCTACAAATTCAAGTTAAGTCTATCCGAAACCCGTTTATCATTCATTTATGGCCATTAATGTCAGGATATAGGGTTAGCCGGTTAGAACGCGAAATCGCCTCATACTAAAGGTAATTAAGCCAGGTCTTTAATGTTCCATGTACCATATAGTGTTTTCTCTGATATAGCTTGTCATATATAGGATTCTGGCTTCACAGCTAGCGCACTTTTGACAGGTCAAGACGAGGATGCAAGATTATGTGCACCAGTTACTGGGTGATAGAAGCTACCTCAAAGAGGATAATTTGGTGTCTACACTCTAGTTATACCTGGTGGACTAACCTGCTGTACTATAAGAGAAGGAACCTCATCAATGTATGTAGCTATTACTGTAATTTGATTGGCTGCATATGTGTAATATAAACCCCCCCTAATGTGTAGAGGATCGATTTGTGAGATTATGAGATTATTGCAGAAATACAGTCCACTTATCATTATACAAATTGCTATCGAAGTATATAAATTAACGTAAATATAAATTCATATAAATTAAATAAATATAAATCTCACAGGTCGGTTCCCACATTATTTGGTCATCTACGAACCGGATGACGGATTATTTGATCCTTTGAACCCACATTTGGTCATCTTAGTACCGGATGAACCAGTTAACCAAACCAGTGGATTCATTAAATATACTAGTGCAGTGTTATTTAAACAAAGGCCAGCCAGTCAAAGACAGCGGCGAAGCCTCGTGGGAGCTCAGGAGCCTCCCTCAGCCCAGTTCAGCCTTCGTCAGCGGTTTCATGCACACCCACAGATATTTGGTGGCGTGTTATTTCGTGAAATGACAGCGCTAATATAGAATCCAGCCAAATTAGTGACTGTGTCTTCGCGAGATTGTTCACGGATTTCGTGGTGTTACATTTCGCGAGAGATTATCCACGAATTTTGTGGACTTTATTTCGCGAGGTCACTAATAATATTTAATACTTCTAGATAATATTAGAAGTTTCATAGAGGCAATTAAGAGGCTATTATCAATAATTGTGTATATTATTTCTCCAAAATAGAGAATTATTTAATATATATTGCACTAGTGATCACAGTATAATATTTACTAATTGCCAACCCACATCAGGGTAGGATATTAACCATTGACTAGTTGAACTATTATTGTTCATCCTAGTCCCATTATTACTATAGTCAGTTGTACTATATTGAATAACCTAGCACCATTAATGAATGGTCAAGACCCTATTTTGGGTGTAATTTTTATCAACTCGAGTTGAGTTGTATATATAATAAATTACTTATGATCATTACACCTTTGAGTGATTAATTAGTGTCTCTACCATCCTAGGGTGATATAGAAGAGCTAACCTAAAGGTACTTCCAGTGACACTGGTTTATCACTCAAATCATTAGTGTGGATGATTGTATATATATATAATGTGTATTAATTTTAAGTGCTAACCTCTAGTAGAGGTAGGATTATTGCCTAGTGAGTGCAGAATTTACCCTAGGCTACCATCAGTGCTTGCTCAGTATTATGAGCAGCCCAAGTACAAGTCCCACAAGGCTTCACCAACGAGCCAGTATGGATAATGCAGGGAGAATGAAAAGAACCCTTGCAGGTCTTAAAGGCCACTTAACAAGACAGATCAAGAAATGTGAAGATTTGTCACAACAATCAACAGTTGATTATGCTGACCTGGAAAGCTATTATCAAGCAGCTGCAGGTAAATTTGAGCAAATCAAATGTCAAATAGCAACATATGTGGCTGAACTTGCCAACACTAATTTATCAGAAACAGAAATAGACGACATTATGGTTGATCTTGCGAATTATGAAGATCACACTCAGGCCACGTTACAGCCTTATGTCAAATTAATTGCCCAGAACAAGGCAACAGCAACAACAACAACAGTTGCATCTAATACGAGTCAAGCAGAAGCTCGACTCCCTCCAATTAATTTACCCACTTTCTCAGGAAAAGATGAGGAAGATTGGGATGAATTTTGGAACAAATTCGTTGACCTTGTAGACTCAAAACAATCTTTACCAAAGAGTAGTAAATTCTCTTATTTGCAAGGCCAATTATCAGGTGAGGCTAAAACAGTAGTATCCCATCTGAGATTAACTAATGACGGCTATGATCTGGCAGTAAAACTCCTCAAGGATAATTATGCTGACCCAGAAGTAAGAACATCACATTTAGTTCATGAGCTGTTGCATTTACCCCCACCGGAGGCTTCAGCTGATTCACTCCAAGTCTTCAAGCTGGAGGTAGAATCATTGATCAATGCCCTCAGCCTGACAGCAGATACAAACGGGGCTGAGTGGGTCTTGAAAATAATTGTCCAGGAGAAAATACCTAGGGACATATTGAGACAAATGAGTGCTCATTACAATAAAAGTATCTTATCCATGAATGAAATATCTGAAGGTTTAAAGTCAGTAGTTCATCAATTACGAACACATGACAAATTAAAACCACCAAGTAAACCCTCAGAAACCAATAATAGTAAACCACAGAGTACCAAAGGTACTCCAAATCAATCTAGACAATATAATTCAACACCAAAGTGGAACAGTAGCAGTGTGGGCGTATATGCAGTGGGACCCTCCAAGCCTATAGTTACTGTGTCACCCAAGAACGTGACACCAAAGGGTACTGGAAACTATGGAACATGTTTGTTCTGCAATGAGAAACATTCAATGTACCACTGCTCTAATTTTCCTGATAGTGACGCCCGTGTTGAGCGACTCAAAGATTTGCAACATTGCACGAGGTGCCTCAGGAAACATAACATCAAGGATTGTGATACCCAATTACACCCTTGTAATAGGTGTAACAAAGGTCAGCACCATGCAGCATTGTGCAGAGACACCAAAACAACGTCTCCAAACCCCAAGGTGGAAGATAGCATTCCCACCACAGTACAGTACTGCAAGGTGCAACAAACAAAGAGTGTCCAATCAGCAAAGTCTAAAGGTAATACGACTTTGCCTACTGCCCAAATTACCATCCTGAATAAGAGGGCCAAGGTCCATACCCGTGGGTTGTTTGACCAAGGATCCCAAAGAACATACATCACTAAAAGGTTGGCAGATGAATTACAATTAAGGCCTGTAGCCCAGATGTCATTCAACATCTCAGGGTTTGTAACAGATGCAGGACCTCAAGTCTACCAGGTGGTACAACCATCAGTACGCTTAGGCAGGTACGTCTGTCGAGTACAAGCCATTGTGGTGGACAAAATACCAGTAGACCTACAAGTTCAAGGTCTGCGAGCAACAGCCAAATTCCTGAGAAATAGAGGAATAAAATTGGCAGATAATATTAAGACTGATCACCTCACTGACTTCGGTCTCCTTGTAGGGACAGACTATTGTCATCGATTCATTGGTAGCCCTACTAAATATCAGGGTATAACCATGTTAAACTCTGCAGGAGGTAAATTACTCTCAGGCCCAGTATCAAGCCTGAGGAGTCCTATGCCTGCAGATAAACAATACCAGTAGAAACCTAAATTTGTCAGCTGATTATATTTCTCCAGTAGCATTATACTAAGGAGATTACAGCTGACTATAGTAACAGAGGTTGATGTTAGTATCATCATTTAAAGCTGAAGATGAGTTCATGAGGCCTCAGTGGCAAATCAGTGAACAGTAGCCTAAAACAGCTACAAGTCACTGCGACCAATGTCACTGAACCCACTGCAGTCTCAGAACCATACTTTACTTTAATGATGAGCTATTCAATCTTCTGAATCAATTAACTAAATTAAACCCCAATAAATCTGATGACTGATTTGATACATTTATTATTTAATCAAGATGTATTCCATGGGCCTCAGTGTTTATATATCAGTGACCAGTTACCCGAACAAACTTCAAGTTATATCTGATGTCACTGATCTCACTGCAGTCCCTGAATCATACTTGACTGTAGTACTTGATCACATCCAGTCTTCTGGGTTAAATAATAAGTAATAAGGCTTGAATATTAGCCTTTCAAGAGTTGACAGGGAAATGAAATCGCATTAGACTTCTAACCCCTGCAACTCTAGTACGGGACATCCGTCCTGTACGAACAGACACACAAATGTGTGATTACTAACTACTAACATCAAATTAATCTAATAATCCGAAGGAGGAGTATCGGTGTTCGTCTGTTCTAAATAGGACTTCGACCCGTGAGCAGCCCCCTGGGGAATTATGTCGGAAAATCCGACACCATTTAATATCATACAGACAGATAATAAGTGCTGCTGTATTACCAACAAGTTACCCATAGAAAACGTAACTTGTAGTGGAATTACCGTCTATAGAAAACGGGATATCATCACCACATACTATTATAATTCACCAGCTATTCTGCTGGGAATTGTTCTTAAATACATTAGTCTTTGGACTTTACCATCATAAAAACATCTTATATAAATTAACTTAATTATCAATATTAAAGTAGAGTAAATGTGACCCTTCTATCACGTTCTGAAATCTGGACAATGTAAGCCAGGCGTCAGAGTGGAGGAAGGAGGGCAGCCATTGTTGTTATACGAGACCAGAGGCTCACACGGGAGCAAATTCAGCTCCTGTTAAATTTACTTGGACGTAGTGTTATGGAAGCCAAAGGTGTACCATTGTCAACACGCTGTCTACAAATTCAAGTTAAGTCTATCCGAAACCCGTTTATCATTCATTTATGGCCATTAATGTCAGGATATAGGGTTAGCCGGTTAGAACGCGAAATCGCCTCATACTAAAGGTAATTAAGCCAGGTCTTTAATGTTCCATGTACCATATAGTGTTTTCTCTGATATAGCTTGTCATATATAGGATTCTGGCTTCACAGCTAGCGCACTTTTGACAGGTCAAGACGAGGATGCAAGATTATGTGCACCAGTTACTGGGTGATAGAAGCTACCTCAAAGAGGATAATTTGGTGTCTACACTCTAGTTATACCTGGTGGACTAACCTGCTGTACTATAAGAGAAGGAACCTCATCAATGTATGTAGCTATTACTGTAATTTGATTGGCTGCATATGTGTAATATAAACCCCCCCTAATGTGTAGAGGATCGATTTGTGAGATTATGAGATTATTGCAGAAATACAGTCCACTTATCATTATACAAATTGCTATCGAAGTATATAAATTAACGTAAATATAAATTCATATAAATTAAATAAATATAAATCTCACAGGTCGGTTCCCACAGGGGGGGCGTGATTTTAAATTTTGCCCCGAGGGGCGAGTTTATTGGGCAGCGCTACTCATCTTGTGAGTGGACACACCGCCATAGTGACAGTATTGGGCAGCGCTACTCATCTTGTGAGTGGACACACCGCCATAGTGACAGTATTGGGCAGCGCTACTCATCTTGTGAGTGGACACACCGCCATAGTGACAGTATTGGGCAGCGCTACTCATCTTGTGAGTGGACACACCGCCATGTGACAGTATTGGGCAGCGCTACTCATCTTGTGAGTGGACACACCGCCATAGTGACAGTATTGGGCAGCGCTACTCATCTTGTGAGTGGACACACCGCCATAGTGACAGTATTGGGCAGCGTCACTCATCTTGTGAGTGGACACACCGCCATGTGACAGTATTGGGCAGCGCTACTCATCTTGTGAGTGGACACACCGCCATAGTGACAGTATTGGGCAGCGTCACTCATCTTGTGAGTGGACACACCGCCATGTGACAGTATTGGGCAGCGCTACTCATCTTGTGAGTGGACACACCGCCATGTGACAGTATTGGGCAGCGCTACTCATCTTGTGAGTGGACACACCGCCATGTGACAGTATTGGGCAGCGCTACTCATCTTGTGAGTGGACACACCGCCATGTGACAGTATTGGGCAGCGCTACTCATCTTGTGAGTGGACACACCGCCATGTGACAGTATTGGGCAGCGCTACTCATCTTGTGAGTGGACACACCGCCATGTGACAGTATTGGGCAGCGCCACTCATCTTGTGAGTGGACACACCGCCATGTGACAGTATTGGGCAGCGCCACTCATCTTGTGAGTGGACACACCGCCATGTGACAGTATTGGGCAGCGCCACTCATCTTGTGAGTGGACACACCGCCATGTGACAGTATTGGGCAGCGCCACTCATCTTGTGAGTGGACACACCGCCATGTGACAGTATTGGGCAGCGCCACTCATCTTGTGAGTGGACACACCGCCATGTGACAGTATTGGGCAGCGCTACTCATCTTGTGAGTGGACACACCGCCATGTGACAGTATTGGGCAGCGCTACTCATCTTGTGAGTGGACACACCGCCATGTGACAGTATTGGGCAGCGCCACTCATCTTGTGAGTGGACACACCGCCATGTGACAGTATTGGGCAGCGCTACTCATCTTGTGAGTGGACACACCGCCATGTGACAGTATTGGGCAGCGCCACTCATCTTGTGAGTGGACACACCGCCATGTGACAGTATTGGGCAGCGCCACTCATCTTGTGAGTGGACACACCGCCATGTGACAGTATTGGGCAGCGCCACTCATCTTGTGAGTGGACACACCGCCATGTGACAGTATTGGGCAGCGCCACTCATCTTGTGAGTGGACACACCGCCATGTGACAGTATTGGGCAGCGCCACTCATCTTGTGAGTGGACACACCGCCATGTGACAGTATTGGGCAGCGCCACTCATCTTGTGAGTGGACACACCGCCATGTGACAGTATTGGGCAGCGCCACTCATCTTGTGAGTGGACACACCGCCATGTGACAGTATTGGGCAGCGCCACTCATCTTGTGAGTGGACACACCGCCATGTGACAGTATTGGGCAGCGCTACTCATCTTGTGAGTGGACACACCGCCATGTGACAGTATTGGGCAGCGTCACTCATCTTGTGAGTGGACACACCGCCATGTGACAGTATTGGGCAGCGCCACTCATCTTGTGAGTGGACACACCGCCATGTGACAGTATTGGGCAGCGCCACTCATCTTGTGAGTGGACACACCGCCATGTGACAGTATTGGGCAGCGCTACTCATCTTGTGAGTGGACACACCGCCATGTGACAGTATTGGGCAGCGCCACTCATCTTGTGAGTGGACACACCGCCATGTGACAGTATTGGGCAGCGCCACTCATCTTGTGAGTGGACACACCGCCATGTGACAGTATTGGGCAGCGCCACTCATCTTGTGAGTGGACACACCGCCATGTGACAGTATTGGGCAGCGCCACTCATCTTGTGAGTGGACACACCGCCATGTGACAGTATTGGGCAGCGCCACTCATCTTGTGAGTGGACACACCGCCATAGTGACAGTATTGGGCAGCGCCACTCATCTTGTGAGTGGACACACCGCCATGTGACAGTATTGGGCAGCGCCACTCATCTTGTGAGTGGACACACCGCCATGTGACAGTATTGGGCAGCGCCACTCATCTTGTGAGTGGACACACCGCCATGTGACAGTATTGGGCAGCGCCACTCATCTTGTGAGTGGACACACCGCCATAGTGACAGTATTGGGCAGCGCTACTCATCTTGTGAGTGGACACACCGCCATGTGACAGTATTGGGCAGCGCTACTCATCTTGTGAGTGGACACACCGCCATGTGACAGTATTGGGCAGCGCCACTCATCTTGTGAGTGGACACACCGCCATGTGACAGTATTGGGCAGCGCCGCTCATCTTGTGAGTGGACACACCGCCATGTGACAGTATTGGGCAGCGCTACTCATCTTGTGAGTGGACACACCGCCATGTGACAGTATTGGGCAGCGCCACTCATCTTGTGAGTGGACACACCGCCATGTGACAGTATTGGGCAGCGCCGCTCATCTTGTGAGTGGACACACCGCCATGTGACAGTATTGGGCAGCGCCACTCATCTTGTGAGTGGACACACCGCCATGTGACAGTATTGGGCAGCGCTACTCATCTTGTGAGTGGACACACCGCCATGTGACAGTATTGGGCAGCGCCACTCATCTTGTGAGTGGACACACCGCCATGTGACAGTATTGGGCAGCGCCACTCATCTTGTGAGTGGACACACCGCCATGTGACAGTATTGGGCAGCGCCACTCATCTTGTGAGTGGACACACCGCCATGTGACAGTATTGGGCAGCGCCGCTCATCTTGTGAGTGGACACACCGCCATGTGACAGTATTGGGCAGCGCCACTCATCTTGTGAGTGGACACACCGCCATGTGACAGTATTGGGCAGCGCCGCTCATCTTGTGAGTGGACACACCGCCATAGTGACAGTATTGGGCAGCGCTACTCATCTTGTGAGTGGACACACCGCCATAGTGACAGTATTGGGCAGCGCCACTCATCTTGTGAGTGGACACACCGCCATGTGACAGTATTGGGCAGCGCCGCTCATCTTGTGAGTGGACACACCGCCATAGTGACAGTATTGGGCAGCGCTACTCATCTTGTGAGTGGACACACCGCCATAGTGACAGTATTGGGCAGCGCCACTCATCTTGTGAGTGGACACACCGCCATAGTGACAGTATTGGGCAGCGCTACTCATCTTGTGAGTGGACACACCGCCATAGTGACAGTATTGGGCAGCGCTACTCATCTTGTGAGTGGACACACCGCCATAGTGACAGTATTGGGCAGCGCTACTCATCTTGTGAGTGGACACACCGCCATGTGACAGGCACGGGGAAGATAACCTGGAAATAGTCACACCACCAGTGCTGACATGTTTAAATATCTTGTACGCCAGGTGCTGCTGGTCAGCGTGGCATGGGCGCCAGAGGTGACGTCTTGCATGACCACTCTTAAGCCATAGTCAGCGTGGGTGTGGGCGTGCAGAGTGTGGGCGTGGAGAGAGCGTGGGCAGGGACTAGGAGAGTGGCCAGCGCACCGGGGCGGTGTAGAGCAGGCTGGTCATGTCCACAGAAGGTTGTGTAACGGGGCATTACTGAGGCAGGCGGACGACGTGTGGCCACCTTGCCGTGGCTGAGACAGTGAGACACCCTCCTTGTGGCGTCACCTGTTACTCACGCTACGCCTAATTTGACTTTCTGACACAAAATGTTTACGCTGGAAAAGGTGTCATGTTATATTTTCTTCCCCTGGCGGCAGATGAAGTCACGTTCGTGTTTATAAACAGACTCGAAACCCCTTTTTGGTGATAACAAGTGGAATGATTCACCCCTTTTGAAGGTGGGGAGGAGATCGTTCCCTGCATCTTGACCCCCGTCACCTGACCCCAACCTGACCCGATGACCCCGACCTGCCCGTGCGGGCATTCCCCCCCTCCCCCCCTCCCCCCCTCTCCCTCCTCCGCCACATTCGCCACTCTGCTAAACCTCAGCATAACTCACTATACATATAAGAACATAAGAATGAAGGTAACTGCAGAAGGCCTATTGGCTCATACGAGGCAGCTCCTAATTTATATCCTCCCAATCTCATTCATATATATGTCTAACCTACGCTTGAAACAATCAAGGGATCCTACTTCTGTTACGCGGTAATAGGTACCACAAATCAACAACCCTATTACCGGACTAGTATTTACCCAGGCCTTTCCTAAATCTAAACTTATCCAATTTATATCCATTGTTTCGTGTTCTGTCTTGTGTTGATATTTGCTGAAGCTGAAGGTAAGTGTTGCAGTCCCATCTATGTGGTTATGTATTCACGTAGTTGTGTTTTTGCGGGGGTTGAGCTTTGCTCTTTCGGCCCGCCTCTCAGGGGTGTTATCTTACCTTGAGGTTACCTTGAGGTGCTTTCGGGGCTTAGCGTCCCCGCGGCCCGGTCGTCGACCAGGCCTCCTGGTTGCCGGACTGATCAACCAGGCTGTTGTACGCGGCTCCTCGCAGCCTGACGTATGAGTCACAGCCTGGTTGATCAGGTATCCTTTGGAGGTGCTTATCCTTGGAGGATACTTGTAGGTGTACTTGTAGGTGTGTGTACTTGTAGGTGTGTTGTGGGTCTGGTGGGGTGTGTTGTGTGTCTGGTAGGGTGTGTAGTGGGTCTGGTAGGGTGTGTTGTGGGTCTGGTAGGGTGTGTTGTGGGTCTGGTAGGGTGTGTTGTGGGTCTGGTAGGGTGTGTTGTGGGTCTGGTAGGGTGTGTTGTGGGTCTGGTAGGGTGTGTTATGGGTCTGGTAGGGTGTGTTATGGGTCTGGTAGGGTGTGTTATGGGTCTGGTAGGGTGTGTTATTGGTCTGGTAGGGTGTGTTATGGGCCTGGTAGGGTGTGTTATGGGTCTGGTAGGGTGTGTTATGGGCCTGGTAGGGTGTGTTATGGGTCTGGTAGGGTGTGTTATGGTCTGGTAGGGTGTGTTGTGGCAAATACTCTGATCCTAAAGAGACCCCAGAGAAGCACTGTACACTAACACTCACATGTTATTACAAAACACCCTCGGCCTTATTTACACAAGGATAAATTGATACGACCAACACCTGGAGCCGACAAAGACACAGTCCTGTGCAGGGCCCCTTTGTTATTGTTTGAGACTCAGCTACTCGGAACAAAAAGTTCCAAGTAGCACGGGTTATGGTGAGCCCGTAGTGGACTTGGTCAAGACTTCAGATAACTGTTTTAACAAGAGACACGTGAATGGTGAACGAGTTAATCATTAACTGTTGGAATTAATCTTTGAAGTGTATTTGAGGAAGACTAGCCTTTAGAGCAGAGGAACTGTGGCACTAAAATTATGCTCACATAACATACTATTACATGAAAACTACAAATATAATTCAGATCACAGAACTACTTCTTTCTCTCCCGGGAACATAAAGAAACGCAAGATACATACCTGATTTACCCTAAGAATAAAGAAACATATACTCGGTGCTATTAGTGAAACTGAAAGAAACCAAAATTATATTTCCTTTGTTTAATGCAAAACAAAACTCAAGATAACCTCAAGATAACAAGATAAAACAGCTGGTCCCGTGGCGCAGTGGAAAGACACTCACCCGGTGCTTCGCTAGCGCTTTGGCCTGGGTTCGTATCCTGGCCGAGGAGGAGGATTGACCGGACGCCAATCCTTAGCTGTAGCCTCTGTTCACCCAGCAGGGAATGGGCGCCTGGTTGTTAATCGATTTGGCGCGTCGTATTCCGGGGAAAATTAGGATTAAGGACCTGCCCGAAACGCTATGCGTGCTCGTGGCTGTACAAGAATGTAACATCTCTTGTATATAGAAATAAATAAATAACCCACTTCCAATATTGGGGCTTTCTTAAGGGAGAAGGAACGTACGGTGATCCAACCAAAGTAATGAGTGAAAATAGTAAAAACAGAACGATTCTGTTTATAGTGAACCTCCAACTACAATGCGGATTCAATTCATGAACGTGCGGATTCCCTTCATGGACTGACAGAAACTGTCAGTGGATGGCCCGGTCGTCGACTGATAACTCAGATGTCACACTAAGCCACTCTGGTGATGCCTACACAGCATGTTCATGCTCGAGGCCCCTTCTCCAGTCTCCTGGAATTATGTATTCATCTATAATTTTAACCTATATCAGAGTCCCTAAATACGATGAAAGGGAGCCAAGATGTGGGTAATATCCCGGACACTAAAAACAGCTGAAAATGGCTCCACTCCACCACGAGGGCAGTAGCAACCCGTCCTCCTAATACAGCATCGTATTTTGACGTATACTTTACATAAGGCTAAAAATCGTCGTACTAGAAAATGGCAGCGGCTCGCGAAATTGACATACTTTCCCGTGTTCTGTTTTGGGTCCTCTGGTAGGTTAGGGTAAGGGCACTCTAGTAGGACAGTTTCTTGACGCTGGGAAACCTTAGGAGGACGGGCTGGTAGCAGAACAGGTGTGAAGGAGCCATACAGTGGAGTAATAGTATAAACATCGCACATCATAAAGTATTTTGAAAGAGTGGCAAGAGGTAATGTTACAAAACCCGTCGTGACGACGTGTAAACAACCCTCTGGCCAATGTGGGTTTATGGCCGGAAACCTCTCGCAGCTCCTCCGCCTCTCTCACATACTGTACTTTGGATCTTCTGAAGAGATGTGGATGGAGTCTTGTAGACTCCAGCCGGTCGGCCGAGCGGACAGCACACTGGACTTGTGATCCTGTGGTCCCGGGTTCGATCCTGGGCGCCGGCGAGAAACAATGGGCAGAGTTTCTTTCACCCTATGCCCCTGTTACCTAGCAGTAAAATAGGTACCTGGGTGTTAGTCAGCTGTCACGGGCTGCTTCCTGGGGGTGGAGGCCTGGTCGAGGATCGGGCCGCGGGGACACTAAAGCCCCGAAATCATCTCAAGATAACCTGAAGATAAGATGTATGAGAGATGGGTGGAGGCAAGTAGTGATGGCAGAAGCGTAGGGTGGCGGTGACCGGCTCTGGCAGATTGATTAGTCAAAGTTATATGGCTGGTTCTCTTAAGAACAAGAAGTTGAGAGCATGTCTCTTACCCATGTACTTATCCCTACAATGTGTCATTTTGTCCACCGCTTGTAATTAAAGTCCTCTGTTTACCATTAGCACTATTTTGTAGCTTTTTGGGCCACTTGTGTCATATAGGGTCACTGACTTTTGGAGTCAGTGTGGTGTAGCGTGATAGAGGGGAGTTGTCTGTCAAATGTGGGCCAAGCGTGTGTCAAGCTACTCGGGTTTAGTGTGTTTCTCTGTATTAACAAAGATTTTCCTAACGAATCTTTGTTTAGAAAATCTTGAACCAGAACACGGGACCAGGTCAAGCCTGCAAAGAATTTGGGACAGCCATTGAATTTTAAACAATAACAATTATTCGACACTAAAACGCACGAGGATGGATATCAGTTGTTGACTGTCCCAAGAACGTCATGGTGTGACGGTCAAGTAGGGGAGCTATGGCTCACAATGGAGTCGAGAGCCATCTCACTTAGTCATTTACAGTCCTGCTTGGAGGCTGTGATCCAGGAACAAATCCACAAGGGCCGTGACGAGGATTCGAACCTGCGTCCGGGAGCATCCCAGACACTGCCTTAATCGACTGAGCTACGACAGGGTAAAAGGGTTGAAACCGAAGTTCTACTGAACTTACTGGATCCCGTAGCCTCTCCGAGGCACAAACCAGATGCTGGGATGCTCCCGGACGCAGGTTCGAATCCTCGTCACGGCCCTTGTGGATTTGTTCATTTGATGCATCACGTTAGTGTGATCTGTGTGTGTGCTGTGATCCATGCTTGTCGTGGCCTGGGAGAAGAACCCAGCATGCTGCAACACACACACAGTTACTCCACACTCTAATCAAGAGTAAAACAATAGTAAAAGAACAGGCGATAACATTTAAAATAGATGAGGACACATTTACAGAGAATGACAGGGAAGTGTATGAGGACCTTAACAGAGTCTTCGCAACAGTGCAAGGAAAGGTACCTTAATTGTACTTAAACCAAGATGGTGTCAGAACCAAGTAGCACTGAAGACTATTTGTCTTAACAATACTACTCTGAACACCATTCCATTACTATTACTACTTAACTACTGTGAATTTACATTAACCGGAGGCGAAGTAAGTACTGTATGCAGTTTTTGGTATACCAACTAGGATGTCATCATGGATACTAAGAGGAGATAAAGCACTGTGCTGTCCATTTACTATGATAACAGGTAGACAAGAAACTGGAGAACTACCAGTTAGTTGACTGAAGACAGTCTAAGTAGTTAGCAATGTGCGTCATGTAACTGTAGCCTTCTATAGCACCACGAGTGAATGTTTGCCTGTAGGCGAAGGTTAAAGAGTGGCATGGCTGCCCAAGAGTTGGTGAACCCTTCAAGTTATCAACACTGTACATATGTAGACTTTTCTCAAAAGTAACTTGGCATGTGTGTGTGTGTTAAGCGTGTATATTATTAGCGAGGCTCCATACCCCAGCGAGTTAAAGGTAAGCGTCGGACCGCAGTACCTGAAAGCGCTCGCACCTGCGCAAGGTATTGTCTCTGGTACCCTAAGCACGTGCTCAGAATGTCTTATCAAAAAGGCCGATTGATTGGTGAAGATTAACCCACCCAAGAGGTGGCACGGACATAAATAGCCTGTAAGTGGTATATTTTTTGGAGTGAATGTGATATAGAAAAGTCGTTTTTTAGTGCATTAAAATGTGTGAGGGGTAAGGTGGGTTGTTTGACGGGGGGGGGGGGCAATTTGGGGAGGATGTGTAACCATGGTATTGGGGCGTCGTCGTTGTTGTTGTTGTTATAGATTCAGCTACTCGGAGCAAGTTCCAAGTAGCACGGGCTATGGTGAGCCCGTAACTTACCTGGCACAGGAGCGGGGGTGGGGGGGGCGTCGTCGTGTGGGGTTCAATATATATAAAGCATCGATAAAATGAAAGTTTTAATTGTTGAGATGAAAATAGAAAGGTATCTACCGGGTTGTTATGCCTATGTGCGGACCTACAGACCGCTGCCAGCAACAGTCTTACCGATCACGCTATCCCCCATGAAAGCCAGATCACCTGCCGGGCTGTAGGATTAGAATAACGTTGGAAACCGGGTACAGGTAAAGCACAGGTGTTACAGCTGGTAGAGCGTGTACAAGTGTCAGTGGTATACCCCCCACGTGAGTGTGCTTGTTGAGTGTAGGTGTACAACCCGTTCTCGCAAATTTAATAAGTCAATATTGACTTATTAAATATGCGCATAGGTGACATACTTAACATAATAGATACCCTTAAAAAGATTCATAGAAAACACCGACCTTACCTAACCTTGTTAGTATCTTAAGATAAGCATCTTATTACTTCGTAATTACAATTATTACCTAACCTATAATAGGTATAGGTTAAGTAATAATTGTAATTACGAAGCAATAAGATGCTTATCTTAAGATACTAACAAGGTTAGGTAAGGTCGGTGTTTTCTATGAATCTTTTTAAGGGTATCTATTATGTTTAGTATATCACCTATGCACGTAGTTAATAAGTCAATATTGACTTTACGAATTTGCGAGAACGGGTTGAGGTGTAGCATCCCAGAACAAGGCCAGGTCCTCCACGACGTTTTGTCTACATTTATTTATTTATTTATTTATATACAAGAAGGTACATTGGGTTTGTGAGAATACATAGCATAGTACAGTATTTACACTCTTGTAAAGCCACTAGTACGCGCAGCGTTTCGGGCAGAAGGCGATGCAGGCGTATGTTCTGCAACACAACTATACATGCAGGCGATGAGTCACAATAACGTGGCTGAAGTATGTTGACCAGACCACACTAGAAGGTGAAGGGACGACGACGTTTCGGTCCGTCCTGGACCATTCTCAAGTCCATTGTGGTTTTGTCTACATTTCGATTTTCTTTTGTTTTCAAATAAACGTTTTGAATAAAGAACTAAATAAAACAAGCATTTTTAATCATTTGTTTTGTGGGTTTGTCTTGTCAGAATGAGTCATTAGCCATACTGTCTTTGGTTATATTTATCACAGTGGATAATGACAGCATTTATTTTAGTCTAGCATAAGAAAGCCGTGGTTTGAGCGTCAGCCAGCCCAAGGTAACAGCAGCACTAGTCTTGTGTGTAGTGATATACCGCTGTGCACAGGAAGCCTTGTGACGAGGGCCTCGCCAGCACCACCACATCGATATGTGCTATGCTGTACACCTGTATAAACACTGTATAAGATATATATATATATATATATATATATATATATATGTGTGAGAACACTGTATAAACATCAGAGGTCCGCGGTTGTTCAACGTCCTCCCAGCAAGCATAAGAAATATTGCCGGAACAACCGTGGACATCTTCAAGAGGAAACTAGATTTATTCCTCCAAGGAGTGCCGGACCAACCGGGCTGTGGTGGGTATGTGGGCCTGCGGGCCGCTCCAAGCAACAGCCTAGTGGACCAAACTCTCACAAGTCAAGCCTGGCCTCGGGCCGGGTTTGGGGAGTAGAAGAACTCCCAAAACCCCATCAACCAGGTATCAACCAGGTACCAACCACCACCAGCAGCAGCGGGAAATGAAAAAGAAAAAGTAGTGGAGGACAATATTATGGGTGGAGAATGATGAGGACAGGGTAATACTCCCTGGTATTCCCGTGGCCCTGCCCGTGATGACGGGTTGACGGGCGCCGCCCACTCAGCCACCAACCCGCCCTCACACCTTCTCCACGGAGGTAAACACAGTCTGTTGCTCCCAGCAGGGCCTCCGTCACCTCCCGAGTGAAATGTCAGTAACTTGCTGACGGCCAGTTTGTACCTAATGAGATGTGCGCTGGTAAGTACCGGCCACACCCTGATGAGCCGGCCGGCCGAGCGGACAGCACACTGGGCTTGTGATCCTGTGGTCCTGGGTTCGATTTCTTTCTCTGTGGTCCTGGGAGACAGAGTTTCTTTCACCCTATGTCCCTGTTACCTAGCAGTAAAATAGGTACCTGGGTGTTAGTCAGTTGTCATGGGCTGCTTCCTGGGGGTGGAGGCCTGGTCGAGGACCGGGCCGCGGGGACAGTAAAGCCCCGAAATCATCTCAAGATAACCTCAAGAAGATGACGGTGATGCTGATGATGACGATCTTCATATTATTTTATGTTAAATCTCGTTAATTATTTGTACATGTCGTAATCTCTCAAACTAGATTCGGGTACAGACTTATTATCAATAATAATATTTACCTCCAACAAAGTTAAACATACAGCATGGGATTTTTTTTGTCTCTAATTTAGGTCTTAAAACATATACTGAAATTGGGTACCTTGTTCATTTGTGAAGGGGGCATACAGCGAGAGAACGGTGCCCAGTCGTTCTTCCCTGCCTAGGGTTTGAACCCGGACCGGAAAAAAACACTAGCGATAAGACCCACCATTAACGTATAATGACTTACTGTAAATATATAGCTCTTGAAGTAGAACATTCTCTGTAACTAGCTGACATG
>NC_091200.1:9517700-9617700 GCF_040958095.1 Procambarus clarkii | reverse complement strand
ACTTTCTTGTATGGAGCCCAAACGTGTACTGCATAATGCCAGGGGCACCTCACTAGGGCATCATATGATTACGTTACCTTATCTGACTCTGACTACTTAAGACTACTACCACTACTCCCACGACTACTACCACTGCTCCCACGACTACTACCACAATCCTCACGACTATTAGTACTTCTAATGCTACCCTTATGCTTATACCACCACCACCACCACCACGACAAATATTACCATTACCGCTAGTAGTACCTATGTTACCAGTATTAGCTTTAACCAGACACCTTACCCCGTGTGCAGGGATACACTCACAGGGGTACATAGTGTTACCTTAAGTACAGTGTCTCGCACTCAGGTCTCCTCTTTGATACCAACGGTCTTCTTAATATGGTGTTCATGTGTACTTTTTGTTCCAACTTGTGGTCGGGCTTGGGGAGTGGAACAACTCTCAGAGCCAGCTTATGGTAACTTGGTGTTTTTTTGTTTTGCGAGTCAATTCACATGTATCATCGTCGTATAGGTAGGTGTACTTATGTCCATGCTCGTGTTTTGCCTTAAGTGCCTGGCCCAGCCTGACGCAATGTTTCCGCTCCTCGGCCCCGCTGACGTCTTTCCTCAACGCTCGCGCTATTTTTAGAGAATTCTGTGAATGTGAGGTGCAACACTTTCCACCCGAGGGTCAGTTCTTGACTTAAGTGGGTCGTGAAACTTACATGGCGCTTTATCAATCTGTGTCTTTTGTGTTTCATGGTACTATTGCTCTGTAATTCTAGGTGTAAAGCGTGTAGGGTGTAGGGAGCGACGTGGTCTAGAGAGTACGTGGAAACAACAGATAACTAGAAGGTTTTCACAACCACCAACTAGGTTAGTGTCGTAGCGAGTAGCTAATATTTCCTAAAGTCTGGGAATATTATCGTGTAAGATATACGTAGAATACTCAGGGAACTCATAACAGAGGCCACATCTTCACTACACACACTATCTTCATCACTAACCATTATCACTTTCCACACTATCTTCATTACTATAACCGTCTTCACTACACACACCATCTTAGCGGTGCAACCATCTTCTCCAAATACAATTTTTATCACAATAACCATCTTTACTGCTCACCATCATCATTACTGTAACCATCGTCCCTACACACTATCTTCATCACAACCTCCTCAATCTGAGACCTCTGGCAGGGTCGCTGGTATGAGGTTTTAGGTAACAAACTGCACACTCTCTGAGGCCAGGCTTGGGGAGTAGAACTCCTCCCAGAACCCCATCAACCAGGTATCAACCACCCTCCCCACCCTTCACCACCCTCCCCACCCTTCACCATCCTCCCCACCCTTCACCACCCTCCCTACCCTTCACCACCCTCCCCACCCTTCACCACCCTCCCCACCCATCACCACTCTCCCTACCCTTCACCACCCTCCCCACCCTTCACCACCCTCCCCACCCATCACCACTCTCCCTACCCTTCACCACTTTCCTTTCATCCCCGCAATCATTGTGAGGTGATTAAATATAAAGAGAAACCTCCAAGCCAGTATGACCGGGCCCTGTCTCCCGTGCCTGCTGACTTATCTTGATAATTACTTAACCCTCATAATGAGTATAAGTAATCTTAGCCCTCATAATGAGTATAAGTAATCTTAGCCCTCATAATGAGTATAAGTAATCTTAGCCCTCATAATGAGTATAAGTAATCTTAGCCCTCATAATGAGTATAAGTAATCTTAGCCCTCATAATGAGTATAAGTAATCTTAGCCCTCATAATGAGTATAAGTAATCTTAGCCCTCATAATGAGTATAAGTAATCTTAGCCCTCATAATGAGTTAAAGTAATCTTAAGTGAAATGTGTGGGAATGGAGTGTTTAAGTTTGGTGAGGCTAGCCCCAAGCGTCTGGCCCCCAAACTCGAAAACACATTGGCTTTTTATATACATACATTGAAAACTGCAATAATGTGACATGTGAGGGTATGGAGCGTGCGTGTGAACACGTGTACTCACCTAGTTGTACTCACCTAGTTGTGTTTGCGGGGGTTGAGCTTTGGTCCCGCCTCTCAACCGTCAATCAACAGGTGTACAGATTCCTGAGCCTATCGGGCTCTATCATATCTACACTTGAAACTGTGTATGGAGTCAGCCTCCACCACATCACCCCCTAATGCATTCCATTTGTCAACCACGCTGACACTAAAAAAGTTCTTTCTAATATCTCTGTGGCTCATTTCGGCACTCAGTTTCCACCTGTGTCCCCTTGTGCGTGTTCCCCTTGTGTTAAATAGACTGTCTTTATCTACCCTATCAATTTTCTTCAGAATCTTGAATGTGGTGATCATGTCCCCCCTAACTCTTCTGTCTTCCAGCGAAGTGAGGTTTAATTCCCGTAGTCTCTCCTCGTAGCTCATACCTCTCAGCTCGGGTACTGGTCTGGTGGCAAACCTTTGAACCTTTTCCAGTTTAGTCTTATCCTTGACTAGATATGGACTCCATGCTGGGGCTGCATACCATACTGCAGGGTTGGCCTGACATATGTGGTATACAAAGTTCTGAATGATTCTTTACACAAGTTTCTGAATGCCGTTCGTATGTTGGCCGGCCTGGCATATGCCGCTGATGTTATCCTCTTGATATGTGCTGCAGAAGACAGGTCTGGCGTGATATCAACCCCAAGTCTTTTTCCTTCTCTGACTCCTGAAGAATTTCCTCTCCGTGTGTATGCATACGTATGAACATTTGTGTGCATGCGTGTGAACACGTGTGTGCATGCTTTTGAACACGTGTATGCATGCGTGTGAACACGTGTATGCATGCGTGTATATTTTGGCCAGAATTGGGATTTGAATCTTAGCAGTTTGGGCGTTAAAATTAGTGTTCTAGTAGAAGTGCCCGTTCTTCTCTCCTCTTGTAAAGGGGTTGAGAGTTGAGGGTAAAGTTGTGGCAGAGGGAGTACTTACGGCACGGTGTTGACAGCTCTGCGTGTTGTTGGGCCGAGGCTGACCCAGCTCAGAGCACAGTGCTCCTCCAGGAGGCTACACAACGTAAAGCCAACGTTTCATGCACCTTGCGTTTTTTTCCCCTTGGGTTTGTTAGTCACCTGGAACTGTGGAGGACTTGATGCTGGCGTCAAGTGGACATTGGCAGCCAGGCGACCAAGGTGAGAGGCGCCGCCACAGTCTTGAGCTAGATGAAACACTTGTGTGGCTGTTGAACCCTTGTGTATCTGTGGCGCCACCTGGCTGCCACCAAGAGGGCTCTATTATTATTCTTTTATTATTAAATATCACATTTATGATAATATCTGCCTATTCGGCAAAGATGGCTTGGGGGCATCCGAGTTACAGCCCCGCTTCTGTGCCAGGCAAGTCCACTACGGGCTCACCATAGCCCGTGCTACTTGCAACTTTTTCTTCCAAGAAACTGAATCTAAAACAACAACTCTGGGAGTCTCATGAGCAAAGTAAGCCTAATACTTATTAAACTATGGATCACAATATATTTGTTTACCAGCAGGCGACAGAGGGAGTGGACCCGCACCCCCAGGCAGTTATCGCGCCAGGAAGAGATAAGATACAATCTGATAACATTGTGCGTTCAACACGGCCATGAGGGCCATGATTACCATACGTCGACCACCAGACGACCGACCGTGATGATTACTCCAGTGAGTAGTTGAGGGCACGGGAGGAATGAGGACTTGGGCGGCTCTCCTGCTCTCTTCCCCTCCCAGGTGCTGCCGTCAGCCGCTCTCTGGCCCACCTGTTCCAGGTGGTCTCTGGCCCTGTGTTGAGGCTGGAGGGGCCTTGCTGGCTGCCAGACCGTGGCCGCCACTGCACCAGTCCTCGCCCCTGGAGCGTGGCCGCCTGTACAACGAATTGTGTTTTTCCACTGCGCAAATTAGGTTGGAACTGACAAAATTATTGCGCCGCCAATCAGAGAAAAGCACCACCGTATATATACTGAGCTGAAGATAATATATTTTGACGTTTAGTGAGTGTGATGAGTGAAAGTGTTTACCTTGATAAGTTCAGTGTAAATTACTGCTGCGTGAGTATTCAGCAAAGTTTAAATCAGAGTGGCGGAAGAGAGAGTTTATAGTGTTTAGTAGAGCTTGTTCCATCCTGGAGTGATTACACCGTAGGTCCAACCTAGCGAGAAGCGTCGTCAGCGCCGGAGGAAGAGTGACTCATATGTGTCAGCAGGTGCTGAAGGCAGCGTCTTGGGAGGCGCAGGTTACCAGGTTACCTGGTGTACGAGGACGGTCTCAAGTACACACACGCGGGGCCACATAGTTAGCAATGTGGCCATTCATTCATTTATCAATTCACGGCCACTACCTTCCGTGTGTAGCTTCCGGGGATCAACAGCCTCTCGGAGACCGGGCCGCGGGGCTCTTAATCCCCGGAAGACACATGGTAGGTAGTGCCCGGTATTGATAAATATGTGGCCCAATGACATTAATATTTTCTGCGTGTGTGTGAGAGAGAGAGAGTGAGAGAGAGTGACAGAGTGAGAGAGTGAAAGAGAGCGAGCGAGCAAGCAAGCGTGCATGTGTGCGGGTGCATGTGTATGGCGCTGAGTCAGCTGGTGTAATGTGTTGCGCCTGCAGGGACCCGGGGGGGGATGGGGGGGTGGCCTGGTGCAGGTGCTTCTCAAGGACCATCAAGGCTCCTCCCATCCACACCTCCCTCTCCTTCACTATTTATCCCATTTATACCATGCCTTTGTGTGTCTCTCTCTCCCTCCCTCCCTCCCTTCATCCTACCCACAGTCTGATCTGTCAACTGTGTGGGTCATCAATAGTCAGTCATCAAATCCAGGGATCCCATCACAATGGTTGTACTCTTCAAGTCACTTGTGTTGTCTCGTCTCGAGTACTGCTCAGTACTCACTTCCCCTTCAGAGCAGGAGAGACTGCTGAAATAGAGGGAATACAGAGAACATATACGGCACGCATAAACGAGATAAAGCACCTAAATTATTGGGATCGTCTCAAAGCTCTCCAAATGTACTCTCTAGAAAGGAGACGAGAGAGATACCAAATAATACACACGTGGAAAATACTGGAGGGCCAGGTAGCAAATCTACACAGTAAAATAACAACGTACTGGAGTGAACGATATGGAAGAAAATGCAGAATAGAACCAGTGAAGAGCAGAGGAGCCATAGGCACAATCAGAGAGCACTGTATAAACATCAGAGGTCCGCGGTTGTTCAACATCCTCCCAGCGACTATAAGAAATATTGCCGGAACAACCGTGGACATCTTCAAGAGAAAACTAGACTCTTTTCTAAGAGAAGTTCCGGACCAAGCGGGCTGTGGCGGGTATGTGGGCCTGCGGGCCGCTCCAAGCAACAGCCTGGTGGACCAAACTCTCACAAGTCAACCCTGGCCTCGGGCCGGGCTTGGGGAGTAGAAGAACTCCCAGAACCCCATCAACCAGGTAACCAGGTATCACTCCTAGGGCTTGGGTGGGGTTTAGGAAGGAGTAGGCTGAGAGGTGGTAGAGGAAGAAAGCGGTGGGGTGAGGCCCCCATCGAGGAGTGGGGCTCAACTCATGTTTGGGTATAATTGCATAAAATTACCCATTATAAAGTATTTTTGGTCTTCTATTATTAGCACAAGACGGAGCGAGTCGATTCTTTTAATTACTCCCCGTTTTAATTACAACATTTTTTTTTTTTTTTTACCTTGACCAGGATTTTTATAGGACCAAATCCTTTTGAACTTTTGCACCAAAACCTTTTGAGTCGTAATGCATGTATTGAACACGTGCCTTGGGAGGGTTTGTGCTCTTCCTGACCTGCAAGACTTGAATGGAACCAGCCTGACACAGGCATTATGCAGTGTGTGGACGTTAGGGGCAGAGAATCAGAGAACTATGTCGCAGCCCCGCCAGGCGATAGACTAAAGTATACCTGCAGATTGGCACGATCGTCTGAGCTATGTCAGCCGCGACCAGTGATGTCTGCGCTGTTTATAACCATCTGGACGGTGTATGTTATGAACTACTTCCCTCTGTGTCAACTCTAATGAGGCGATTATCACTTGGTGGTTCCTGCAGCAGATGAGTGGAGGTGTGTTAAGCTGCGCCAACTATATTTGTGGCCTGTTGTCGTGTGCTGGGTGGTAGTTGTGGTGGAGTGGTAGTTGTGGTGGAGTGGTAGTTGTGGTGGAGTGGTAGTTGTGGTGGAGTGGTAGTTGTGGTGGAGTGGTAGTTGTGGTGGAGTGGTAGTTGTGGTGGAGTGGTAGTTGTGGTGGAGTGGTAGTTGTGGTGGAGTGGTAGTTGTGGTGGAGTGGTAGTTGTGGTGGAGTGGTGGTTGTGGTGGAGTGGTGGTTGTGGGTGGTTCTTCCCAGGGCAACAGGTAAAGTTTGTGATCGAACACTTGTATAGATATGTTGGTTACGGGGTCAAGTGGCACAGGTGTTGGTCTAGAGCAGCAGGTGTTCGCGGCTCACATGACGCTGCCACATGTGCTGGTCACATATGTTACAACATCCACCCCAATACAAGGTGTGTGTGTGGTGTGTGTGTGGTGTGTGTGTGTGTGTGTGTGTGTGTGTGTGTGTGTGTGTGTGTGTGTGTGTGTGTGTGTGTGTGTGTGTGTGTGTGTGTGTGTGTGTGTGTGTGTGTATTCACATTGTTGCGCTTGCGGGGGTTGAGCTCTACTCTTTCGCCCCGCCTGTCAACTATCAGTCAATCATTTTTTTATTTTTTTTTATTTTTTCCACACAAACACACACATGTTGGCCCCATGTGTATATACTCACCTATTTGTAATCACCTATTTGTGTCTGCAGGATCGAGCATTGACTCTTGGATCCCGTCTGTGTTTGTTCGTGAGTGTGCGTGCGTGTGTGCACGCGCGTGCAGTGCTGTTCTATACTAGTAACCGCGGAGATATTTGACCTGAACCTTTGATGCTTGTGGGCTTACTACCTACTTGGTTGTTGTTGTTATAGATTCAGCTACTAGGAACAAGTTCCAAGTAGCACGGGCTATGGTGAGCCCGTAGCTTACCTGGCACAGGAGCGGTGCAAGTAGCACGGGCTATGGTGAGCCCGTAGCTTACCTGGCACAGGAGCGGTGCAATTAGCACGGGCTATGGTGAGCCCGTAGCTTACCTGGTACAGGAGCGGTGCAAGTAGCACGGGCTATGGTGGGCCCGTAGCTTACCTGGCACAGGAGCGGGGCAAGTAGCACGGGCTATGGTGAGCCCGTAGCTTACCTGGCACAGGAGCGGTGCAAGTAGCACGGGCTATGGTGGGCCCGTAGCTTACCTGGCACAGGAGCGGTGCAAGTAGCACGGGCTATGGTGGGCCCGTAGCTTACCTGGCACAGGAGCGGTGCAAGTAGCACGGGCTATGGTGGGCCCGTAGCTTACCTGGCACAGGAGCGGTGCAAGTAGCACGGGCTATGGTGGGCCCGTAGCTTACCTGGCACAGGAGCGGGGCAAGTAGCACGGGCTATGGTGGGCCCGTAGCTTACCTGGTACAGGAGCGGTGCAAGTAGCACGGGCTATGGTGGGCCCGTAGCTTACCTGGCACAGGAGCGGTGCAAGTAGCACGGGCTATGGTGGGCCCGTAGCTTACCTGGCACAGGAGCGGGGCAAGTAGCACGGGCTATGGTGAGCCCGTAGTGGACTTACCTGGCACAGGAGCGGTGCTGTGTGTGACCTACTTTGTGTAGATGGTAGCATATATAACCATACTTACACCTCTCACTCCTCCTCAGTATTCTGCATTATCTCCGTCTCATTTTTTTGCGTCTCTGGTTCGCCTTCCTGTTCCATTTGTAATGTTTATTTGTATACATCCGTTCATCTTATTACTTCATGTTATGCTTTCTCAAGCTTGTCTTTAGCCTTCACCACCATCATTTTCCTATTGCTTTTATGTTTTCTTCATATTTCTACTATTCTCATTTTGATAATGCTTTTGTGCTCTGTGTGTACTGGACCAACCGGGCTGTGGTGGATATGTGGGCTGCTCCAAGTAACAACCTGTTAGACCAAGCTCTCACAAAACAAGCCTGGCCCCCAGGCCGGGCTTGGGGAGTAGATGAATTCCCAGAACTCCATCCAGGTACAATCCAGGTACTTGGTATTAAGGCTTAAGGTTTTGGGCATCATTTGTGGAGCGTGAGAGAGGTGTCTCCCCCCACCCACCGTCCCAGTCATGAAGAGCAAGCCAGGCAAGAGGTGGCAGCCAGTAAGGCCCACGTTCCAAGTAGCACGGGCTATGGTGAGCCCGTAATTTACCTGGCACAGGAGCGGGGCAAGTAGCACGGGCTATGGTGAGCCCGTAGTGGACTTACCTGGCACGAGAGTGGTGCCGCCTCTTATCTTGAGAGGATTTCGGGGCTTTTTAGTGTCCCCGCGGCCCGGTCCTCGACCAGGCCTCCTCCCCCAGGAAGCAGCCCGTGACAGCTGACTAACACCCAGGTTCCTATTTTACTGCTAGGTAACAGGGGCATAGGGTGAAAGAAACTCTGCCCATTGTTTCTCGCCGGCGCCTGGGATCGAACTCGGGACCACAGGATCACAAGTCCAGCGTGCTATCCGCTCGGCTCCCTGGCTTCTAATATTTCCAAGTAGTGTGACAATTACACACAGAAATCACAATAGCGTGATGCATCAACAGAACGAATCCACAAGGGTTTGTGGGTTTGTGGAACAAATCCGACAAATATTTTATCATGTCTGGGATCCTCTTGGACGTAGGTTCGAACCCCTCATCACGGTTCTTGTGGATTTGTTCATTAGTGTGACAATTGTTGTTTTGACTTCACCATACTTTATTCATTTGTAGCTAGCTTTCTTTTTTGGTGATAAGGTTCTTTAATCCGGATGTTATCCGTTTGTGTCCGGTGTTCGAGCGAAACAATTTATTTATATGACATACTACGTTCCTGGTCTTTACACAGACCAGGAACGTCACGCCTTTCTGATGTAATTGTAAAACAATTACAATTACTTACCTTTGTAATTGTAAAACAATTACAATTACTTACCTTTGTAATTGTAAAATAATTACAAAGTGTTTTTACACCTCCAGCGACAACATCCCACCATCACCACCTACACCGGAGGCACACACAAACAGGATAACATCAGCAGTGTATGGGACGATGGCAGTTATAAGAACATTGTTTAGAAACCTGAATCAGGATTCCTTCAAGGAATCGAAGATAGGCTAATGTAACTAAATCTCATAATTCTAGACTCCTAGAGGATAGAAGGAATAGAGGGAATATAATCACAACATGCAAAATACTGAAGGGAATAGATTTTTTGGGGGGGTGGAGGGGAGATAAAGAGGATGGAGAGGCACAGGTGAAGGGAAAGATAAGGTGAACAAAGATAGCGTCTTCAGATTGAGAGGAAACAGTACAAGAGGACACAGGTAGACGCGGGAAATGCTTCATCCACACTTCGGCCAATGTGTGCCCCAATGCCAATTCATCCCCCAATGAGCCGAAGTGTGGATGAGGATCCTCTCATCCTACACGGGTAGTTAACAAGTGGCATGCTCTAAAAGAAATTGTGGAAGGCATCTGAATCCACAACTATAAGGCCCTATTCGACAAAGAATTTGATGGCAGGATAGTCAGACCGCAGCAGGTACAAGGCTAGTAGGCGGGGCATTAGAGCGCTAGACCTCACTTCCCCGTAGTCACCAATAGGTAAGGTTAGTCCTTCCCTCCCTCCCCCTCCACAACAAACACCACCCATGACAGACATTCACCCCCTCCCCCACGTGACCACTCCACCAGCTGTCAGGCCGTGAGGGTGAACCAGAGTAAACATTGTTCAACACTGTAAACATTTGTTGGTTGACCAATGAACATACGAGCTGAAAGTCGACGTCGAAATCCGCTCTCTGTTACTTCCCTAAAATGGTTTTTGAGAGACGCCGAATATTGTTGAATACAAGACTGTCATTAACCCTCATCAGGGGTTGAGAGCCTCTCTACCCCAGAGAGGGTCTGGGGTAGAGCCTCTCTGGGGTTAGGTGTTCTCTGGGGTGGAGCCTCTCTGGGGATTAGGTCTTCTCTGGGATTAGGTCTTACTCTGGGGCGGAGTTCCATAGAAGGCGCACCTCTTGAAATGCTACACCCACTTACAGAAAATGCCTAACTTTTTTCAACAGAACCAAAATACGTAGCCTAACCTACCCAAGGCCTAACTATACAAAACAATACTGTCATATCATATTAACATGAATGTCATTTTTAATACTACAGAAAGATTTTCGAATGCAACTTAAGGGAGGACGGCAGCTTAGACGAGCATAACCTGAGGATGGGATGGTTTGAGGGCCCGGGTGAGTGTGAGAGAATCACTGAACATGTTATGCTGGTAGAAAGATGGTGGTCGGCGACCAGATCCTCTTGGGTCGCGTACATTTAGTGGTGCAAGTGACGTCTCTTTGTTTGATCTGCGTCATCCTGGTGCAGGCAACCACTATTTGGATCACTTTAGCTCTCTCGTGTTCGGTCATATGAGCCTCTCATATTCGGTCATGCGAGTGTCAAAACACTTAATTTGTGGCGTGTTTCTGAGAACTGATTGTTAATGTCTCCATCGCAATTACCGCAATATTTCAGGAAATTAAGGAGGACAGAAAGCAGTTACTGGCCCACAAAGGCCAGAAAGTACGAGTATAAAGAGCTATGACATGTTTAGAACCGAGAATTATATGTACGGGCAGCATAAAACATCCACTAGACACAGTGAGACATTGTAATTGCCAGAATTAGGCTGTGATATTGATATCTATGGCAGGTGGCTGCTGGTAATGAATCCCCCCCAGTGGTGAACATTACAATTGTAAGCTATGTGAACAAGAGCTGGGACATACTCTCCAACACTATATCTGTGATTGCCCTGTTATAAGTGACTTCAGACCAAATGGTGTGAGATACTTTGAGCACTGTAATTACTTCATACACTCAGGAATATTAAAAGATATGCTTGTGCTGTACCCAGATTTTGCTAGTTGAGGCTAATAGATCAGTCTTGCATTTCATGTTCTCTCTTGATTTTTTTAGTCAGAGTTGATTTGTTTTTGTACCGAGACTGGTATTTGCTCCCCTGACGTCATGTGTGACTAACCATCCTGTGTGACGAGAATATTAGATGAACTTATAGCTAGTTTTGTTATCTACACTGTAATCTTCCCATATAGAATAGAGTAACAGCACATTGCTATGTAAACCTAAGCTTGTTAATAATAATAAAAAAATACTTGTCAGCTATACCTTATAAGAGATAACGCCGCGTACTTCTGTTTGACCTAAGGCGGCCATTCCAAATCTATTAAAAGGGCATAGCCGTTACAAGTATAACTATATTATATATATATAAGGACTAGGGGCAGGGGGGGGTGATAGAACACAATATGGGTCAGCTTACGTGGGAGCCCACAAGGCTTCACTCCGGGTGATGCGTATTAGTTTTGAACTAATATGCAGTAACAACATATATATATGTTGGGGCGAAGTTGCCGAGACACTACTGTCAGAGGTCACGAAGTTTGTCAACAACTGCCTCTCTGGGTTGATCCCAGATACAATTAAACCCTTCTTCGGAGCATCCTTTTGTACCCTTGAGAAGAAGGGTGGTGGAGTCAGACCCATTGTCGTGGGTAACACACTTCGGCGCCTTGTTGCTAGGGCAGCTGTCAGAAACATCCACGGAAGCTACAACGATGCTTCGACCCCATCAACTAGACTTTGGTGTCCCGCCATGGCTGTGAAGCAGCAGCTCATGCAGCACGAGCCTATATTGAGCACCTCCTAAAAAATCTAAGGGAGAGGAGTTAGGACTCAACCTAAATCCATCAAAGTGCGAAATCATCTCTCATCTAGATACCAATCATAGATGCGATAAGACCAGTTTTGCCAGGAGCCCCAGTAACCGCTCCCACCAACAGTGTGCTGCTAGGGGCACCTCTGGGCTCGAGTGCCATTGAGGTAGTCCTCGAAGAAAAGCTGAACGAGAATGGAGCTGACCACGAAGGAAAGATTAAGACAGGAATTTCCTTAAGTACTTTCGAATTTAATAATACATTTTCAGAAGGATCCTTCTGAAGTATTATTAAATTATTATATTATATAACCGGACTCATCCAGTACTCAACAGTAACCGGACTCATCCAGTACTCAACAGTAACCGGACTCATCCAGTACTCAACAGTAACCGGACTCATCCAGTACTCAACAGTAACCGGACTCATCCATTACTCAACAGTAACCGGACTCATCCAGTATTCAAAAAAAAAAAGATGTGAAATAAACGAGAAATCACAAATATTGCAAACCACATTTACAAGTTAAGAATAAGCAAGCATTGTTACATCTTGGTGTGAAGTGTCAACATGCAGCCAGCGGTCACTGCAACCTGGCGGTGGAACACAGCGGTCACTACAACCTGGCGGTGGAACACAGCGGTCACTGCAACCTGACGGTGGAACACAGCGGTCACTACAACCTGGCGGTGGAACACAGCGGTCACTACAACCTGGCGGTGGAACACAGCGGTCACTGCAACCTGGCGGTGGAACACAGCGGTCACTACAACCTGGCGGTGGAACACAGCGGTCACTGCAACCTGGCGGTGGAACACAGCGGTCACTGCAACCTGGCGGTGGAACACAGCGGTCACTGCAACCTGGCGGTGGAACACAGCGGTCACTGCAACCTGGCGGTGGAACACAGCGGTCACTGCAACCTGGCGGTGGAACACAGCGGTCACTACAACCTGGCGGTGGAACACAGCGGTCACTACAACCTGGCGGTGGAACACAGCGGTCACTACAACCTGGCGGTGGAACACAGCGGTCACTGCAACCTGGCGGTGGAACACAGCGGTCACTGCAACCTGGCGGTGGAACACAGCGGTCACTGCAACCTGGCGGTGGAACACAGCGGTCACTGCAACCTGGCGGTGGAACACAGCGGTCACTGCAACCTGGCGGTGGAACACAGCGGTCACTACAACCTGGCGGTGGAACACAGCGGTCACTGCAACCTGGCGGTGGAACACAGCGGTCACTACAACCTGGCGGTGGAACACAGCGGTCACTGCAACCTGGCGGTGGAACACAGCGGTCACTACAACCTGGCGGTGGAACACAGCGGTCACTGCAACCTGGCGGTGGAACACAGCGGTCACTACAACCTGGCGGTGGAACACAGCGGTCACTGCAACCTGGCGGTGGAACACAGCGGTCACTACAACCTGGCGGTGGAACACAGCGGTCACTGCAACCTGGCGGTGGAACACAGCGGGTACTGCAACCTGGCGGTGGAACACAGCGGGTACTGCAACCTGGCGGTGGAACACAGCGGGTACTGCAACCTGGCGGTGGAACACAGCGGTCACTACAACCTGGCGGTGGAACACAGCGGGTACTGCAACCTGGCGGTGGAACACAGCGGGTACTGCAACCGGGCGGTGGAACACAGCGGTCACTACAACCTGGCGGTGGAACACAGCGGTCACTACAACCTGGCGGTGGAACACAGCGGGTACTGCAACCTGGCGGTGGAACACAGCGGGTACTGCAACCTGATGGTGGAACACAGCGGTCACTACAACCTGACGGTGGAACACAGCGGTCACTACAACCTGGCGGTAGAACACAGCGGTCACTGCAACCTGACGGTGGAACACAGCGGTCACTGCAACCTGACGGTGGAACACAGCGGTCACTACAACCTGACGGTGGAACACAGCGGCCACTACAACCTGGCGGTGGAACACAGCGGTCACTGCAACCTGACGGTGGAACACAGCGGTCACTACAACCTGGCGGTGGAACACAGCGGTCACTGCAACCTGACGGTGGAACACAGCGGTCACTGCAACCTGACGGTGGAACACAGCGGTCACTGCAACCTGACGGTGGAACACAGCGGTCACTGCAACCTGACGGTGGAACACAGCGGTCACTGCAACCTGACGGTGGAACACAGCGGTCACTGCAACCTGACGGTGGAACACAGCGGTCACTGCAACCTGACGGTGGAACACAGCGGTCACTGCAACCTGACGCTGGAACACAGCGGTCACTGCAACCTGACGGTGGAACACAGCGGTCACTGCAACCTGACGGTGGAACACAGCGGTCACTACAACCTGACGGTGGAACACAGCGGTCACTACAACCTGGCGGTGGAACACAGCGGTCACTGCAACCTGGCGGTGGAACACAGCGGTCACTACAACCTGACGATGGAACATACGTTATTACAGACACAAAATATAGTTCAGTAAATAACCCGCCACACACACGTGAACAGATATGAAAGTGTCAACGCTTCAGCCTGCAGTTACATACGCCAGGAGCCTCACAGCAGGACGCCCCCGCCTGAGGTCAGTCCAGGGGGGCCAGACCTCCTCCTGGTGACCGTTCTCACCTCCGTTCAACGACACACTCACCTGAAAAAGGGTAAATTAACATCTTACTTGAAATGACGTTGAACGGAGGTCAGAATGCTCACAAGCAGGACGTCTGGCCTCCCGTCTGACTGTTGAGTACTGGATGAGTCCAGTTACAGTTGAGTACTGGAAGACTGTCCAGTTACTACCTGGATTGCATCTGGATAGAATTCTGGGACTATTAGTAAAGCCCGGCACGAGGCCAGGCTTGACTTGAGAGCTTGGTCCATCAAGCTGTTGCTTGGAGCGGCCCGCAGGCCCACATATCCTCTACAGCCTGGTACTTCTTACATAAACCATATTCCAGTATTTGTCTTGAATACTTCCACTTTTTTTCCGGCAATATTTCATATAGTCGCTGGGAGGGTGTTGAACAACCGCGGACCTCTGATGTTTATACAGTGTTCTCTGATTGTGCCTATGGCACCTCTGCTCTTCACTGGTTCTATTCTGCATTTTTTTTCAATATCGTTCACTCCAGTACGTTGTTATTTTACTGTGTAGATTTGGTACCTGGCCCTCCAGTATTTTCCATGTGTGTATTATTTGGTATCTCTCTCGTCTCCTTTCTAGTGAGTACATTTGGAGAGCTTTGAGACGATCCCAATGGGTGCTTTATCTCGTCTATGCGTGCCGTATATGTTCTCTGTATTCCCTCTATTTCAGCACCTCTCTTGCTCTGAAGGGGGAGCAGTACTGGATTAGTATCTAGTTACTGTTGAGTGCTGGATGAGTCACGGTTGAGTAGTGGATGAGTGTGCCAAGTGAGTGAGTGATAAGAGGTGTATGATAACACAGACAACTAATAACTAAGAGGAGGTGTAAGGAAGACAGGAGTAGAGGTGATGGTACACTTGATGACGTATCAGTGACGTCACAGAAGGCCCCGCCCTCTGCTCTTCATTAACGCCGCACCAGGACGCACGTTTGTTTATTTCCCGGTCTTGGTTATGTATGGCAGTGACAGACATTATATATATTGACATTAAACTCAACCATTTGGGAAAATGCCGTGATGTATTTCAAATTGAAATGGTGTAAAGATTAAGTTTGTGTTTACAGGATTGTGAGAGTATGGTAGTGGTGTGGCGGGTGTGTGTAGCGCCGAGCAGGTGTGTCGTCAGTAGCACAGGTGGTGGCGCCATGACTCCTCCCACACTGCTTCCTCCCTCCTTCATCCTGCCATAAACCTCATCCCCACACTCCTGCAGGACACACCCGCTGGAGGAAAGGACCGGCGGGAAGGCCAAAGAAGGTGGCAGTTACCTTGGCTGGCGAAGCGTTGTGTTTACTGTACCTAAGCGGCTCAGCCGCCGTATTGTTGGAACATCTTGCGGCCGCCGCGGGCCCGTGTGTGTTGTGTGCCTGCGGGCGGACAGCCAGTGTAGAGTTAGCCGGTGCTGTGGGTGGAACTCTTGCACCCACCGCCCCGTGCATCACGCTGAGGGTGCAGGTGTGTGAGCTCCAGGTCTGGCGGTGCGTGTGTGGGGGTGCGTGGGCAGGGAGCAGGGCTGACCCGGGTCCTGGGTGGAGGAGGAGTGCTGTGGGCGGGGAGAGAGAGAGAGAGAGAGGGAGAGGGAGGAGTGTAGGCCGCGGGACCCAGGCAGCGGCAGTCAGTTAAGCCCCTGAGTCAGGCGGTGTGTGCAGGGTGCGGTGGTGCTGGCCCCGCAAACCCCTTTAGTTAGTCCAGTGTAGCTAGTGACTCTAGTACCCTTCGACCCGTGCTCTCTCCCGCTGCTGCTGCTGCACTAGTTGTTGACACTAGTGCTACTAGCCCCGCCACCAGGCGCTCCTAGACCCGACCCTCTGCCCTCACAATGTCAACGCACCACTACTACAAGGGCCGGCTGGGCTTCGACCCCGCCGAGGCCCGGGCAAATGGTACCCGAGACGGACACAACACGGGCGCCGACTTCAAGACATTTGGCGGATACGAGGAATCTCTCAGCAAGTTCAAAGGTATAGTGTATACCCTCAACATCTACCAGTTGATAGGTAGGCGGAACTCGTCACGTGCATGACCTGCATTGTTGTGTTGCGTGCCGTGGACCACTACCACCTCCCTCCTATACTCCACCCATCCCAACCTGCTGTAGTTTTACAAGGAATGATACAAGCCAATCCAATAAATAGGTCCTGATACATTCCAACTTAGGGATGGCATAATAATCTTGGGTAACATTTTGATAGCAGGGAATGGTGGAGTGTAGGTGCGTGTTTGTGTGTTAAACCTTCGTGTAGCAGCAGAAGCACCTGTCAGCGGGGAACTGTGTTGTGTAGCTGCCTGTTGCTGCTACGGAGATAAGTCCTCCATCCCTAGGGAGAAGCCCTACCCCACCCTTCCTGCTGGGGCCAGACTGGTCACCTGATTAACGCGACAGGTAGATCAGCAGCCGAGTCTGGCCGGCTGGTGTTGGGATCTTGTAGCCCATATTGGAGGCTGTATAATGTGATATATAGTAGTGATAATGATGTGTTGTTTTATAACTAACACTTATAGTTCTGAATACGGTGGTAGGGGAAGTGAAGTAGTAACGTCTTGTAGTGCGATAACGACGTAGATAACTTACAAAGAAGTAGCATGACGGAGGTGAGGAATGTGGACGGTTGTATTCCGTCTAACCGACTAACCTCGGACACAGTGGCAGGTCGACCAGGTACTCCAGTAGTTGTGGGGTCAGGGACTCGCCCAGTGTTAATAACAAGATAACCGCACAGTGCATTCCTCGCGCCCTTGCTCACAAGCGCTCAGCATTTTGTTTTATTTGTTATTGTAGTTTCCTCCATGCGTGTTTGTGATGTATGTAACACCTGATGTGTTTGTAGCGATGTATGTATTTTAATGCACAATATTTACTATTACAAATTTACAGGTTTAACAAATGCAAGCATCTGATATAGTACACTAGAACAAAGTAAACGTTTTTAATTACATTTTTTCTAAATTAAATTCAATGTACTTAGTATAACGGTAATATTAAAACTTTATTTTTAACAAAATATTAGAAGATCTGATAGTATATAGTACTTATAATGCGTATTTAGTACGTAGAGTACGTATTTCTTAATACGTACCAATAACTTGATACGTATAGATGGTACGTATTTCTTAATACGTACGTACTATAAAGAGCTGGTAACACTGCTCAATATATTCATCCCTCTGAATTTGTTTTTGTAAATAAGTGGTTGAGAAAGATGTGAGAGTGAAGGGAGAGGTGGGGGGGTGGGGGGGCGTGTGGCCTTGAGCAAGGTAGAGGTGGTTCACCACTGTGGTTGATAGTGCTCTCTCCCGCTAACAGTACTCTGGCTACACCTCTGTGGTCACCCACACTACTGTGTCACAGTAGTGTAGACTTGGAGGTGTGAGTTTTGTTTAGTTTAGCTCATTTATTGTGCACGTCTTGTGGGCGGTAGATACCCATCTATCTATGGGTAGATGCCTATATCCATCTTGTGGGCGGTAGATACCCATCTATCTATGGGTAGATGCCTATATCCATCTTGTGGGCGGTAGATACCCATCTATCTATGGGTAGATGCCTATATCCATCTTGTGGGCGGTAGATACCCATCTATCTATGGGTAGATACTCATACCCATCTTGTGGGCGGTAGATACCCATCTATCTATGGGTAGATAGATACCCATACCCATCTTGTGGGCGGTAGATACCCATCTATCTATGGGTAGATACCCATACCCATCTATCGATGAGTAAATACCCATACCCATCTATCTATGGGTAGATACCCATACCCATCTATCTATGGGTAGATACCCATACCCATCTTCTGGGCGGTAGATACCCATCTATCTATGGGTAGATACCCATACCCATCTTGTGAGCGGTAGTGGAAAGAGTAACAGAGGCACATAATGGGCTCAGGGAGTTAACCCCGCAATTCATTTAGCTAAGCAAGTTACAATCTTGATGAGCTAGTTACAAAATTCAATGCACATCTTCACATCAACAATGGGCTCGAGATCGACCACAAGTACAGTTTCTAACACACACAGAGATCACACTAACGTGATGCATCAAATGAACAAGTTACAATCTTGATGAGCTAGCCTGTCGTAGCTCAGTCGATTAAGGCAGTGTCTGGGATGCTCCCGGACGCAGGTTCGAATCCTCGTCACGGCCCTTGTGGATTTGTACAGTTTCTAAATTAAGCAACTGACATATGTGGAGAGCTAGTGTCAGTGGTTTGAGGTGTGATGGGTTAATGTGTTCAGTTCCCTGAAGGTCGTTGTGTGTACATCTAATGTTGTAATTTGTTCAATACCCAATAGCTTTTGATGACTTTGGTGTCTGGTGTCATCCTGTACCGTTGACCATCACCATTGTATTCTTCACCGCTCTCATCGACATTTCAGTGATCTGAAAATTGTAACGATAGTGAGAGCTGTGAAGATTATAATCTTCATTGTCCTCGTCATCATTGTAATCTTTGCGGTCGTGCTCGTAGAACCTGGGGAAGGGTGCCGGCCTCCCCATAAGGCAACAAGTCTCCACTCCTCCCCGCCTGTCTCTTGGCCCTTGAAAACTTCCAGGATTATCTGGAGACTCAATGAGCAACCCGTTCTCGCACTTGCTTCTAGTCAATATTGGCTTATTTAATAAGTGCATATGTGACATACTAATTGATTGTGAATATTTTAGTTTATCTTGAAATGCTTCATAGAAAACACCGACCTCACCTAACCTTCTTAGTATGTTAAGATAAGCATCTTATTGCTTCTTATTTACAATTATTACTTAACCTATCAACGGTATAGGATAAGTAATAATTGTAATTAAGAAGCAATAAGATGCTTATCTTAACATACTAAGAAGGTTAGGTGAGGTCGGTGTTTTCTATGAAGCTTTTCAAGGTAAAGTAAAATATTCACAATCAATTAGTATGTCACATATGCACTTATTAAATAAGCCAATATTGACTAAAAGCAAGTGCGAGAACGGGTTGCAATGAGTGCAACTCAAGGTTCAACGCGTGGAGTGCAATTCTTTCACATTTTTTACAATAATAAGCTCTTGTGGGACTAAAACAAATCACATTTAAATTATACAATGAATTACTGCACATCTTTTTGCTATTAGCTGGAGTGGAATATATATAACAGTACTCCGTTTCATTATAAATATTTTAAAATTAATATACTGTATTACAATTACGTATATAATGTTAGAAAAATGTACAACATGCTGAAGGGGAAGTAAAGTCATCATGTAGACTGTTATACGACCTGCTTGGTCTCGAATGGGTATTATTACTATTAATTTTAGTAGAAAATACACAAGGGATGTGTACTCACCTAATTGTGCTTGCGGGGGTTGAGCTCTGGCTCTTTGGTCCCACCTCTCAACCGTCAGTCAACAGGTGTACAGGTTGCTGAACCTATTGGGCTCTATCATATTTACTGGACTGTCTACTAGCTCAAGACTGTCTTGCCACGGACAATACGTTGTGGCAGCTGGTGAAATAGGCAGCCCAGCCTCCCAATATGGGGAGGTAAATGTAACAGCACAAGTATGTAATTATATACTATTCCTAACAGTCAGGACTTGTACCTATTTTCACTTAGTATCAAACCGTACTGTCAAATATATTGGCAATATTTGAGTTTACCTGAAAAGCTGAATAGAAAACCTTGACCTAACCTAACCTTCTTAGTGTATGAGGACAAGCATTTTATTGCTTTTTAATTACAATTAGTACTTAACCTATAGCTATATTGATATTGCAGTTTTATAAAACTAATAAAAAATAAAATATTTCAATAAACTGTTAAGTAGCTCAGGATATTTTCAAATTTTGTATAAAATTTCTATTGTTTAATAAAAATGGAAAAGAAATTCCTGATATTTAAAACTTGTGTATAGAGAATTGAACTTGAAAAGTTCATCCTAAAATTCTGAGTGTCTTAACAGAAAACGAGGAGAATAAATGGGGAGGTAAATGTAACAGCACAAGTAAGTGCAATTATGTACTATTCCTAACAGTCAGGAAATGAACTTATTACACTTAGTATTAAACCGTACTGTCAGTTGGGAGGATGGGTTGTTAGCAGGAGACAATGGAGGTGCATGGTCTGGTCACCCAGTTAAGTCGTGAGCAGGTGTTGCGCCGGTAAGTGTACCCATCACCCCATCACCTGTGAACGATGGCACCATTATATGGGGCTCGTGTAGATTGATTGATTAAGATTAAGTCACCCTTTACGGGCTCACCATAGCCCGTGCTACATGGACACTTCGTCCTGAGTAGCTAAATCTTTAACAACAACAACATTGTCACCCAAGAGGTAGCATGGGCATGAATAGCCCGTAAGTGGTGGCCCTTTGGAGCCATTACCAGTATCAACAGATGATACTGGAGATCTGTGGAGGTGCGACTGCACCCTGCGTGCCTGCTTGACAGGAGATGTCTTCCCCTGGGGCTCGTATAGTGAAGCCAGGGTTTATACACAGTGACCCTTGGTAACTTTGTTTTACCTAAAAACGTCGTCGGATAGTGATTACTAGATAAACTAGCGGTAGTAATAATGTGAAAACTAATCTTTTATAGACGTAATAGCGTGAGTGTGTGTAGTCGCGTCAGTGTAACCTGCAACAGTCGCGCAGGGAAGACATTCTGCAGTTTTTGATTTGGTGTTGACCAGAGGCCTGGTCGACGACCGGGCCGCGGGGACACTAAGCCCCGGAAGCACCTCAAGGTAACCTCAAGGTGTTCGGCTGTAACCTTCACCGTCTTTTTTATTAAACAAGTGTGACAGGTGGGGTAAATTTGTGTATTTTGTAATAGAAATATACAGTGACAATTATGAACAAATTAGTGAGATATGATATAAGGAATGTGGTAACATGAGAGACAAGCGGTCTATTTTGCGTGCGTGCGTGCGTGCGTGTACTGGCCTAGGTGTACTCGCCTACATGTGCTTGCAAGGTCAAGCTAGACTCCTGGCCCCGCCTTCCGAATATTTTTAGAGGAATGAAATGACTCATTTATCTTGCTTTTTATCATATTTACATTTAAAATGTTGAATCGAATTAGCTTCAAAGATTTGTCCATGCGCATGTTTGTATTTGTTGGAGGAGAGGCAGAGTGGTGTTGACCTAGTGGGCGTGGCACCTGGCGCCCTGGATGGTGTACAAGATGTGCGGTGTTACCTGTGCAGCCCCCCCCCCAGTCACAGCCCCGCTCCTGTGCCAGGTAATTCCACTCACTACGGGCTCACCATAGCCCGTGCTACCTGCAACTTTTTGTTCCCAGTAGCTGAGTCTACAAGAACTGTGCAGCGGTTAGTGCATTGTGACGGGGAGAAGGGAAAGCCAGCCATCTGACCCTAATTAAAGGCAGCATTATTTATCAGGTCGGTAAGCATCGACATGCTTAGTAAGCCTCGACAGATTGTGCAACTACATGTTCGTAGTGCCTGCTTGTGCCCACATGTGACTGTGCGTGCTCATGACTGTGCGCGCTCATGACCAGGAGTGCAGGTGAGTGTAGCTTCTATAGACACTCATCTGGTCATGAGATAGCAGGCAAAGTGTCTTCCGTTCTCTAATGATAAGTCCTGTGACCCTCTTTGAGCCACCTTATTAAGGAGTAGAGCGGACATTTCTTAATCTAAATCGAAGGTTGGATTAGTTTTTGTAGGGTCAGATAAATTATTTGTCGATTCAGTGAATCAGTCTGCCAGTTTAGTATGCATCTGGGTGACCCTTGGCCACACATGTTTGTGTCATGTGCAGTTGGTTGGCCGTGCCCTCACTTGGGTGTCCTGTATATATACCGTCTGATATTTATTGGTTGACACCAAAACTGCAACAAGATCTTGGGTGTGTTGTACACACACACACACACATGGTTTGTACTGTAATTAGAGATGTACTGATACCAACATTTTACCGTTATCCACTAACGAGTGATACCAACGATACATCGGTACACCTGTAATTGTATTATGTTTTGGGAGTAAAAGAAGAGCTTGTGGGATGCAGGTGTGGCAGCCAGTGAGGCGCTACTCTCCTTCACCAGGTGTGTGGTGTTGAGAGGTAAGGTGTGCTGACACCTTTCCTCTCAACATTGAACAGACTGATGTATGGGTTCGTGAAGGGTTCAGGTCGTATGTGTTCACCATACAGTAACTGCCACTAGTGGTGAAGACGTGGTGGGAAAGTGAAGATTATGCCTAGAGCTGGGCCACGTTCAGGGTACAGTGCAGGCGGGAATTGTGAGTGTGTCATTACACTATTAGTGTCATCAGGGAATATACGATAATGGCTATCAGTAATTGTTAGGCCTAGGTTAATGTCAGCGGGGTCTTGGCTACCTAAGAACACCTTCTTGGACTACGCCCCTAGTGAACTGTCAGCCATGAACACTGCTACTGGTGTAGTCTGACCCTCACGAGAGGTGAAGCCACCAGTGTGGAAGATTATCCTAGTGAGGGCGGGGGGGGGGAAGGGGAGTAAAGCATTCCTGCTAAATAAAGCTGTGTGTGTATTTGTGATTTGTGCCTGCAGGATCTTGGACCCCGCCTTTCTAATCATCGGTTGTCTAATGTACTGGTCCCAAACCTATTTTCCTTTGTTATATCTGCTACATGTATTTCTCTCACACACCAATCCCCAGGATGCAGCCTTAAGCAGATCTCGGGTACATATTTACTGCTAGGTGAACAGTGGCATCAGAACAATGAAAAGATTTACTGAACAAAAAATTGTACCACTTACGGGCTATTCGTGCCCGTGCCACCTCTTGGGTGGCTTAATCTTTATCAATCAATCAATCAATCAATCAACAGTGGCATCAGATGAAAGATGCCAATGTTCTGCCTAGACCGGAAATTGAATCCTAGCCCTTAGGACTACGACGTAAGAGCGCTGTCCACTCAGCTGCGAGGACCTGTGTGTGTGTGTGTGTGTGTGTGTGTGTGTGTGTGTGTGTGTGTGTGTGTGTGTGTGTGTGTGTGTGTGTGTGTGTACTCACCTATTTGTGCTTGCGGGAGTTGAGCTTTGGCTCTTTGGTCCCTTTGGTGTGTGTGTGTTCAGTTTTGAATACCATAATACCATAATGAGGGAGGGGGGTGATGGTGCTGACCGGGGGGGGGGGGTGCACGCCGGTGCACAAATGTCACCTCGGTTTCCTGAATTAACTATATCCCGCCACCTGCTTCTGGTTAAGACCTCCCCCCCCCCCCTCCCCTCCTCCTCCGACAAGCGGACTCTTGCTCGGGGTCAATTGAGACCTTGCATGGAATCATTCATGCGTGTGGAGGGCATGAGCGGAAGATGTGCACTAGGTTGGCGCTTCAAAGAGACTAAGAACTCTTGGATCTCTTAAGGTCTAAAGTGTTTTGGAGAGATGGTTTAGTTTGTCGAGGATGGAGAGGTTGGGTCGATAATGAAGTTTGGCGTGTTCGTAAGGGTGTGGGAGGGTGGGTGGTGTGTGCTGGAGCTGCCAAGTGACCGACGCTGCTGCTGCTGCTGCTGCTGCTGGAAGATTGGTGCGTCTCTCGCATACCACCTACCCTTGCGCCGCCCCCTTCCCCTGCACTACCACCACCTCCCCCTGCACCACCACCTTCCCCTGCACCGCCCCCTCCACCTGCACCGCCCCCTCCACCTGCACCGCCCCCTCCACCTGCACCACCCCCTCCACCTGCACCTTGATACCTGATCAACCAGGCTGTGACTCATACGTCAGGCTGCGAGCAGCCGCGTCCAACAGCCTGGTTGATCAGTCCAGCAACCAGGAGGCCTGGTCGACGACCGGGCCGCGGGGACACTAAGCCCCGGAAGCACCTCAAGGTAACCTCAAGGTAGGTGCACCACCACCACCACCACCACCTGCACCACCACCACCACCACCACCACCACCTGCACCACCACCACCACCACCTGCACCACCACCACCGCCACCTCTACCACCACCTCTACCACTTCCGAGGTCTCGAGACTCGAGTCACTACTCCATGTATGCGCGGCACTAAATATACTTCCATGGTGTGGTCCTAGGATAATGAATGTTAAACTAACGCTATGGAGAGATGATAAAAGGGTTCAGGCTTGGAACTAAGAGGTTCAGGCTTACGTTGGTGCGGCGGGCGGCGACTGTGGCATGCCTTGGTCTCCTGTGGTGTCTTGGGCACCAGTCGTGCCCTCACAACCCTAGTTCTCGGGTCCCAGACGGTCCCAGAACATCTTACTCACAGCTCCTCAACAGCTCTTCAACAGCTGGTAATCTTGCTTACTGTAAGATTGTGAGGTGTAGTATGCGGGCAGGCGGAGGGTCGGGGAGTGGTGTGTCCTCCCTCTCTGACACCGTCCCACTGCTGGGAATTACAGTAATGCAACAGATTTGTTATCGTGGGCTCAGAGCGGCATTTTGATAACCCCAGTTGTCAAGTTTTACATTTTTCTTATTTAATGTTCTGCACGACAAGCTACAAGCTTCGCATTTACCGCCAAATGCAGCTCTTGCAACGTAAGTTTTATCACATTTAGAGGGAAAAAATTGTGTTCTACAATACAAAATTTGCTGCAGGAGATGAGTAATGGAATGGCGTGATGTTAGATACGACATTAGGTAACCCTTTTGGAATGATGTCGAGTTGATGTCATATCCTGAGTGAACAAGCCACGGCAGTCCCAGAGCGGCCACCACGGGAGTAACACCACACCACTCGCCTCCCCCACACTCTCCCGCCCCCTCAACACAACCCCTACTTACCTCTCGCAGGTACAAGTACTCTCCTAGTGTGTGCACAGAATGAGCAACAATTTCATTCTTAAAGAAGTTTGTATCAGTTGGAAGAGGATCGCCACATTAGTGTAAGTTGTGCACCAGTGACAGTAATAGCTGTGTACCAACATATTGTGTGGCTGGAGAGGAGGAAGCGATGGATAGACTGGCAGTTCCGGAGGGCAAGATGGGGCGGCACTCGACGGTGGAAGCTTCGGCCTCCACCGTGGATAGAGCCCCGGCCTCCACCGTGGATAGAGCCCCGGCCTCCACCGTGGATAGAGCCCCGGCCTCCCGCTCTCCATTGCCAGGCCGTAAACTCCTGAGCAACGCCACCTTACACACTCCACCACAACAAAGGAAACAAGCCTACATGTACAACAGTGTTCCCCGGAGTATCGCCAACATCAAGGGCTACACCCCGCAGGAGGAGGCAGAGGACGACGACCCACAGCGGATCAGACGCATGAAGGGCATCTCCGTGGAGGTAGACATCGCCATGAAAAACAGTAAGTTACCCCTTTTTATGACCGGCGCCCTATAGCGAGTCGACCAACAGCGAGTCGGTTGTGTCACCATCCCAGATGGTGATTGTTTCTTTTGAGTGTGTCGGTGAGGGAGTCATCGAAGTATAGTGTAACGTGAATATGTTCAGAATAAACGAATTTGTATAAAAGTTATTTATACAGCCAGTGATCTACGATGTGTTATTTAGCGCTTTATAACATAAGCTTGACACTCGGCCACAGGCAACTTGTCCTCACAACAGTGCAGTTACAATATTATATTTTTAATAAAATATAATTTTGGACTCTTCTGAAAGCTGTAAATAGATTTTTTTGATAGACCTTATTAAATATTTGTGTCGTTTTCGGAGTAAATACACAAAAAATCAAGTTAATTTTGTATTTTATATGATATGGAGCTTATTCTTTGAATGAAACTTTTTTGTTCTAAATTATAAATTTTCCTTCGTATATATGTCCATTTTCCTACTGTTGTCTGAAATCTCTCTTTTTATTGTTAATAAAATTCGACTATTTTGAGAGTAACTTTAGGAGTTTGTACCGACCACTGGCAGTCAGTCAACCGCTGACAGCTACCCATGAGAGATGGACTTAATTGTTTAAGAGGGATGAGAGGGTCTGACTACCACTTCACCAGAGGAAATGCAAGCAAGGCTCATTCAGTCACAAAAGGCAGTCTGTGAATGGGCACGCTACACAACCTGGCGTGTCATATTACTGTGGGTGGCTCGAGTGCTCATTGGAGTCGAATATTGGGAGGGTGAGAGACTCTAGTATTGTGCTGAAGGGCCCGGATGACGGAGGGTCAGGTAGATGGGTGAGGACGTGTGATAGACCTATAGCAAGGTGAAGCCTGTAGCAGCAGCTGCTACTGTTCATTCATCACATCAGCTTGTCGCAGTATTCCTGCTCTGCTTGATGCACCTTATTAATACTTAAGGGGTTTAATTATTAACTTCAATAATTATTTAATAACATTAATCGCTGCAGATAGCAGTGGGTGTGGCTGGTCTTCATAACTGTTGTGAGAGTTGGTCTACACCAGCCTGGGAGGTTGTAGCCGCTCTACACGGGAAATGGTTGGCGTGGCTTCATGGAGGGGAGGGAGGGGGGGGGGAGTAGCGAGGTGGTGGTGAGGTAAGTGTGAAAAGGGTTAGGCTATTGGTGGGTAGTGGTAGGGGGGGGGGACGCGGATGGGGACGAGTGTCTACATAGAGAATACACTTTAGTTTTCAAAGGACGACGATTGTTAAAAAAATCACACTCGTTTGTTAAAAAAAAGTGATACTGTACAACCTGGTGAATGTGCTGTCATTGTGATAACATTTGTATGAATGCTAATGAAGTTAATTGTGAATATTGTGTTACATACGGGCGTGAGTCAGTGGGGGGAGGAGAGTATAATGTTTTCCCTGGTGGTGCCTCCCTCGGGAGACCCACACTCGTTCCTTCTCGGCCGTGTTTCTCAACGTCTGGGGTTTCCTTCCTCAAGTCCAGCCATTAGACGGGACTTTGGCCATTGTGAGACGGTGCTGCTAGTTCACTACCACTCCACAGTTCTCCATTTCACCTTTGTAAACGCAAATTAATGACGCTATGTAAAAAGACACCTCGAACACTGTTTATGTAGGACAGACATAAACTGTGTATTCATGTATGTTGGTTACATTAGCATTTTAAAAGCACTACAATCACCTGTGGTTGATTGTGCAATAAATCACTGAACTAAATGTTTAACAGATCTCTAACCCTGTCTATGGAGGACAGAAGAAAATGTATATGTGCTGCTAAGGATTGTAAATGTGTGGCCACGTCTGTGGTAGAAAATAATAATAATAATAATAATAATAATAACAAAAAAATTCAAGTTCGTTGTGTGCACTGGCGGAGACTAATGGTGGAGGCACATGACACCAGGTGTATTATTATGATGATGGCACTCACGACTCTCCTCCTGTGTCTGAGGTGTGTGTGTGTGTGTGTGTGTCTGAGGTGTGTGTGTGTGTGTCTGAGGTGTGTGTGTGTGTGTGTCTGAGGTGTGTGTTGGTGCCAGGGCTCTTCAAGGTGCCTCTGTGGCGGGGTGGTTGTGGAGGCACACTTGTATAAGCTGCGTTTTATGACCCTGATTGGAAAGGCCAGATCATTTGTCTTTTCTTTTGCATTTCCTTCAGCGGTGCAAAGACATTGTTCGTTTATTATTTATAATTGTCATTTGGCGTGAGTGCGCGTTGATACACGCTTAAGTGGTTCTTCCGGTCAGGTACTGGACAGGAAAATACTGTGAGTGATTCACGGCTGCGAGAAAACACTTCCCTTCCCCAGTACGTGCTTGGTCTCGCGGGCGTTGGGCTCCTTGTTAACTTTTTCCTTGTCGCTCGAGAAGTCGTGATTGCAGGCGGGCAGCGTTGCTAATTTGGGGGTGTGACAGTGTCGTGTTGAGATGTCTTGACGCTACACAGGAGAACGTTACTTGGCACTTAGTTATGTGTTGGTATCTTAAGGTGTCGGGCGCAGTATCAGTTGTGGCAGTACGAGAAGTGGAGAGCGGCCTTGGAGGTGGAGGAAGGTGAGGTAGAGGCGGTTACCAGATGGAGGTGATTTCTGGCAGCGGTATCAGGCGTCTGGGAGTGCCGACACACCCCCCTCTTGTCTGGCACTCCTCACACCCCTGGCTCTAACGCTGGCACTACCTGATCCCTGAATGATACATCACACTTGATAACTAGTGTTCAGACCGAGGCAAGCTGATCAATGTCCTTTCTCTCGTTTGCTCAGAGTTAATATGAGGACCGCTTTATATAATAGGAGGAGCGTCATCTGGCAAGATTGAGCTTGGGAGGGGGAGGGAGGGGGGGGAGGGGGAGGGAACCATCACTCGCTATGTAAACTAAGAACATGTGCTGGGGCAGCTAAGCGTCCTGGTGATGCAGGTAGTGTAGGGCGACGCCCCCCCCCCTCACCTCTGCCAAGACGTGTGTTGACACCACGAAAGACACGTTAGGGTGGGGGGGAGGTGGGGGAGGGTCCGGTCACTACAAGCTGCCTCACGAGGTTGGCACTGGTCCCAGGCACTACCGCCATGCTAGCATCCCTGGTCACTCACTTGGCACCTGTCTCCTACTCTAGTTTACCTCGTTGTGCCGACACGGGTAATTAGAGCTCATGACATCATTGATGTAAAGCGAACACAGATATGACCAACCGGGCTGTGGGGGGTATGTGGGCCTGCGGGCCGCTCCAAGCAACAGCCTGGTGGACCAAACTCTTACAAGTCAAGCCTGGCCTCGGGCCGGGCTTGGGGAGTAGAAGAACTCCCAGAACCCCATCAACCAGGTATCAACACAGATATAGTCTCCTGGAGACTGAGTGATGGAGAGCTTTATCTAAGGAACAACTCTGCCGAGATTAGTGTTAGCTGACACCACTCCCGTGCCATTCCTATCACCTAATACCGGATCAGAAGTTAACTTCAAGTCGTGATTGAAGAGGTTCCTGCAGGAAGTTCCAGATTGTCGTGATACGGCTTGCTGGCCGCCGCCAACAACAGTCTTGCCAATCAAATCATTCTAGTGTTCCTGCTATTACTGTCTGTTGGCGGAGCATGACCTCATCGCTTTCCCCGCGACGAGGGGATCAGAGTGCTCTTACTGATGAACTTTGTTGCCACGTTTCACGGAGCAAAGCTATCTTAGTGTCAACGGCTCTCTCACATCACCCGCTATTTTGGTCAGCGGGGCGCGGCCGCTGTGTCCCCAACGGCAGGGACCTGTCGGGGCCCTCAGACCCCTGTTGCCCCGGGGGTCACCCTGGGACACTGAGGGGGTGACCTGCCACTGGTGCTGCCCCCGGGGGTCACCCTGGGACACTGAGGGGGTGACCTGCTACAACACCCACACTGGTGCTGCCTCGGGGTCACCCTTTGACACTGAGGATGAAGCACGGGACGGCCACATGTCACACTGAGGCCTAGTGGTCCTCAGCGTGTCTTGGAGATATTGCTGCCCTAATGGTATAATGTGTGACTGGCGAGGAGGAGGTGGAGGGACGAGGAGCTGTATGATGTCATGAAGCAGCGTGACGTGATGTGGTGGCCGCCTGTGTAATGTGTTCCCCTCATTATCCACGCAGCGCTGCTCCCAAGGGGCGTGAGAAACCCAAAATATAATTGAGACGCTAACAGCTGTTGGGACTTTTATTGTTTTTTTCCTCTTGCATAGGAACGTTTGTTTCGTTTAGTCTTCAGACTCCCACAGACGCCTTGGCTTAGTGCAGACGCCAGGCTGGCCCTTGAACCTTGCTTTATCATAGCCTTCAGGCTGGCCCTTGAACCTTGCTTTATCATAGCCTTCAGGCTGGCCCTTGAACCTTGCTTTATCATAGCCTTCAGGCTGGCCCTTGAACCTTGCTTTATCATAGTCTTCAGGCTGCCCCTTGAACCTTGCTGTATCATAGCCTTCAGGCTGCCCCTTGAACCTTGCTTTATCATAGCTTTCAGGCTGGCCCTTGAACCTTGCTTTATCATAGCTTTCAGGCTGGCCCTTGAACCTTGCTTTATCATAGTCTTCAGGCTGCCCCTTGAACCTTGCTGTATCATAGCCTTCAGGCTGCCCCTTGAACCTTGCTTTATCATAGCCTTCAGGCTGCCCCTTGAACCTTGCTTTATCATAGCCTTCAGGCTGCCCCTTGAACCTTGCTTTATCATAGCCTTCAGGCTGCCCCTTGAACCTTGCTTTATCATAGCCTTCAGGCTGCCCCTTGAACCTTGCTTTATCATAGCCTTCAGGCTGCCCCTTGAACCTTGCTTTATCATAGCCTTCAGGCTGGCCCTTGAACCTTGCTTTATCATAGCTTTCAGGCTGGCCCTTGAACCTTGCTTTATCATAGCCTTCAGGCTGCCCCTTGAACCTTGCTTTATCATAGCCTTCAGGCTGCCCCATGAACCTTGCTTTACATAGCCTTCAGGCTGCCCCTTGAACCTTGCTTTATCATAGCCTTCAGGCTGCCCCTTGAACCTTGCTTTATCATAGCCTTCAGGCTGCCCCATGAACCTTGCTTTACATAGCCTTCAGGCTGCCCCTTGAACCTTGCTTTATCATAGCCTTCAGGCTGCCCCTTGAACCTTGCTTTATCATAGCCTTCAGGCTGCCCCTTGAACCTTGCTTTATCATAGCCTTCAGGCTGGCCCTTGAACCTTGCTTTATCATAGCCTTCAGGCTGGTCCTTGAACCTTGCTTTATCATAGCCTTCAGGCTGCCCCTTGAACCTTGCTTTATCATAGCCTTCAGGCTGCCCCATGAACCTTGCTTTATCATAGCCTTCAGGCTGCCCCTTGAACCTTGCTTTATCATAGCCTTCAGACTGCCCCATGAACCTTGCTTTATCATAGCCTTCAGGCTGCCCCATGAACCTTGCTTTATCATAGCCTTCAGGCTGCCCCATGAACCTTGCTTTATCATAGCCTTCAGGCTGCCCCATGAACCTTGCTTTATCATAGCCTTCAGGCTGCCCCTTGAACCTTGCTTTGTCATAGCCTTCAGGCTGGCCCTTGAACCTTGCTTTGTCATAGCCTTCAGGCTGCCCCATGAACCTTGCTTTATCATAGCCTTCAGGCTGCCCCATGAACCTTGCTTTATCATAGCCTTCAGGCTGCCCCATGAACCTTGCTTTATCATAGCCTTCAGGCTGCCCCATGAACCTTGCTTTATCATAGCCTTCAGGCTGCCCCTTGAACCTTGCTTTGTCATAGCCTTCAGGCTGGCCCTTGAACCTTGCTTTGTCATAGCCTTCAGGCTGCCCCATGAACCTTGCTTTATCATAGCCTTCAGGCTGGCCCTTGAACCTTGCTTTGTCATAGCCTTCAGGCTGGCCCTTGAACCTTGCTTTATCATAGCCTTCAGGCTGCCCCATAAACCCTTAATTATATTCTTCCACCACCAGAGACCTTGGTTTAGTAATTGTATAATGGACACGCTGGGTTATCAAAGATGATGAGGTTGACCCTCGGTTCGATAAGGGTAATGGGGGTCAGGGCAGAGGTCAGCTGTTGTTCACGCAGCAACACGCCCGGTAGCCGGAACACATCTAAACATCCCTACGCGACAAGAAGATACAATTTGACTGCAAGAGCTTATCGTGACAACTCGTCCTCAAACTTCATGCGCCTCCATTTAGACGCCACGAACACCGGCGTCCAAATTTGGGTGCAATGAGTGTGATTAAAGCATTTCAATATCGGTGTATATAACAACGCTCAGTATAAGTCACAATAGGCGGTCTCTCCTGGCAGGCGAGGTACTGTTGTCGCTGGTCATACCTGGTGGAGTTGAGGGAGGTCTGGGCTGGCACCCGTGACGAGACCCTTGGCACTGTTGTCTGCATCTAGTCACTGTGTACTGCCCTCTGCCCCGGGTATCACGTCTCCTCTGGTAAAGTTGGCGGCTACCTGCTATATGTATACGGGAGGTATACTGTCTTATTATAGTTTTGGGTTAGTTATGATGGATGGTAGTATGTCGTGGTGACGCGTGAGCGAGCATGTGTGGGTCCCACCAGTGGAGGGAACCCTTCGCCTGATAGGTGGCGTGTAGGGTGAGGTGTGATCAGCCGCACCATGCCTCACCCTACGACACCCTCAGATCTCTACACATACTCTGGCCCATTTACCTTGGTCACTAACATTTCGGAGGTTGAAAAGAATAGTATACTCCATTTTTACTTCGGGAAAACTCTAAGGTAGTTGACGGTGTTAGGTTGTTGTTGATCTAGGGGCGACGACGACCATGGGATCGGATGCGCCCCGGCGTAACCGTGAAGGGATAATCGCGAAGCCTAATGACGAAATGAAAGTCTCTTATCAGCAGAAACTAATATGCTTCGCGGCCAATAAACTCAGACAGGCAGATGATTGGGGAGCCCCAGGAGTTCCTCAGGGTGACAAGCACCGGCCCCGCCCCACAGAGAACACTGGGTACCAAACCAAAGACTCGGCCCTCAACTAAAACCCAAAAGTCATCCAGTGCCCTCTGGCAGAACAGAAGCCAGCCGCCCACCTCGGCCGAGGGCACACCAGGAGCCCACCAAGACCCGCCACCTCTCGGCCAAGCCGGCGCCGGACACCGTCACCCCGCCGGGAGAACCAGCCAGAAAACGTTAGAAATCTATCCACTATCCTGTGACACAAGGCGATATGTGCGCCAGGCCTCGTAACAACCCGGACCGTTGAATAAGAATGCCAAATGACAGTATCAAATCCAAAATCGCGAAACAGAACGTGATCCTGCGGCTCCTAGACGTTCGTTCGTCGTCAGTGTTGAACCAGGAGCCCGGTGTTAGGTTGCTACGGCAGTGTGGCCACTCTTGCCCACAATGTTTGACATTCGATAATGTAAAGATGCAAAAGTAGTAATGTCTCGCAGGCCCTGTTTAGTGTTTTAAGAGTGTACTCCGGTAATGTAGAGGGTGTCGACACCTGGCCAGCAGCGCGGTTATCGCGTGTGCTCTGGCACAAGATTTACTGGGGGAGGGGGGTGTCGTCTTGCTAGTATCAGCGGACCACCTCTCAAGGGATCCCAGGATCCGGCAGGCACTACAGGTTTAGGGAGCTGGAAATAGGGAGTGTAAACACGGTGTGACCAAGCTCGATTCAGCATCGCTCCTGTGCCAGATAAGTCCACTACGGGCTCACCATAGCCCGTGCTACTTGGAACTTGTTCCGAGTAGCTGAATCTATAACAACAACAACAACACGGTGTGACCCAGACTACAAGTAAGCGAGTCGGCTCGTGTTCAGTCTGGCTGGGGCACCTCGTCTAATTAAGGCAACAGATTAAGGTGACACTTAACATTTGTTCTCTGCGCCCACACCCTCGTTATTATTAACTTCTCTACTTACGGTTCAACACAGTTTCTCATCACTCCCGCTATTAGGCTAAACTATGAAACTGTGTAGATAAGGAACATTAAAGTCCGTATCTACATTTCTTAATATTACGTTTCTTGAAGGTTGAAGACGTTACTAATGCTGCAAACTGACCTTCCAAGGGGCTGTGGCCGCTGGCGTTGTGGAGATACCTGGTTGATACCTGGTTGATGGGGTTCTGGGAGTTCTTCTACTCCCCAAGCCCGGCCCAAGGCCAGGCTTGACTTGTGATAGTTTGGTCCACCAGGCTGTTGCTTGGAGCGGCCCGCAGGAAGATCAAGCTTATACAATGAGGTCCAGGAGAACAATATAACATGAAAAATGGGTCGGTGGATATTCACTTTCCAGTCAAGCAGGTCACGGAGAGCAACAGTACAAAGCTCTGTACCCTGAGACACTCCGGGTACAGGGACAACTCTCCCGTCTTAATATCAGACCTAGACAAAAATATAAATCACGTATCATCTTTTGCAGACGATATCAAAAGCAACATAGAAACGATCCCGGTACAAGACACTAGAAAGCTACAAGCAGATATCAGTAAAGTCTACTGAGCAATATAAAATACTACGATATTCAACCGTGGTACAATTTCAGATGCTTAGATACGGAGAAAATGAAGAGCTTTAACGGAATACAGAATACAAGACGCAATTAGATCTTCTCATAGAGAGAAAACGACATACAGGATCTGGGAATAACGACGACTTAACGATTAGTAAGCATTACCAAGCAGATGTAGCATCAACCAAGAAAATGATAGGCTAGATTATGAGAATCTTCACATCCAGGGATGGCACTTCCGTGCTCCTGCTTTTGAAATCACTTGTGCATTCCCGTCTTGAATACAGCTCGGTACTCGTGTCTCATTTGAAAACAGGTTAGAGATGTATGAAATGGAAGGAATGGAGATATGTGCACAATAGAATCAAAATCTCCGGAAAGGAGACAAGAGAAGTATTACACAATGTACATTTGAAGATACTGGAAGGGCAGGTTCCAGGTATGCACCAAAATGGCAACTTTCTGGAACGAAAGTTATGGTAGGAAATTCAGACTAAACCCAGTAGAGGTGCCATAGGCACGTCAGAGACCATTGTTTGAACGTCAGAGGGCCACGATTCTTCACCCTGGAGGTTTTCAAGAGGCAACTGGATCAATCAGGTTGTGATGGAATTGTAGTCGTGAAGGCCGCTCTTAGCAGTAGCCTTTCAGAAGAAATTATTCCAAGAGAAGTGTTGCCTGAGGGCGGGCTTGTGGAGCAGAACTACCGGTAGTTTAGTCATGGTAGTGGCAGGTGGCCAGGGACCTGCTGATGGCCCGTCATTACCTTAATGCAGGAGATTCAGCACACACAGCTCAGCTGGGTATGATCAAAACGTTAATTGAAAGTCACCTATTCTAACCTTACAGAGTCGGCCGGACGACTCAAACAGAAAACGGAACAGTACATCACTTTTGTGAGTCGATTTAATTTCAAATTACGTCCAAATTTGGCCATAGCGCATACCAGCCAAAGGGGCGTTATTTTTAAGAGGACAGGATGGTGTATGATCCACAATAAAAGATTACTGGAACTAAACCTCGTGACACTGTAAGACAGAAGAGTTAGGGGAGACATGATCACTACCTATACAATTTTCAGACTAATTGACAGGGTAGATAAAGATAAACTATTTAGAACGGATGGTACGCAAATAAGGAGGCACACTCTTTGTAACAAAAAAGGAGGCCTGGTCGAGGACCGGGCCGCTGGGACGCTAAGCCCCGAAATTATCTCAAGATAACCTCAAGATAACCACACGTGGAAACTTAGTACCCAAATGAGCCGTAGAGACATTAGAAATAATGTTTTTAGTGTCAGGTTAGTTAACAAATGAAATGCATTAGGCAGTGATGTGGTAGAGGCTGACTCCATACACAGTTTCCAATGTAGATTTGATAGAGCCCAATAGGCTTAAGAATCTGTACAACAGTTGATTGACAGTTGAGAGGCAGGAGCAAAGAGCCAGAGCTCAACCCCCACAAGCACAACTAGGTAATTACACACACGCGTGTACATATTAAATTGTAAAAAGAGGTAGCATGATAAATGAGTGGAATAAATAGAGGTAGATAAATAAATAGGTAAATGAAATAAATCTAGGAAGTCTGAGGAACCTAATGCCAGCTGCCCGGGGTGCTCCTGCCTGACCCGGACCACCTCACTTGTAAGGCGGTAACCCAAGGAGACCCTCACATATTATAGTAACAATGGAGACGGTAATGAGGCGGCTACGGTTACTTCATAACACCTGTAGTGGATGAGTGCTTGTGTCAGAGAGAGAGAGAGAGAGAGAGAGAGGGGGGGGAGAGAGAGAGGGGGAGAGAGAGAGGGAGAGGGGGAGAGAGAGAGAGGGAGAGGGAGAGAGAGAGGGGGAGGGGGAGAGGGAGAGAGAGGGAGAGGGAGGGAGGGAGGGAGGGAGGGAGGGAGGGAGGGAGGGAGGGAGGGAGGGAGAGAGAGAGAGAGAGAGGGAGGGAGAGAGCCAGTTAGAATGGATAATGAGATGCTGGCCTTAATTTATGATCAATGTGAGCACATCAGCAGGGGGTCAAGGCTGGCAGGATGAGGGCAAGTTAAAGAGAAAACACGAGGAGATGACTGTGTCTCAGAGCAGGAGAGGTGCTGAAATAGAGGGAATACAGAGAACATATACGGCACGCATAGACCCGATAAAGCACCTAAATTATTGGGATCGTCTCAAAGCTCAACAAATGTACCAATTAGACAGAACACGAGAGATATCAAATAATATACACGTGGAAAATATTGGAAGGCCAGGTCCCAAATCTACACAGTAAAATAACAACATACTGGAGTGAACGATATGGAAGAAAATGCAGAATAGAACCAGTGAAGAGCAGAGGTGCCATAGGCACAATTAGAGAACACTGTATAAACATCAGAGGTCCGCGGTTGTTCAACACCCTCCTAGCGAGCATAAGAAATGTTGCCGGAACAACCGTGGACATCTTCAAGAGAAAACAAGATAGTTTTCTTCACAAAGTGCCGGACCAACCGAGCTGTGGTGGGTATGTGGGCCTGCGGACCGCTCCAAGCAACAACCTGGTGGACCAAACTCTCACAAGTCAAGTCTGGCCTCGGGCCGGGCTTGAGGAGTAGAAAAACTCCCAGAACCCCATCAAGCAGGTATGTGGCCCTGTAGGCCGCTCAAGTGAATCACAGACAGCACTAAAGGGTTAAGAATAAGAGGGAGAAGGGACGAAAAATGGAAAGTGGTCGAGGAAAGTAAATTAGGAAAATGTACATTTTCAGAGGAGAGGAGGTTGAGAAGTGATAAGCGGAGAAGAGAGAGAAGTAATGCATGTGACTGCGGTGACTAATAAAGGAAGAATATCAAAGGTATGGAGATACAGACTAGCAGGAGGGACGGGCACCACTGTACCGATGAACAACCCAGCTGTTTTCTTCCTATTGGGGAGTGTTGTACATGCTGCTATGGCGGTGTGTCCACTCACAAGATGAGTGGCGCTGCCCAGTAAACTCGCCCCTCGGGGCAAAATTTAAATTTTGTACCCTCACCATACCAGCTCTCCGACCACAGGCAAGAGAGAGGACAAGGAGACGCCCGTCCGGGCCTGATGAGCCATGTACGGCAGGCGATGGTGGGGGAGACCTCCGAGGGGCGGCGCCCTTCTCATGTCTCCTCCCGTCACTCTTATCAACCAGCCTTCAGGTCATGTTATGGCTACGGCCTCGTCCCTGCTGCTTATTACCACCCTCGCTCCTAATGCCTCATCCTTGTGGCGGCTTGAGCCGTGCCACCTCGAGGGAAGCCATGTTGAGTAGCTTCATGGTTTGCTTATTACCGCGGGTGAGAGAGAGAGAGGTTGTGTTTGTTATCGTAGCGAGGGGGAGCGGTGGTGTGAGGTGCAGTTGTTGGCCAGCCGGAGCTTCCGTCATCTGAGGGCAGATACACCGCCCTGTCACTCATTCATCCCACATTAATAATAATAATGCCAATAAAGGCTGGTGAGCGAGCGTAGTGTCCATTGTGTAGTGTGGATCATTGAACGTTAAGTGTTGGCGAAGGAGTTATTTTTGTAGTCACTTGAGCGTTGACGTGGCCGCGAGTCCCAGCTTGTACCAATGAGTCGACGAGTTGTGCTCGCCTCGCCTCGCGGCCACCGCTCACAGCTCATTGTTGAGGCCTCCTCACAACTGCTGCCCTCTACTTTTAGTACGTCGTTCAGTGATGTGCCCCTCTGCTGCCCTCTGCTGCTGGGGCACGTCTGGGGCACGACTTCAAGAGGGAAAGGATCCCTCGGGCTTGGACAAGGAGCGAAGGTGATTCACTGATTATAGAGGGCGAGTGTCTGGGAACTGAGTTATGATGAAGCAGGAACGGTGAGAGGCTCTGGGAGGGAGGAGAGAGGCTCGGGGGGGGGGGGGAGGTGAGAGGCTCTGGGAGGGAGGGAGGGAGAGAGGGAGGGGGGAGGGGTTGAAACAATACACCACGAGCGGTAATGTCTAATGACAAGGAGTCAAGATTATATAGTTTAATATTGATAGCGTAATTTGCATTCAGATAACTTTATTCAGCACATGTCTGTGTAAAGTATAATATTGATGGTCGTGTTGAATTATACCTTGGTAGGCTTCTGATGAAGATCCTTGTTATTGGTGATACCTGGTTGGTGGGGTTCTGGGGGTTCTTCTACTCCTCAAGCCCGGCCCGAGGCCAGGCTCGACTTGAGAGTTTGGTCCACCAGGCTGTTGCTTGGAGCGGCCCGCAGGCCCACATACCCACGACAGGAGGGTATGAGGTAAGGGTGTTCAGCGACCAGTTCAGTACCATACTTGTTCAGTGACGACTGACCCTGCGACCTACCAGGGTAATAAAGTCTAACTGACTCCGTATATTTCTAAAATGGTTATGTCAGGCTTGAGCACCACCTCAGACTCCACCCCGCCAGGCTTGAGCACCACCTCAGACTCCACCCCGCCAGGCTTGAGCACCACCTCAGACTCCACCCCGCCAGGCTTGAGCACCACCTCAGATTCCACCCCGCCAGGCTTGAGCACCACCTCAGACTCCACCCCGCCTTCCTCTTGTCGGTCACCAAGTATAATGGCTCCCCACTCTCCCTTTACAGTACATATACGTCATATTTGCTTTTAAAACTGAGAATGGAGTTATCCTCGACTGCCTCCAATTTGTAGCACATTCTCTCATTTACTCACTGTTCTCATATTAAAATGCTTCTTACATCCCTGTGACTCATCAGCATCTCTATAATGCTCTCATCCCCACTCCTTCCTCTCTCTTGAGCCTCTCATCTTTGGCTTACCTGTTTATTTCCTTCAAGACATTCTCAGGTAACTGCAGTATTCTTTAAAGGTGTTTCTTCCATCTCTTTATTGTGTTATGAGGTCAGGTTTCCTTAGTGTCACTGTCTTTATATTCCAACCCTCCCAGTTCCGGGACCAGCGTGTCAAACATCGGGCTTTGTATGCCTAATTCTTATGTTTCTTTAAATTGGGGTTCCATGCAGGTGTTGTATATTTCAGGACCGGTTTGCCATTGGTGGCGTACAAGGCTTTGAAAGCTTCCTTTTGTGTTAGAAGTGTGTTGTGAGGGAGAGATTGTCACCAGTGTGAGACAAATGTTCATAGCAACAAATACAGATTGCCTAAGATTGTCATGATCTGTTCCCTCTCAGGTGACGATTTAGGTGGTAACCCAAGAGCGTAGCCTTTTGTGGGCGAGCAGGTCCCGTGGTGATTCACTGCTCTCCTGCCACAGCTTGGTGGAGAGTCAGAGACGGACGGTCAGGGGAGCCGGTCGGCCGAGCGGACAGCACGCTGGACTTGTGGTCCTGGGTTCGATCCCAGGCGCCGGCGAGAAACGATGGGCAATGTTTCTTTCACCCTATGCCCCTGTTATCTAGCAGTAAAATAGGTACCTGGGTGTTAGTCAGCTGTCACGGGCTGCTTCCTGGGGGTGGAGGCCTGGTCGAGGACCGGGCCGCGGGGACACTAAAGCCCCGAAATCATCTCAAGATAACCTCAAGATAACACCGGGGCTCCAACCCTCCCTCTTACCAAGAACGTCCCTTTTCGCTCGAATGCGTAACATAAGGCCAAAAATTGTCATGCTAGAAAATTGAAGCGGCTGGCGAAAGTGACATATTGTCCCATTTTCTGTTTTGGGTCCTCTGCGGTAGGTTAGGAGAGACCACTTTAATTTAGAAGGATGGGCTGGGCCTGCACACCAGGCACTGGAGACTTGCCAGACTGAATCAAAGATCCTCCGCACTAAGGTCTTGCGGCGGTATTCCGTATTTCGAATGTTGCGAAATCTTAAGATTTAGTCGATAGTGGATATGTGCTGTGCTAGTATCAAGAAGCCTCGGAGAAGAGTGAAAAATTGGGAGATTTAGTTTAATAATATATTATGCACCCCATACCCATCCTGTAGACGGTAGTGGGAAAATGTTAGAGAGGCACATAATGGAGTCATGAATTGAAACTCAAAATTAATTTAGCTAAGCAACTTACAAACTTTATATAAGCTAGTTTCACAGTTCAATTTATATGAACAATGGATTCGAAAACGGCTACAAGTACAGTCTCTAAGCTAAGCAACTTAAATTATTTTTCCTTGTGTGGTAGCAGCAGTGGTAGTGTCTGACTGTGGCCCGGCTGTCCACACCAGGAGTGATTCGCCCCTGATGAAGTTAAACTTATTGAACAAATCCACAAGGGCCGTGACGAGGATTCGAACCTGCGTCCGGGAGCATGCCAGACACTGCCTTAATCGATGCATCACGTTAGTGTGATCTCTGTGTGTGTTAAACTTATTCTGCTAAACAACTGTGATCCCTTGTCATAGAACCCAGTCAAGTTTGTCAGGCTTGCCTTTCCCACCGTCCCATCCCAAATCCTTATACTGATCCCTTCCCAGTGCCAAGTCTTAATGGCTTGGCGCATTCTCCGGATATTTCCCTTCCCCCCTTCTAAACCCACGCTACCCTTCTGATGTAAAGTTTATCCTCTTCGGCAGCTGAATTATTCTCACCTTGATTACTTTCTCCAGCGCTTTACACGGAAGACTTGCTAGTGACACTGGTCTCTAATGTAGCGTCTCTTTTCTGTCACTTGTTACTGAATAATGCGACAACATTAGTGATGCACACGACGAGGGAAGCACACACCATCGTACAGGCGTGCGGGGCCACTGTTGTTGTTATAGATTCAGCTACTCGGAACAAGTTTCAAGTAACCCGGGCTATGGTGACCCCGTAACTTACTTGGTACAGGAGCGGGGCAAGAAGCACGGGCTATGGTGACCCCGTAACTTACTTGGTACAGGAGCGGGGCAAGAAGCACGGGCTATGGTTAGTCTCGTGGACGGGAGATGTCTCCTAGATGTCTGGCCACTACTGTTGCTGTCCTTTATAATGAGGGTGAGTGAGAGGGTGATGCTTCACTCTAGTCGTTGATGTCATTGATAGTTGTTGTTTGCACGTTGTTTATATTGCTGTGTGCTGTGATGACGTCCTTGAGAACCAAAAGTTTACTGTGAACCAGTGTGTTAAGCTGTGTAGTAAGTGCATCAGTAGCAAGTGGGATGTAAACCCAAGCCCGAGCTCCGCAGAAGGAAAAGTAAATCAAGAAGAAAACGCTAGCCAGTATGACTACATAATACATGACCACGGGGATTGATTGATTGATTGATAAAGATTAAGCCACCCAAGAGGTGGCACGGGCATGAATAGCCCGTAAGTGGTACAATTTTTTTTTGTTCAGTAATTCTTTTCAGTATTCTGAGGTTGCATTTAATCGTCAAGCTGTTATCGTGGGGAAGGATACTGCTTTGGACACGGGGGCAAGATAGGAACTGATATAGGGGGGTGAGGTGAAGATACCATATCCAACCACTGGGATCATCGGGGATCAAACCCGGCCCTGCAAGAAGTGGGACCGTTACTCTACCGACCAGTCCAATTGGAAGGATGAGCTGGTCAGAGGTACATTTCAATTCTAAATTTACGAAGTTAGTTTCCGTCGTATTGAGCCTTGGAATACATAGTGTAAGTGGTGTGCTCTTAAAGATTAGTCTGTAACTTGGGGCAGAGGACAATGATGCCTAGTGTAAATACCCAGGACATCGTAGGCCCTAGGGAGGGAGGCAGCCTTATCATAAATACAGTATTATCATCATCTTATCAGTATTATTATCATCATCATACATGTAAATTATCATCTAATTTAAGGATAAGAAAAAAAAATAAAAAAAATGACTAAACCTTTCATACCATATTACCGAAACAATCAAATATGCCAACTTTAACTAATGTAAGTAGTTCATTACCAGTGTAACTAGCTTATCTAAACGAACGTCGGAGGCCTAATTCCTAGACTCGTTAGGCTACTTGTATTCATAATAAATATATTCGACAAATTGGGGTGTATAGTTTGGGTGTTTGTGTGATGAGTTACGGGATGATGTGGCATAGATGAGTGGGCGGGAGGGTGTGGCATTCAGTCCTAGAGAGTCAAGCCTGTCCCTGGCTTGATATACCGGGCTTGTCCCTCAAGATATACCGGGCTTGGAGTATAGAACCACTCCCAGAACCCATCAAGGTAGAAGATAGTAGTGTTACGTATAACACCAACACCGCTCTGTGTGTGACATTGGGACCGTCTTTAGTGTGTGTTGTGTACCGAGTGTGTTAGCGGCCACCGGTAACACTAACGGAGCTGTTACCCATCACGGTAACAGCTGAAGCAGCTGAACATGCACGTGACAAACATGAACACGAACTTGACTTGGACGTCAGAATTATTATGAAACCACACAAGAAGTAGTTAGGTCTTGAAGGACAAATCGACACCCAATAACAGAAGACCTGTGGTCTCCTTAGAACTGAGAATTCTACAGTGAATACCAGCATTATCCTCACTTTAATAAGACTATCAAAATCCTCAGATTAGGCAAAATTGTAATTAATTTTGTCAATAAAGATGTTAATAATAATAATATGTATGAAGAAAAGACAGCGTCAGACACAACAATGAGACGTAATAAATGCCAGAATTAGACTGGGATAACGACTGGGATAACGAGTGGGATAACGACTGGGATAACCAGGTAACTGGGATAATGCCAGGTCACGCATCTCAATTGCAGTAGACGAACTAGGGCTTAGTAAACACTGTAGGAGGAAATGGTCAATTATCTATGACTTTAGACCAAATGACAGGTCTACTTTCAACTGCTCTGTAACTTATTTATAATTCATTTATGGAAATTTGAATATATTCTTATAGTCTACGTACCTACTTAAGGGCGCCTGACAGCTGGGTGGACAGCGTTTCCGATTCGTAGGCCTGAGGTTCCGGGTTCGATCCCCGGTGGAGGCGGAGACAAATGGGCAAAATGTTTCTTTCACCCCTGATGCCCCTGTTACCTAGCAGTAAAAGGTACCTGGGAGTTAGACAGCTGCTACGGGCTGCTTCCTGGGTGTGGAAGCCTGGTCGAAGACCGGGCCACGGGGATACCAAGCCCCGAAATCATCTCAAGATAACCCCAAGATATACCAGTGCTGACTATAGCGTCTATTTACCCTGTGGATGACAAGTTATTCTGCGAGATGTGGATATTACACGAAGCCAGTTATTTTTAGTCCAAGGCCTGAACTGTGTAACCCCTCGTATAGTTATGGGCTGTAGCAGACTGGTGTGTATATACTGGTTAAATACCGGGGCAGTAGTTGGTGGTGGAGGCGGTGTGGGGCAGATGAGTGGTGTGTGGGGCGTGTGCCTGTGAGGGGCGGCCCGGACCATTCCCTATATGGCTGCTGGAGCCACTCGTGGCCCCCTGCCCCCCCCCCCCCCCCCCCCCTTCCCCTGGTCACCACCACCACACCCGCATTCTAATAGCCCGCCTCCCTTAACCCTTCGCTTCCTTCTCCAACTTGAACATTTCGTCCTTTGCATTTCTCTGCCGTCCCCAGCCCGCCCCCCCCCCCAGTCTCCAGCCCGCCCCCCCCCCCAGTCTCCAGCCCGCCCCCCCCCCCAGTCTCCAGCCCGCCCCCCCCCCCCAGTCTCCAGCCCGCCCCCCCCAGTCTCCAGCCCGCCTTCCCCCAGTCTCCAGCCCGCCTTCCCCCAGTCTCCAGCCCGCCCCCCCCCCAGTCTCCAGCCCGCCCCCCCCCAGTCTCCAGCCCGCCCCCCCCCCAGTCTCCAGCCCGCCCCCCCCAGTCTCCAGCCCGCCCCCCCAGTCTCCAGCCCGCCCCCAGTCCTCAGCCGTCCCCTTCCTTGCATTCTTTAGGATTTTTATAAATTCCCAAAGTTCTAAAATTTCGCGCATTTGTAGTTTCATCGCTGTTCATTACTCAGAATCGCTCTCTTTTTATCGTCCAGATAGTACTCGTCCTCTAGCATTCTCTTCAGATCTTTCTCCTCCATCTCCTTCATTCTAATGTTCCTCGTCTATAATGTCGTGTAACATTTAGTTTACCTGCTTGATGGGGTTCTGGGAGTTGTTCTACTCCCCAAGCCCGGCCCGAGGCCAGGCTTGACTTTGTTAGTTATTTTTCAATATATATATGGATCTTATTGATTTTTTCAGCTGTACAGTAGTTCAGTTTACTTGTTGTCGCTCGACTTTAGTAATATTTCTCTTACCATTTACTCTTAGTTTTCTTAGTTCGTTCTCTTTTCTCTCTTAGTTCTCGTTCGTTCTCTCTTAGTTCTCTTAATTTACCAGTAAATTGTAAAACAATATTTTCAGTTTATTCCAATCAGCATTATACAAGACTCTCGAAACCCTCTCTAGGTATGCTCCAGGTAAAGGCTGGGACTTTGCAGTTTATTACTATACATTATCATTTATAGTCAGTGTTATTTCATTTATAATAGCTAATAATATTCAATTTTTCTTGTATAAATGAATAATTTATTTGCCATTTGTGTGGACTAAGTTGATTATAAATTTGGACCATTAGAGGCGCCCCATAACCGCTGGGAGAGAGGCGTCAAAACCTGTTGGGCGCTTGACATCAGTAATAATTACAACTGTAAGTGCTTTAATTGATATAAATGTAAACACTTGTACATTTATCTATGAAAATTTAAAACTTCAATTCAGCAATAACCTTGGTGTGAAGCCGGGCACTCGTGGGCCGGACAAGGAGTGTGGACATTATCAGTGGACTGCCCTCGTCTCTGGTAATGAGGCAGAGTGGCGCCCTGTAGTGTGAGTGTTGTACATGCTGCTATGGCGGTGTGTCCACTCACAAGATGAGTGGCGCTGCCCAATAAACTCGCCCCTCGGGGCAAAATTTAAAATTTAAATTGTGTCAGCATCTCCCGCCAGCCCCGAGGCTGTCTTCCTACCCTCAAAGAAATGGTTCTTCGTGAATCATGATCTTTTGATGTGGAATTCAGTGTGATAGGGTAGCGACGGCACTCGAGTGGTGGCGGGCGACGGCAGTGGATTTGGGCCTCCTTTAGTGGCACAGCTTGGAGATTTAATTGTGTGTGTGGATAGTGTTACCAGAGTGGCTGGTGGGGTGGGGCGGAGGCGGCGGCCTGATATATGATCGGTGCGTGGTAATGAAGCCACTTACGCTATAATGGAAACCAACAGTGACCACTAATGAGAAGTAACATCCCGGAATCAGAGGATCAGTTAGAGGAATGATGTTAGTCTGCACAGGTGAAGAAAGCAGAGTCGCTCAAGAATTTGGCTTCAAGCAACAAAAATTTGTCCCTCATATATGGGATGACCTATTGGATAGGTAGAGTTTGTACATCTGTGAATAGAAAATGTGGTGTGGATAGTGCTGCAGAACGACCTAAACAGGCTACAGGCGTAGGGACACGAATATGGTGACTAGCAATTATTCGTATGTAGGGATACGAATAATTGTTGGGAGTTCCTCCCAGTAAGCGCACGCACAATTAAGATCCTAAATTATTGGGACCGTCTCAAAGCTCCCAAAATATACTCTCTGGAAAGGGAGACAAGAGAGGTATCACACAATATATTCACGGAAGATACTGGAAGGCCCCAAATTTTCATTATAAAACAACGTACTGGCGCGATCGGTATGATAAAAAAATGCAGAATAGAGCCAGTGAAGAGTAGAGGTGCCATGGGTACAATCAGAGAACACTGTATATACATCAGAGGTCCACGACTGTCTCGTGTCCTCTAGGCAACCATAAGGAATATTGCCAGAAAAAAGTAAACTTCAAGACAAATTAGTCAGTTTCCTGCAAGAAATGCCAGAACTAACCAAGTTGTGGATACGCGGGCCGCTCCACGCCCCAGGCCGGGCTTGGGGAGTAGAAGAACTTGAGTAAAATAGAACTCGTGGAACCGTCTTTATGTACAATTCAGGTTCATGTAGTAAAGTTGGAAAGACTGTCAAAGAGACCCAATGAAACTACACCATAATAGATGGCAACTACATGAATAAGATAGAAAATTGGGTCTTTTAAAGAGTTTACACAACCTACGACATACCGATACTAGAATATGCAACACCGCATGTGATTTAACTCAGACCTAAACTACGAACACAGGTAAATGAAACTCAATATGTGAAACAAGACCCAGAGGGATTATTATAATTACATACGTAATACTGAGAGGAATGTTCAAGTTGAACATAGAAAGTCTGTTCCAAGTGAGAGAAAATAGTACAAGTGAAACATGAGTAGAAGTAGGAGACACCAATAAGAATATTGGTGTCCTGTATAACACTAATTGGAATAAACTGAACATATTGTTTTACAATTTACCGGTATTAAGAGAAATATTACATACACAATTCTGAGAGAAATATATATATCTTGTACCGTGTTGCTGGTCAACAAGATAAATGCACTGAAAGAAGTCTTGGATGCAATTTCCGTTCATATCTTCAAAAACAAATACCAAAAGGAACCCGAACGTCAGGAATTTTAAAAGAACCATCTACAAATAGTTAAAAGGCAGGGCTCAGGAGCTATATATCTCATGCCATAGACCGTCATAGGTAAGTACTGATAAGGAAGTACCTGGTTGGTGAGCGGCAGCAGCCAAGATCAGTGTAACAATATCTTGCCAGATAGACTGAGCAGTCTATCTCGCTTGTAAGAAACTCAATTAGCTTTTCCCTGAAGGGAAGTATGAGAGCGAGGCGGGGAGGGTGCTGCTACCGGTGGGTGCTGCAGGGAAGTAGAGAGGAGACACTGTAAGAGGAGAGGTGGTTGAGAGGAACCACTGTAAGGTGGTTGTTTTGGTTGAGGTGTAGAAGGCCTGGTGGTGGCATAGAGGAGCAGCACAGGGAGAGAAGAGGAGGAGGTGTAGAAAGAATGGAGGGGTAAGATTCGGGATTCGCTCACTGTAGATTTCAACGGATTGAAAAAGCGACAGTGGAGCAGAATGACATTGCTGCTAAACGCACGTTTTCAAGCAGGCGCCTGGACGGTGTTGTTAGATCTAACTAGGATACAATAGTTGGTTATATTTGGTTACTACTAAAGGTATGATCATCAAGTATGCAGGCGTTAGTTCCACTACTCCTTGTGAAGGTCAAGGAGTATTGTTTTTATTGTATAAAATAGGTGAAGGTGTTGTGGCATCTCTACTCGTCTTGGAGTCCCGAGCAGGTAGCTTCAGGCGCCTTCGGAAGTTTCTTAGAAATGGTCAGTCTCGCCTGGCCTGATAAGGAGTGATGACAAAGACTGCCTAGCATAACACGCAGACACCCGAGGCAGTACACGAGTACTCCTGGGACCCAGCCCCAGGTACCCCTCGTGGTACACGCCTCTCCGCACTCCGACGGCTTACCTTGTGGCTACCTTGTGATGGTTTCGGGGCTTAGCGTAACCGCTGCCCGGTCCTCGCCCAGGCCTCCTGGTTGCTGCACTGGTCAACCAGGCTGTTGGACGCCTGACATATGAATCACAGCCTGGTTGATCAGGTATCCTTTGGAGGTGCTTATCCAGTTCTCTCTTGAACACTGTGAGGGCTCGGCCAGTTATGCCCCTTATGTGTAGTGGAAGTGTGTTGAACAGTCTCGGGCTTCTGATGTTGATAAGAGTACCTGTTGCACCTCTGCTTTTCAACGGGGGTGTTCTGCACATCCTGCCATGCCTTCTGGTCTCATGTGATGTTATTTCTTTGTGCAGGTTTGGAACTACTCTCTCCAATATCTTCCACGTGTAGATTATTATGTACGTCTAGTCTGCACTCTAGAAAATACAGATTTAGACCTTTTAATCAGTCACAATTAAGATGACTTATAGGGTGGATTCTAGCGGTCAAGGATCTTTGCACGCTCTCTAGGTCAGCACCTTCTCCGGCTCTGAATGGGGCTGTTTGAGTATTCCATATTCCACCCTAGAGAGCACTAGTGTCTTAAAGTATCATCAGTGGTATAGCATCCTTTGTTTGGAAGGTCCTTGTTATCCAACCTGTCATTCTTCTTACAGTCGTGACAGTTACTTTATGGTGTTCTGTTAAGGTAAGGTCTTCTGACATGATTATTCCTAAATCATATATATATATATATATATATATATATATATATATATATATATATATATATATATATATATATATATTTATATATATATATATATATATATATATATATATATATATATATATAATATCTTTTTCGTTATATAGTGTGATTTGATTCCGTTTTATATATGGTTTCTGTTTTTAAATTTTAATTTTTTCCATAGTGCGGGAGTTGGAACTTATTTTCATTAAACATCATATTATTATGTTCTGGGGATATAAATCGGGTCTTTCAGTCCCTCCTGAAAGACCCGATTTACATCTGACTGGAGGATTGCCGTGTCGTCTATATTGTCTTCTCGCATGACAATCCTAGTGTCATCTGTAAATGATAATACAGTGCTGTAGTTTGTATCCTTGTCTGTGTCTGATATTAGGATGAGGAAAAGTACCGGAGCAAGAACGGTACCTTGGGGGACTGAGCTTTTCACAGTAGATGACCCGGATTTTACTGTGTTGACTATTACACTCTGCGTTCTGTTCGTTAGGAAGTTGAAGATCCATCTCCCTACTTAAAGCGTGAGTAGCGTGAGTCCCACACGCTACAGAGCACCAGTTTAGAGCCCCACACGCTACAGAGCACCAGTTTAGAGCCCCACACGCTACAGAGCACCAGTTTAGAGCCCCACACGCTACAGAGCACCAGTTTAGAGCCCCACACGCTACAGAGCACCAGTTTAGAGCCCCACACGCTACAGAGCACCAGTTTAGAGCCCCACACGCTACAGAGCACCAGTTTAGAGCCCCCACACGCTACAGAGCACCAGTTTAGAGCCCCACACGCTACAGAGCACCAGTTTAGAGCCCCACACGCTACAGAGCACCAGTTTAGAGCCCCACACGCTACAGAGCACCAGTTTAGAGCCCCACACGCGGAAGCCCGCCACTGGGCCAGGTTACGTCAACACAACGTCCCGCTGAGGAAGAACTATGCAATAAAAGTGAAAGTAGCTGGCGGCCGGTCGCGTCTCTGCATCGTTCCCTATGTTCCGTTGTCGAGTCTGCGTGTACCGTTGTTGAGTCTGCGTGTACCGTTGTTGAGTCTGCGTGTACTGTTGTCGAGTCTGCGTGTACCGTTGTCGAGTCTGCGTGTACCGTTGTCGAGTCTGCGTGTACCGTTGTCGAGTCTGCGTGTACCGTTGTCGAGTCTGCGTGTACCGTTGTCGAGTCTGCGTGTACCGTTGTCGAGTCTGCGTGTACCGTTGTCGAGTCTGCGTGTACCGTTGTCGAGTCTGCGTGTACCGTTGTCGAGTCTGCGTGTACCGTTGTCGAGTCTGCGTGTACCGTTGTCGAGTCTGCGTGTACCGTTGTCGAGTCTGCGTGTACCGTTGTCGAGTCTGCGTGTACCGTTGTCGAGTCTGCGTGTACCGTTGTCGAGTCTGCGTGTACCGTTGTCGAGTCTGCGTGTACCGTTGTCGAGTCTGCGTGTACCGTTGTCGAGTCTGCGTGTACCGTTGTCGAGTCTGCGTGTACCGTTGTCGAGTCTGCGTGTACCGTTGTCGAGTCTGCGTGTACCGTTGTCGAGTCTGCGTGTACCGTTGTCGAGTCTGCGTGTACCGTTGTCGAGTCTGCGTGTACCGTTGTCGAGTCTGCGTGTACCGTTGTCGAGTCTGCGTGTACCGTTGTCGAGTCTGCGTGTACCGTTGTCGAGTCTGCGTGTACCGTTGTCGAGTCTGCGTGTACCGTTGTCGAGTCTGCGTGTACCGTTGTCGAGTCTGCGTGTACCGTTGTTGGTGTCGATACACTGACTGGCCAGGTTGAGGCAGCGTGTTGTTTATTAAATTAGTCAACTTAACTAATGGTAATGAACTACAAATTGTACAGGGAACTCGGACAAATACTTTTATAGTGCTTCTAAGCCGGTGCTTGTGGCCTCTTGGTTGAGCACCACCAAGATAACACTTACACTTATGTCCCCTCAGGGTACTCAGAGCTCCACCCACTCAGGCTCTCCTGCCCTAGAAAACTCCGCCTCCTCTCTAGGCCTCCACCCAGTCAGCTGAAACCAGGCCATGGTTCCCCCTGTCACCCAGACCATTGACAACCATTTAACTCCAGAGGCGAGGTTTCCTCAACAAAAACTGAGAATACTGACTCTGGCTACAGAGGGGAGACGTGACAGTCCTCTCTTGTAACTCTGGCTACAGAGGGGAGACGTGACAGGCCTCTCTTGTAACTCTATACAACAGGTCCAGAGGGGGAAGCAATTGGTATATGGTTCACCCAACCGTCTGCTAGCTGAGAGCTGAGATGTACCAGGCCAGTAAGAAAGGGAAGGAAGATAATAGCGAGAGGGAGAGGGAGAGAGAGGGAGAGGGCCTGACATGGCTGTATTACAGCCTAAGCTCAACCTTCGCAAGCACAACTACGCGAGTACATCCTCCCTACTTCCCCCTCTCCTCCTCCCCTCTGGCTGTAGTGGGGCTGTGGTGTGGATGGGTGGAGGGAAGGCGGAAAGGTTACAGGTGTGAGGTGTGAAGTAGAGGCGATAAGATTAGTGGCGTTTATGGTGGTAGTGGAGACGTGGCCCCGGTTCCTTAGTGCTGGCTTGGCGAGTCGTTCATCCACCCGCCCTGGTGATGGATGATGACTCACCCACCCGCCACCAGCTGTCGTCTTGAAGGATGATTGCAGCCACATGATAAGGTATCAGATAACAGAGGGGCGTGACTGACGTGTACCTGCTTACCTGCCCTCACCTGCCTGGCCACATGCATCATGTTCCTCACCCTTATACCCTCCCTCACCTCTCAGTGTGGAGTGGGGGGAGGAGGGGGGTGTCGAGTTGGGGAGGGGGTGTGTGTGGAGTGGGGGAGGTGTGTGTGTGTGTGTGGAGTGGGGGAGGGGTGTGTGTGTGTGGAGTGGGGGAGGGGTGTGTGTGTGTGGAGTGGGGGAGGGGTGTGTGTGTGTGTGGAGTGGGGGAGGGGTGTGTGTGTGTGTGGAGTGGGGAAGGGGTGTGTGTGTGTGTGGAGTGGGGAAGGGGTGTGTGTGTGTGTGGAGTGGGGAAGGGGTGTGTGTGTGTGGAGTGGGGGAGGGGTGTGTGTGTGTGTGGAGTGGGGAAGGGGGGGGGGTGTGGAGTGGGGGAGGGGTGTAGGGCTGGGACACACTCAGAACACCAAGTGTGACGAGCATGAGGGACGGTGGCCGGACTCCAAGTGTGTGTAATGAGATAACCTCAGGTGCAATAGATGAAGATCTGTGCGTTTAATATCACATAGATATACAGTGCCACAGCGCGAGATGCCTGAACTTAGGTGTGTGTAAAGCTGCGTAGCTACTGTCTCCCGTCTACCGTGTCTCCCGTCTACCGTGTCTCCCGTCTACCGTGTCTCCCGTCTACCGTGTCTCCCGTCTACCGTATCTCCCGTCTACCGTATCTCCCGTCTACCGTATCTCCCGTCTACCGTGTCTCACGTCTACCGTATCTCCCGTCTAAGATACAAGGACGCCGGGACACCACACGAGGGCAGGACCAACACTTCTCATCATGCACGAACTGTCTAACTACACACGACCTTGTGTAGTGAGGTCATTAGACCCAGCGCTGCTTACACACCAACGATCTGGTGCTGTCAACAGTCACGTTAGTGCTGTCATACATATCAGCGTGCTAACTATATGAGAACTACCCGAGCACAAGTGTTACCAAACTCATCATATATGATGTAATGTGCCTGTTGTGTGCTGATATGTAGTTACATTAGCACGCCATTCACCTGGGCTGTATGAGACTCGAACCGCAGACCCCCACGCGAGAGAGACCGTAGCTTCATCTGCGACAGTCGTAAGTGTTACCCAACAATACAGCCCCCTCCCTCCCCCCTCCTGAATATTGGCCAAGTGTTCGTTAACTTGGCCGCAAAACCCCGTTTACGAATAAAAAACACTTGACACATGACTCACAACTGATTACGTTCGATCTTATCTTGAACAGTGATTTGCTTTCTTCACGTGTTCGAATCGCACCTCTGTTTCACCCACGTAATGTAAATACAAATAATTACCAACAGAACCAAAACCTAAATTTGACACTTAATAAATCACGAGAAAAGGTTGAGCTGTCAAGGGTTGACAGGTGGGAAGCGTCATTAGCCAGCTGTGTGTCAGTAATGTAGGGATATTAGGGGATACGTAGGGATACATTACTGTGTATCAGTAATGTATCAGAAATCTGCAGGGATATTCCTGCGCGGGCCCTAAGCCTCTGGCTGGCCCACTAAGTGTTGCTTGTTTCTATTTTACTTGGGCGGAGTATGAGTCGACTCGTATGGTCGCTTCAGTAAGATTTTGCCATATGTGTTTAACAACTTCTTCTGCTCTGTTGCGGTGTGACAGCTGATAAAGGACACAAATATATTGATAATAAGTGTTCCTCTGTGTGGTTCATCATAAACAAACTGTCAATTTAAGCCAGTGACAGAACGTTCATAAATGAGTCTGTACAAATGTTACGATTTAATATGAAAGTTTTTATGTAAATGTCGACAGTGATCGACAGCTTTAGTGTGACTTTTTGACTGGTGGACAGTACTGTTCCGCTGTGGTCAACACCTGTCATTCATTATGATGATGTCTATCACTAGGGACGCCCCACAGGGTGAAGTCCTTGAGGCACGGCCCCACCCTGGTGGACACTTCATCTGGACAGTTTCATGTTGACATTGTGTATGGCTCAGAATTAGTAACAGAACAGTCTAAAACGTGCCATTACGCCTAAAGGAAATACTCTGAATAGTTTAATAAGTAGACTTGTTGAGAGGTGCGGGCTTGGTGAGGGAGAGAGGTGCGGGCTTGGTGAGGGAGAGAGGTGCGGGCTTGGTGAGGGAGAGAGGTGCGGGCTTGGTGAGGGAGAGAGGTGCGGGCTTGGTGAGGGAGAGAGGTGCGGGCTTGGTGAGGGAGAGAGGTGCGGGCTTGGTGAGGGAGAGAGGTGCGGGCTTGGTGAGGGAGAGAGGTGCGGGCTTGGTGAGGGAGAGAGGTGCGGGCTTGGTGAGGGAGAGAGGTGCGGGCTTGGTGAGGGAGAGAGGTGCGGGCTTGGTGAGGGAGAGACGAGTGAGAGCGCCAACTATGAAAGTGGAGCCGTGTGCAGTGGGTGATAGTGAGTGCACACTGAGGTGGGTCTTGTTAATGCTTGGCTGCCTCCACCACCTGGTGACTCACTCTTCCATCACCCTCAGGCTGGTGACCTCTGCCACTACTGTGCCTATTGTCGCTGTCATGTGTGTAGTCTAGAGTATGGAGCAGTTGAGCACACGTGGATGTGCAGTGAACGGTGTCTACTGACTTGCCACACCTCGAGCACCCAAGGAGAGAAAGGTGGATGGGCTTTTGGGATTTATTCCGAATAGGTTATGGTCGCTACCTGACCTGGAGACGTGCCAGAACATTCATTGCTCCGTGTTTGCTGTTACTGCTACTCTTTCCAGCACAAGTATTAAACCATTTCAACAACCACAACATTGATTAGTGTTGCTGCTGTTAACTGTCTACAAGGAATAGAGGTCGACCAGCCAAGCGGCAAGGGATCAGATGTAGTGTGGCAAGTAACAAGTGGGATGGGCGCCCACATAGGGACGTTGGCGGAGTGGTAAACATTACTGGAGTGCCCTTGAAATGTGTCGTCGTCTGGGGCTCATCCGTCTTGACAGTACGGGCCCGGGGTTGAGAAAGAGCTCTGGCGCAGCCCTCTTGTATCTGTTCTGGCCTCACCACCTCCACGGGACTCATGTTTGATAGTAACATGCGTAGACATCCGCGTTTATGCACCAGACTTTGAATGGTTTATGAAGATATCCTCAAGCACAAGAGAGTAGGCATCCATCAGTCTCAGGAGACTATGGAGTTATGCTCTGGTTGTCGGTCTGGAGTGGCCTCACCAGGGCGCAAAGCCAAGGTAGGTTGATTCGGGGGAGAAGCTGTTACGCAGGCAGCAGGTCCCCCCTCTCCACGGCGCTGAAAGTCTCCAATAGAAAGGCATACGCCAATACGATTGGTTCCAGCGCCGTCGCAGGAACTGTGAACTGTATCTCTAAGAGAACAGATACAATAATTGCTAAGCTTCTCTTAATCACTCACAATTTCCCAGTCTACTTCTTATTTTGTATTTATATAGATACATCGGCACTTATACAGCTACCCTAGACTATCAGACCTGAAGGTTTGGAGCAGTCTACATACTTCCAACCACACACCGCCCTGAAACACTTACAACTCCCCCCCCCCCTTCTATTGAACATCACTATGGCTCGTTCAAAGTGGTGTTGTTTTTTATTTGTTGCCGCCGGAGGTGGCTAGTTTATTGTGCACCCCATACTCATCCTGTGAGCGGTAGCGTAAAAGCATTACAGAGGGCACAAAAGGTCTTTATCAGACCTCATCTTAGATTATTACATAAACAATTTCTTCAATCCTTCACACCTTATAGATACAATGTCAGCTAGTTACAGAGAAAGTGCTATTAGGTGTTGTGTGCGCCGGGATCCTGGAAGGGTTGTGCCATATAGCCCTATCCCATCCGATTTAGCTATTTTTTGGGGAGTCTGGAGGGTATTAGTGTATCAAACCCAAAGGTTTGGTAAGTGGTGAATAATATAACGTCACCTCTGGTTATATTACCAGATAATTCCTTGTGTTTTGAGTCCTATTGTTGAGTGGAGTGGAGTCGGTAAGCGTAACTAAGCTTAGTCAGGGACGTATAAACTCTACACGGAGCCAGTTTCTTGTCGTAAAACTGAAAATTGTTTTGTTATATTCATGTGACGCTAAACTTCTCGGTTATGGCTCTCCAGAGAGTTATTCACAGCTTATTGATCCCCAGTTCACAGCTGCACTCAACCTTCGTCTGCCTCTTGTGCAGCCGCCCCGCCCCGCCCCCCACCCACAGCTGCCCCGCCCCTCCCCCCACCCACAGCTGCCCCGCCCCTCCCCCACAGCCGCCCCCCCCCACAGCTGTCCCCCCCCCCCCCCACAGCTGCCCCGCCCCTCCCCCACAGCCGCCCCCCCCACAGCTGTCCCACCCCCCCCCCACAGCTGTCCCCCCCCCACAGCTGTCCCACCCCCCCACAGCTGACCCCCCCCCCCGCTGCCCCACCCCCTTTACAGCTGCCTCACCCCCACACAGCTGCCCCGCCCCCCCCCACAGCTGCCCCGCCCCCCCCCCCACAGCTGCCCCGCCCCCCCCCCCCCACAGCTGCCCCGCCCCCCACAGCTGCCCTGCCCCCCACAGCTGCCCTGCCCCCCACAGCTGCCCCGCCCCCCACAGCTGCCCTGCCCCCACAGCTGCCCCACCCCCCACACCTGCCTCCAGCACCACCAAACCTCGCGCCTCACTTCCTCGCTGATGAAGTGAACAGTTATTGCTTATAAGCTAAGTGACAGTGAGTGGGTATTGGTGGTGTAGTAGTCACAGTGTGAGAGAAGCGTCCTTAGGGTGCAGGTAGAACACCGACTCTTACAGTGAGAGTCGGCAGATTAACACAAAGTATGTTGGAAGAGTTCCGTAAAACTTGACTGATAATAGCTCGATAAGGCGAGACGAGCTTCAGCTCAAGGTTCCGCGCCCGTCTCAAGTTTCCCTCCTTCATGGCCAAGGTAATCGGGACCTCATTACCTATGCAAATAAAAATATACCCACACAGACTACTGGTGAGTGCTGCTCGGGCGGTGGTGACGAGGTGACTAACCCTCCACTTGAACACCAACATGGCACACAGTCAGTCTATATGTGCCACACCCTCCACTTGAACACCAACATGGCACACAGTCAGTCTATATGTGCCACACAACAACCAACCTTGGCACTATTACATGTACTTGTTAATGAGGAACCCATCTTGCAGGTCATTGGCCATAAGGCTGGTAATACTGCAATAAATGTAATCCCTGGAAACACAAACCAAAACTGTCTCTATTTTCCGCTTGTAACAACTTGTAATAAAGTTGTTACATCTTGGCTTAATGTGTTTATGACGTATTGGAACGTTGTTACAACTTGATATATTGGTTGTTATAACTGGTTAGGTGGTGTTAAAACTTGTTCGAACGTTGTACCAACGTCGTAGTTTCGGTGTGTGTTTGGAGGGATGTTAGTAGAAGGAAACATCACTATGTTGGAAGTGAAAATATCAAAGATGTGGTGCAGGAGAGTAGCGAGTACGGGAGACATCTCTCTGAAGGAACCCAGGAGTTGTCTGAAAGTGTCAAGTAGCCAGGGAAGATAAGATAAGAACAAGACCAGCTCTGTTGGAAAAGCATCATCAGGAAGCCAAGTGTGGGCAGCAATAAATAGCTAAGGAGTATAACCCGGCCTTGGTGCACACAAAGATGTCGAGAGGTAAGGCTCAAGAATTAAAATTAAAGTTGAGTGATGCAGCATCACCCTCCTCCCTTCCTGTAGAAATAAATAGGGAAGAGCTGCAGTATAATGACACAAAATAGCACAGCAAGAGGACAATGAAGGCAAAAATACTGTATTGACATAACACGCACTATGTGAAAACTTTAAGAGTCCCGAACTCCACTCCTTCAGTATATCATACTAAGTGAAGTATTTCCCACACAATGGACGCTCATAATAATTATGCTTATATACTCCTAAGCAACATGGAAAAGTAACAAAGCATTCAAAATAAAGCATGGGGAACCATTCCTTCTAGGAGTACACAAAACTGTCAAAAACATTGAATCAAGAAGAACAGTGAACCCATCCATGACATCTAAGAAATGTCTAAATGCCTAAGAAATGTCTAAATGCCTAAGAAATGTCTAAATGCCTAAACCCCTCATTGTATGAGTTAGGAAAATGATGATTTGTAAAGTGTAGACACTGTTCTTAAGATACACTTAGCACACGTAAGATAACGTAAGTTTAAAGGTTGATAAATTTGAATCTCCTTGTTTGGCGATCTGTTCACTTGAGACAGTTCAGTAAATACCAGCTGCGTCTTGGGATACAAGTGACGGTGAACAAGCCAGCGGGTGTTCTTCATATTAGGGGCGCTGTACACGCCACCAGGGCGGCATGTTCACCTGCAAGATGAGTGATGCTGCCCAATAAACTCTGCCTTCTTGAGGTTATCTTGAGATGATTTCGGGGCTTTAGTGTCCCTGCGGCCCGGTCCTCGACCAGGCCTCCACCCCCAGGAAGCAGCCCGTGACAGCTGACTAACACCCAGGTACCTATTTTACTGCTAGGTAACAGGGGCATAGGGTGAAAGAAACTCTGCCCCATTGTTTCTCGCCGGCGCCTGGGATCGAACCCGGGACCATAGCATCACAAGCCCAGCGTGCTGTCCGCTCGGCCGACCGGCTCCCAGTATGGTATGGCTGGTATGCCTTCAGAACAAAATTTAAATACAGACAAACGGTAAACAAGTAGTTATTGTATACTACTGTAAAATTTGTAACGTTGTCCAGTTCTGTTATGTTATGCATGTTATAAGGTGTTCCAGTGAGCATGATTGTGAGCACACAAGGCTGTTAGGCAGGCGAGGAGAGCCCGGGGTCAAGTGTGGGCGACATGTGTGGAGTGGCCGTGCTGCTGGCCCTCCACCGTGCCTGCTCCTTCATCTCCTCCCCCACAAAACCTGAAGCCCTTCTGTGGTGGGGGATGGGGGGGGGGGGGACAAAGCCTACCTTTGTTTCCACCCTCGCCGTGCCCGGGCGCGCCGCCGTACATGACCTTCAGTGCGGTGGTTGTAGTACACTTTGTGTAGGTGGGACGTGGGCAATCAGAACCGGTAATGGATGAGTGTGTGGGAGGTGTAGGTGGTAGACTGGTGGTGACGGAGACGGCGTACTGGGAGGTGACCGAGATAAACAGCTGCACAGACCAGTCAACTAGCAGGTGAGGACCCAGGCCGGGCTGCGACAGTACAACAACTCTCGAAACAGCCACAGGCACTCTCTCTCTGATAGTGACGTAGAAGAAGGATGTCTAAATTTAAATTATTTGAAGTTCCATCATAAAGGGAAAATTGCAAAGATTTCAATTTATTAATTGCGATCTTGGTGTGTATGTGACGGCATTCAATCCCCGACCATACAAGTGGTTGGGCACCATTCCTTCCCCCCGTCCCATCCCAGATCCTTATCCTGACCCCTTCCAAGTGCTATATAGCCATAATGGCTTGGCGCTCTTTTCCTGATAATTATTATTATTATTGTGTGTGTGTGTGTGTGTGTGTGTGTGTGTGTGTGTGTGTGTGTGTGTGTGTGTGTGTGTGTGTGTGTGTGTGTGTGTGTGTATATGAACAAGCACGCATTCAAAGTCAAAGATTTAACAGTTCGAGAAAGGTATCTTGGAGGCCAAGCCGAGGAGGGCGAAACGCACTAATGTGGAGCTCCGGGCGAGAGGTCGAGGTGGAGCCACCGGGAGGAGGTGTACAAAGAGGTCATTAAGGGGGGTCGGTGCTTACGGGCTATTCATGCCCGTGCCACCTCTTGGGTGGCTTAATCTTCATCAGTCATCGGGGTCGGTGGCCAGTGTTTACGGCGCTTGTCACGCCAAGTGACGACAGCGGACTGGTGCGTGGCTTGACGCGCCGCTCAAGCCAAAATCACCAGTATACCGCTAAGATATTGTTTGTTTGGGTAGGGAAGTCCGCGAGAGTAGGTGCCCTCTTTCCCCGCGAGATCAGAGAGCCCCGTTCCACCCCCCCCCCCCCCCCGCGAGATCAGAGAGGCCTCCCCCTCCCTGCGAGATCGGATAGCCCCCTCCCCGCGAGATTAGATAGCCCCGTTCCCCCGCGAGATCAGAGAGCCCACCTTCCCCCCCTCACCATTCACCACACAGACACCGGCCTCATCACCTCTGCATTTATTTATCCTCGCGGCGCCTTTTTCCACGCCGGACTTATTAGCGTTTAATCTTTTAGGCGTGTTGGATTAATCCGTGGTGGTGTCGGGCCCCGCCGGCGCCTCTCCCTCCCTTACCTTCCTCCCTCCTTCTAATTTTGTCATCCTTCTCTGGACGGTGGATGGCATTTTTCGCATTCAGTTATATAGTGAGGCAAAGTATGTGAATAGTTCTGCTGACAGAGTTTACACAAGTCTTCGTCAGCAGGTGGCGCAAAGTCCCAGAATAACTTGTAGCCGAGCTTAGCAGTGGTAACATCTAGAAGTCTGCTAAGTCTACCTATTTGAGGATCCACATATGTGCGGCTCTTCCTATCGTCTAGAACGACGATAGATGGAGTAACGGGTGAACCTTGCCTCTACTAGAGTTTGTTGCTGTTCACAAAGTAGGATCACTTTGTTGCCAGAGAAGTATGTCAACGTGATGAACTCAGGAGTTCAGTTATTTATTTGTAGACCCCAACCGAACTTAGAGCTGATGTACCTGTACTCTAGTCGATTGAATGTTTAGAGGTGGGGATCGAAAGAGCTCAAACTCAGCCCGGGCAAAGCTAGGAGAGCACAGCTCATAGCTGTACAGCTGCAGGAGAGTACAGCTCCTGGTACTCGCCTAAAACTAGGAGAGTACAGCTAGAGTACGTCAACCAACAGCCTAGAACCGTTCGTATATATTTGGGTATATTTCTCAGGTGACAGCACTGCATTTAGCAACTTCCTCAGCACATAATTTAAATCCAGTATTTTGACGCTGTCCAGGACTATAGGGTGACAATCCACGACAATTGTTACACAAGGCGGTGGTGAAGGCTTGGCCAGTCTTGAGACTGAGCCGCCACGCCACCCAAGTCCCTCAACACTCCTCCATACACTCTCCTGGCCAGTTAAACGTTAATCACTTCTCAGAGTTTAACAGTTTTTCTAATAATTACGTACAGAGAACAATGTACAGGGATGAGCGAACAACATTTCAAGGTGAACGAGCTGAGCTGGCGTCTTGGGTTGAGGGAATGATATGCTGACGAAATTAGGTAAAGTATTGGGCCGAGGACTACAGCATGGCGGGTCAAGCCGCTCCCCTTCCCTCCACTAGGGTACTAAGTAACCTGCAGTGGTTAGCGTATTCGACTCTGTCAATATTTCAATATTGAAATATGACCCTGAACTATATGTTTAACAAATCTCTAACCCTGTCCATGGAGGACAGAAGAAAATGTATATATGCTGGTTAGCATTGTTAATGTGTGGCCATGTCTGTGGTAGAAAAAAAAATAAAAAAAAAATAAAAAAAAATAAAAAATATGACCCGAGATTGATTCCTGGGCAGCGCAAGACAATTGGGCACATTTACTTAAACCTAAAGTTTGTTAACTGTTATGGCAGCATCTTGACAAGGCCAGTCGTTAGCCTAAGGGGATCTCTGTAAACCTACCAGGCTTTCTGTCCCCGACCATCAGAATAATGTGTTTTGTTTACCCCTTTTTGAGGTAATTCACTCCCCGGTGTTTACATTGTGGGTGACATCTGGCGCACAGTGCCAGTGCCTCTGGCTTAATGGTGCCACTTGATACAGTAATAATATTGACTTTTTAATGGAAGCGAAATAAAATTCACCCAGTGACATTTTTCCGACTGACGTCGTATTGACGTCATATTTAACTAACGTTGAACCTGATGTGTTTCTAGCAGATTTTTTGTGATATATTCATCATTCAGTATACATAATATTATTAGTATATTTTTGTGTACCTGTGGGGGCCACAGGTATACCACACTGCCGCTACACCTCGGCCTTCCCTGCCACAGTGGAGCAACAAAGGCTCCTGACGCTACACAGGTTATTGAGGCGGGGATAACTTTGCATATTTCGATTGACAATTCCTACATGGGACATTTCTTCTGGATTTCTCGTGTCTCAAGGATGATCTTTAAGTCCACTCCTGGCTTAATGGTGACGCGTGGCAATATGAAAGAAAAGTTAGTGTAGTCTTGTGTGTAGTTGAAATATTGGTGCTGCAACCCATCCTCCGAATTGACAGTACGGTTTAATACTAAGTGTAATAAGTACAATTCCTGACTGTTAGGAATAGTACATAATTACACTTGTGCCGTTACATTTACCTCCCCATATTAGGAGGATGGGCTGGGTAATGAGGCATTAACCTTTGGTTTGTACCTGCATTACCTGAGCTACATGAGGGGCCATGTGGTGAACCCCTCATAGTGTGGACCATGTAGTGGACCCCTTACAGGGTTCAGCCGGTCGGCCGAGCGGACAGCACGCTGGACTTGTGATCCTGTGGTCCTGGGTTCGATCCCAGGCGCCGGCGAGAAACAATGGGCAGAGTTTCTTTCACCCTATGCCCCTGTTACCTAGCAATAAAATAGGTACCTGGGTGTTAGCTGTCACGGGCTGCTTCCTGGGGGTGGAGGCCTGGTCGAGGACCGGGCCGGGGGACACTAAAAAGCCCCGAAATCATCTCAAGATAACCAGGGTGGACCATGTAGTGGACCCCTCACAGGGTGGACCATGTAGTGGACCCCTCACAGGGTGGACCACTGGCAGCCGTCGTCACAACTCGGGGTGTATGGCCGGCGGTTGTCACTGGGCAGAGTTAAGAATATATTGCGACACGCGGGGGGGGGGGGGAGGAATATAACTCCAGTCTATCAGTGCAGTATATCCTGCCATGTTTATACTTGTGTGGGCTGAGGTGAGTCACAGTCACCCCAAGAGTTATCAGCGAGGGAGTCGAGTTATCAGGGTTGCGTCGTGGGGGTGTTGTTGGTAGATGGAAGGATGTTTCCCGTAGGTCGGGGGTGGGGAGGGGGTGATGTGTTGATGGTACTGAAGAATAACAGGGACACTTGAAGATAAATAACAGGAAAGCTGAACAACATTTAGCACTGCTTATGTTGTTGATGAGACAAGATAACATCTCAAGATAACATCAAGATGGGACCAGGTCGGACTCGGGGAGCCCGACCTGGCCTCAACTCCCAAAACGCTCTCCAGGTATGCTCCAGGTCTATTATATAAAGGGTGTGTGTGTATATGTTATGTAGATTATGAAGAGTAAAGATCACTTCCCGTGTGACAAGACTTCATGTCTGAAGACTCCTCCGTGGGGTGAAAGACTCGCCACAGTAGAGGGCTTCCAGTGTCGTGTGCCTCAACTTTCTTCATCAATCTGGCTGTCAAGATAAAGCATAAGATAATCTAGTTACCACTGTCTACTGCGTCACACGACAGTTTGATGAGACAAGCCTCGGCTCTCAGACTTAGGCTTATCAAGATGATTGCCAGTCTTGCCACCAGTCTCGACGGAGCTGAGCATGGTGATGGGTGGAGGGCGGAGCATGGTGATGGGTGGAGGGCGGAGCATGGTGATGGGTGGAGGGCGGAGCATGGTGATGGGTGGAGGGCGGAGCATGGTGATGGGTGGAGGGCGGAGCATGGTGATGGGTGGAGGGCGGAGCATGGTGATGGGTGGAGGGCGGAGCATGGTGATGGGTGGAGGGCGGAGCATGGTGATGGGTGGAGGGCGGAGCATGGTGATGGGTGGAGGGCGGAGCATGGTGATGGGTGGAGGGCGGAGCATGGTGATGGGTGGAGGGCGGAGCATGGTGATGGGTGGAGGGCGGAGCATGGTGATGGGTGGAGGGCGGAGCATGGTGATGGGTGGAGGGCGGAGCATGGTGATGGGTGGAGGGCGGAGCATGGTGATGGGTGGAGGGCTACCTTCAGGTTATCTTACCTTGAGGTGTTTTCGGGGCTTAGCGTCCCAGGGGCCCAGTCGTTGATCAGGCCTCCTCGTTGCTGGACTGGTCAACCAGGCTGTTGGACGCGGCTGCTCACAGCCTGACCTTTGAATTACAGCCTGGTTGATCAGGTATCCTTAGGAGGAGTTTATCCAGTTCTCTCTTGAACACTGTGAGGGGTCGGCCAGTTATGCCCCTTATGTGTAGTGGAAGCGTGTTGAACAGTCTCGGGCCTCTGATGTTGATAGAGTTCTAGAGAGGGCGGAGTTGAGAGTCTAGAGAGGGCGGAGTTGTAGATTGATAGAGGGCGGAGCATGGTGGTGGGTGGAGGCGGGGAACATTACCTGGGGAGCTGAACATTATGGGAGTCGGGTGAAAACAGAAGGTGGCGCCAGTGTAGACCAGCAGGTCACTCTAGTCGCCATAAATGGCGCTGCACCATTTAAGAGTGGGCGACAATGCTGACCCGACCCCCCCCCCCCCCCCACCCACCAGGTGTGTGTTAGACCTGTCTCTCGGCCTCATTCCTCCTCCATCCCCCCCCCCCCCGCCACACTCACTCACTCACCCTTCCCCCCCCCCTGCCCCACACACACACACACACACACACACACACACACACACACACACACGCACACACACACACGCACACGCACACGCACACGCACACGCACGCACACGCGCGCGCGCGCGCACGCGGGGGGGACACCACGAGCGTAGCTCTCATCCTGTAACTACACTTAGGTAATTACACCTCACTCACTCACACTCTCGCCCTTCCATTCCCAGCTACCTTTTGTTAACTTTCGTCGATTTCAAGGATCATTGTCCCCCAGGACCCGGTCTCTGACCAGGCCTCCTGGTCTTGCTAACAAAGGATCAGGTATCCTTTTAGAGGTGTTTATCAAGCTTTCTTTTAAATGCAGTGAGAAGTCTGCTAGTTAATCCCCTCATGTTTAGAGGGAGTGTTGAGGTCTTGGGCCCTTAATGTGTTGGTTAAGTTCACTTTTGCACCTTTTTTAATGGGGCCTTTTAATGGAGGCTTTTAATGGGGCTAGTTTGCACTTCCTGCCATGCCTCCTGGTCTCATGTGGTGTTATTTCCGTGAGCTGATTTGGAACCAGTTCTTCTAATATTTTCTAAGTGTAAATTATAAGGTATCTCCTGCCTGCGCTTTAGGGAATACAGATTTTAACATTTTTAGCAGTCCTAATAATTTAATGTTATTGAGTTAATTCTGGCAGTAAAAGATCTTTGCACTCTCTCCGGGTCAGCAATTTCTCCAGCTTTTAATTAATGGGATTGTTGAGGCATGATATGGAATCCCTCTCTTTTTCCAAAACACACACACACACACACACACACACACACACACACACACACACACACACACACACACACACACACACACACACACACACACACACACACACACACACACACTGTGGCCGCCCCCGCATCATCCCACACGCTAACATTGCTAACAGTGGATACTAGTCTTTATAATCGTGACACTGTTGTCTTCCTGTAGTTGGCGTGTGAGTGTCCCGTCTCATTGTATAAAGACCTTGTTTGCGTTGTATTACTCGGATAGCTCCCCTTCCCTCCTTTTGTATGGTTAGACGGGCAAAGTTTGTATAGATAGGTGAGGAGGTGGTGGTGTCTTGAGATCTGTGTGTGTGTGTGTCAGCCCTAGACGTGTGTGGGTGTGGTGGGCGAGGCCCGCACACCCACCTGTTTACAGAGTTGAGCAATAGCTCCCCATCCCCAACTTTCGAACTTGTGATGGGGTAATGCAGTGACTTCTTACGTTCCTCGTCGTGTTAATGTTTGAAGCTGCTTATTGACGACTTCGACGACAGTTTCTACTTGTAGTTGGTTGTGGCTCACTCTGAAGGTGTCGTGCCTGGCAGGTCTCCTGGCTCTCCACTGACTTCTCCCCGTTACTCATATTATTAAAAATGTTCTGTCCACCGCGACAATTCTTGTTTTATATACCTTGTATGTTGTTATCATGTCTCTCTTGATTCGTCCCTCCTCCAACGGGGTGAGTTTGAGCATTATTTGTTTGTTTAAGTTTATATGTGTGTTTTTGCGAGGTGTATGTGTAACATGTGGCGCACTGGTGTGTTTGTTGTGTTGTGGGGACACATGATCTTTACCGGCGTGTAGTGGGCAGGAACGGGGTCACTTACCCAGTGCGCGCGCGTGTGCGTGTGTGTGTAGTGGTCGGGGCCACACGACCCCCTCGCTCTACCTGCCAGTGTCTCGCGTCCTCCGGTGTGTGCCACTCCTCCCTCCACACCTGCTCCTACACACCTGCTAATACTTCAGCACACCCGCTACTCGTGAACACAGTGAAGGCGAACACTCTGGGTACGCGCGCCACCCTCTCTCATACCTCTTCTTCTTTTGTTTAGTTCAAATTTGATTGTAAATTGTATTCCAAATATTGATGGTGTAGATGGTAGTGATGTTTACCTCACGTTACTTGCTCTTGCAAGGCTCTCGAGAGCCGCTTTGCCTAAATGGTATATCAATATATTAAAATTAAGATAGAGTTTGCGTTTAATTAGAGATGTGTGTGGCCGTGGGGCATGGCCCCGGAGCCATGCCCCAGGGCCCCGGAGCCATGCCCCAGGGCCCCGGAGTCATGCCCCAGGGCCCCGGAGCCATGCCCCAGGGCCCCGGTGGTGCCCTAGAGGTCATAAAGTAAGAGGGTGGTGCACCAGAGAACACGTGTGCCCGGGACAGGTACTATCCGTGTCCTTATCACTACAGTTTGGTGGAGCGTCTGGTGAGCATGGCAGCGGCGCCGAACCCTTGGCTCCCTGGCCTGAGGAACAGCCGAGGTGGGTACTGTGTTGACTTCTCTCCCCCTCCCTTATCTCTTCCTCTCACCCCTCCCTTATCCCTTCCTCTCACCCCTCCCTTATCTCTTCCTCTCACCCCTCCCTTATCTCTTCCTCTCACCCCTCCCTTATCTCTTCCTCTCACCCCTCCCTTATCCCTTCCTCTCACCCTTCCCTTATCTCTTCCTCTCACCCCTCCCTTATCTCTTCCTCTCACCCCTCCCTTATCTCTTCCTCTCACCCCTCCCTTATCCCCTCCTCTCACCCCTCCCTTATCCCCTCCTCTCACCCTTCCCTTATCTCTTCCTCTCACCCCTCCCTTATGTCTTCCTCTCACCCCCCTCTCACCAACATATAAAATATACTTGTTAATGTGTGAGTTAGCGAGTGGTATGGTGTAAACAAAATTGTCTTTATACTGTTACTTAATCATTATGTTAACAGTTAATGTTGCACAAGACAAGTACTTTAGTATAAAACGTTCTGAGTGTTGTTGATATATTTGCATGATGCTGAGGTACGTGTTTGTGTGTCAGTGTTTAAATGGTCTAACTTGTATACCTGTTAGTTCACACGTGTGTACAGGTGTCCAGGCCGCCTGTACCTGTTAGTTCACACGTGTGTACAGGTGTCCAGGCCGCCTGTACCTGTTCACATGTGTGTGTACAGGTGTCCAGGCCGCCTGTACCTGTTAGTTCACACGTGTGTGTACAGGTGTCCAGGCCGCCTGTACCTGTTAGTTCACACGTGTGTGTACAGGTGTCCAGGCCGCCTGTACCTGTTCACATGTGTGTACAGGTGTCCAGGCCGCCTGTACCTGTTAGTTCACATGTGTATACAGGTGTCCAGGCCGCCTGTACCTGCTAGTTCACATGTGTATACAGGTGTCCAGGCCGCCTGTACCTGCTAGTTCACACGTGTGTGTACAGGTGTCCAGGCCGCCTGTACCTGCTAGTTCACATGTGTATACAGGTGTCCAGGCCGCCTGTACCTGCTACTGCACATGTGTATACAGGTGTCCAGGCCGCCTGTACCTGTTAGTTCACACGTGTGTGTACAGGTGTCCAGGCCGCCTGTACCTGTTAGTTCACACGTGTGTGTACAGGTGTCCAGGCCGCCTGTACCTGTTAGTTCACATGTGTATACAGGTGTCCAGGCCGCCTGTACCTGCTACTGCACATGTGTATACAGGTGTCCAGGCCGCCTGTACTTGCTAGTTCACATGTGTATACAGGTGTCCAGGCCGCCTGTACCTGCTAGTTCACATGTGTATACAGGTGTCCAGGCCGCCTGTACCTGCTAGTTCACATGTGTATACAGGTGTCCAGGCCGCCTGTACCTGCTAGTTCACATGTGTATACAGGTGTCCAGGCCGCCTGTACCTGCTAGTTCACATGTGTATACAGGTGTCCAGGCCGCCTGTACCTGCTAGTTCACATGTGTATACAGGTGTCCAGGCCGCCTGTACCTGCTAGTTCACATGTGTATACAGGTGTCCAGGCCGCCTGTACCTGCTAGTTCACATGTGTATACAGGTGTCCAGGCCGCCTGTACCTGTTAGTTCACACGTGTGTGTACAGGTGTCCAGCCCACCTGTACCTGTTAGTTCACATGTGTGTCCAGGCCGCCTGTACCTGTTAGTTCACACATGTGTACAGATGTCCAGGCCACCTGTACCCGGGTCTCTTGAGACAAATCGCTAAATGTTTGGCACAGGTCTCGTGTTGAAGACTTTCTGACGCTGGAGAAATATGCAGACTGTCCACCCGTCATTGTCTTACGTGATGACTGCCCTCCAGTCACACTGTGATGGTCGTGAGGAACAATTACCCTCCAGACTCCATTGTGCCGATGCCTTATACTCTTCTCTCCTGATGTTCTGCTGCCCACTTTCCTGTGTTCTCCGTCATCATGGTGGGTGTGTGGGGCACCGGCCGGCAGACTACCCTCCTCCTGCTTGTCCCCTGTTGTCTATACTGCCCCTATATTGTCCCTCTTCACATTTCTGGCAATTTCCCTGTTTCCAGTGACTGGTTATAAATGTATCATCACGGTAATGGACGCACGTAGCTCCAGCTTGTTACCCGTGGTGAGGTAATACGTGCCCCCCGCGCCCTCAGACGTGCCTCCTGTACCCTCAGACGTGCCTCCTGTACCCTCAGACGTGCCTCCTGTACCCTCAAGACGTGCCTCCTGTGCCCTCAGACGTGCCTCCTGTACCCTCAGACGTGCCTCCTGTACCCTCAGACGTGCCTCCTGTGCCCTCAGACGTGCCTCCTGTGCCCTCAGACGTGCCTCCTGTGCCCTCAGACGTGCCTCCTGTACCCTCAGACGTGCCTCCTGTACCCTCAGACGTGCCTCCTGTACCCTCAGACGTGCCTCCTGTACCCTCAGACGTGCCTCCTGTGCCCTCAGACGTGCCTCCTGTGCCCTCAGACGTGCCTCCTGTACCCTCAGACGTGCCTCCTGTGCCCTCAGACGTGCCTCCTGTGCCCTCAGACGTGCCTCCTGTGCCCTCAGACGTGCCTCCTGTGCCATCAGACGTGCCTCCTGTGCCCTCAGACGTGCCTCCTGTGCCCTCAGACGTGCCTCCTGTGCCCTCAGACGTACCTCCTGTACCCTCAGACGTGCCTCCTGTGCCATCAGACGTGCCTCCTGTACCCTCAGACGTGCCTCCTGTGCCCTCAGACGTGCCTCCTGTACCCTCAGACGTGCCTCCGGTACCCTCAGACGTGCCCCCCGCGCCCTCAGACGTGCCTCCTGTGCCCTCAGACGTGCCTCCTGTGCCCTCAGACGTGCCTCCTGTGCCCTCAGACGTGCCTCCTGTGCCCTCAGACGTGCCTCCTGTGCCCTCAGACGTGCCTCTTGTATCCTCAGACGTACCTCTTGTGCCCTCAGACGTGCCTCCCGCGCCCTCAGACGTGTACACGTGCCTCTGCCACCTCCATCGCTGTCAGTAATTGTGTTACTGATTTAGTTCATATATTTCAGGTTTCCAATATTAGGCCTCTGAGTGGGATTTATTATGTCATTAACCTAGTCGAAAAAATACGCAATAATAAATTTGGAAAGATATATTGTATTCAATCTCTCCCGCCTGTCTAAAATACGTGTCCCTTCCCCCTTCCCATCAAACAAGTGATGGGAAGGGGGGGGGGTGGAGTCCCCCCCTCCCCATCCCTCCTCTATTCCCCTCTCAAACACATCTCCTTTCTCCACTCTCCTCGTCTCGCTTGCTTGTGAAAGTCAAGACAGAATTGGAAACCAAATGATAAAACTGAACAGATGGTGACGTCCTAACGATCGAGAGGTTGAGGTTGCCATGTATGTACATATACAGTGGTGTACCATGTGTGTCGGGGGGAGGAGGAGGAGGAGGAGAGGACACACAAGCAGTTTACCTGGTAGTCGGGGTATAAAAACTGGGAGATCTGCTTGTGATGAAACTGTGAGAGTGACGGACATTATGCAGATGAAGTAGAGTTGCCTGTGGGAGAGGTGGTTGTGATGGCAGGGTGGGTGGCCTCTCCACCCCCGCCCACGGCAGGGGTGTGGGTGGCCTCTCCACCCCCGCCCACGGCAGGGGTGTGGGTGGCCTCTCCACCCCCGCCCACGGCAGGGGTGTGGGTGGCCTCTCCACCCCCGACCACGGCAGGGGTGTGGGTGGCCTCTCCACCCCCGCCCACGACAGGGGTGTGGGTGGCCTCTCCACCCCCGACCACGGCAGGGGTGTGGGTGGCCTCTCCACCCCCGCCCACGGCAGGGGTGTGGGTGGCCTCTCCACCCCCGACCACGGCAGGGGTGTGGGGTGGCCTCTCCACCCCCGACCACGGCAGGGGGGTGTGGGTGGCCTCTCCACCCCCGCCCACGGCAGGGGGGTGTGGGTGGCCTCTCCACCCCCGCCCACGGCAGGGGGGTGTGGGTGGCCTCTCCACCCCCGCCCACGGCAGGGGGGTGTGGGTGGCCTCTCCACCCCCGCCCACGGCAGGGGGGTGTGGGTGGCCTCTCCACCCCCGCCCACGACAGGGGGTGTGGGTGGCCTCTCCACCCCCGCCCACGGCAGGGGGTGTGGGTAGCCTCTGCTGCCCCGCCCACGGCAGGGGTGTGGGTGGCCTCTCCACCCCCGCCCACGGCAGGGGTGTGGGTGGCCTCTCCACCCCCGCCCACGGCAGGGGTGTGGGTGGCCTCTCCACCCCCGCCCACGGCAGGGGTGTGGGTGGCCTCTCCACCTCCGCCCACGGCAGGGGTGTGGGTGGCCTCTCCTCCCCCGCCCACGGCAGGGGTGTGGGTGGCCTCTACACCCCCGCCCACGGCAGGGGTGTGGGTGGCCTCTCCACCTCCGCCCACGGCAGGGGTGTGGGTGGCCTCTCCTCCCCCGCCCACGGCAGGGGTGTGGGTGGCCTCTCCACCCCCGCCCACGGCAGGGGGGTGTGGGTGGCCTCTCCACCCCCGCCCACGCCAGGGGTGTGGGTGGCCTCTCCACCCCCGCCCACGGCAGGGGTGTGGGGTGCATAATAAAGAAACGAAATGAAAAATGATGGTAGTTGAAGTGACAGCATGGGAGAGGTGGGAGGTGGTCGTCGTCGTGAGTGTGAAGGAGCCTGATCAACCAGGCTGTGACTCATACGTCAGGCTGCGAGCAGCCGCGTCCAACAGCCTGGTTGATCAGTCCGGCAACCAGGAGGCCTGGTCGACGACCGGGCCGCGGGGACGCTAAGCCCCGGAAGCACCTCAAGGTAACCTCAAGGAGCCCCGGGAGTGATAAGGGATGTGAACTTTTGACTAAGGGAGCGTTGTGTGTGTTCCGGGGATCACTGTCCCCGCGGCCCGCCTCATAGTTGCTCATCTGGTCATTTAGGATGTTAAATTGTCATCCATATTTCCGTGGAGATAAACATTTCATTCACCTGGGCTCTGGGAGACTCGAACTGTGGACCCACGAGTGTGAGGGTATTGTTACCCGCAGCTCAGAAGTCCACCACAGCCAGAGTGATCAGGGTGGCGATCTTACGGCTGGTTATCAGTTATTTCTTGAACACAAGTTAGAAGTCTATTGGTAGTTTTATTTAGATGGAAGGTGTTGAAAACTTTGACTCTTTGTGTAGACGATGAAGGATTTAAGGTGCGGTTAGGAATGAATGACACCATGTTTCTGATAATTTCCTTCGTATTGGCGAGGAATGAAGGGTGAAAGCCAGAGAGAAACAACCTCAGCAACTCCCTGAGGTGAGAGCAACGGCAGCATCTTGCAAGCAAAACACAACACTGTTTTCATATGTGAGCTTGCTAGCAAGCGGCGTTTAAGTAGCACATTTATTCTAGAAAATGGCATCTTGTAAACAATCAATGTTCTGAAAGAAGGAAGGAAGGAATTATCAAGGGAATGCGCCAAGCCATTACGACAATATAGCACTTGGAAGGGGTCAGGATAAAGATTTGGGATGGGACGGGAGAGAAGGAATGGTGCCCCAACCACTTGGACGGTCGGGGATTGAACGCCGATCTGCATGAAGCGAGACCGTCGCTCTACCGTCCAGCCCAAGTGGTTGGGTTGTTCTGAAAGAAAAAACTAAATGAAAAGTAGCATGCAGACGAGGAGTCACAATAACGTGGCAGAAATATGTCGACCAGACCACACACTAGAAAGTGAAGGGACGACGACGTTTCGGTCCGCCCTAAACCATTCTCAAATCGATTGTGACTTGAGAATGGTCCAGGGCGGACCGAAACGTCGTCGTCCCTTCACTTTCTAGTGTGTGGTCTGGTCAACAAAAGTAGCATCATACAAACTAGCTTAAGTATTACGACTCTCAGTCTAGACCAAATTAAAAGTTACAGTGTCATATTTATGGTAACACACTGAGCGACACCAGAAAGTTGTCGCCTAGTAAACGTTGTCACTCACTTATAGAGGCTAAGAAAACGCAATAGTTGTCGTGGCCGCCTCGCCGGGCAGGTCGCCGCCGCCTCGCCGGGCAGGTCGCCGCCGCCTCGCCGGGCAGGTCGCCGCCGCCTCGCCGGGCAGGTCGCCGCCGCCTCGCCGGGCAGGTCGCCGCCGCCTCGCCGGGCAGGTCGCCGCCTCGCCTTGTGAGGAGAAGAGAGAAGTGGGGGGGGGGAGGGGAGCCTGCTTACCAGACCACAGATAACCCAGCAGCAACTCCGTGGATCACAGGCATTAAGTACATTGCATTTACTAGATGATAGTTGGAGCTACAGGGGACGGAGAGGACGTGGGAGGGGGCACATGGGCCGACAATAGTAATTGTTCCCCATATTGTCGCGAATGAAATTGAATTGAAATAAGTTTATTGATGTAAAATACACACAAAGGGGGTGAGGTAGCTCAAGCTATTCTCACCCCGTGTCGCGAATGAAGTTAAATGATATCTCGTCAGCTCTGTACATCAGTACAAACCAAGCAGGTATCTGGCGTGTACACGCCGGTGGTGTGGACTGGGTTCCCTTGCCTAAATGTTATATTAGGCAGTACAGGTACCCGGAGCAGGGTACTGTACTCTGGGTACAGGTACCCAGAGGAAACTAGATTTATTCCTCCAAGGAGTGCCGGACCAACCGGGCTGTGGTGGGTATGTGGGCCTGCGGGCCGCTCCAAGCAACAGCCTGGTGGACCAAACTCTCACAAGTCAAGCCTGGCCTCGGGCCGGGCTTGGGGAGTAGAACTACTCCCAGAACCCAATCAACCAGGTATCAACCCGGAGCGTGTATACAGTGGGAGGTGGGGGGGGGGGTGGAGCACGGGCGTCACGGGTAGCCCAGCCAGCTGTGTTGACGGAGGCGGGCACCACCAGCCGGATATCCTCACCCTACTCTGGAATTCCTGGGAATGTGATGCTTTCGCTCCTGCGTGTGTGTGTGTTTACGGAGTTTAGGCGCATATTTGTGGTGTTGCCCGGCGTCCGGGTGGGGTCAGGGTCGCAGGGCGTCGCCGGAGTAGTCATCTAGTTGTGCTGGCGGGGGCTGAGCTCCCGCTCTTTTCGGCCCGCCTCTCAACTCTCAATCAACTTTTTATTATTATTATTATTATTATTATTATTATTATTATTATTATTATTATTATTATTATTTATTATTTATTATTTATTATTTATTTATTATTTATTATTTATTATTTATTATTTATTATTATTTATTTATTATTTAATTTATTTTATTATTATTATTATTATCATCTTCACCCCCCCTCACCCCCCAGGAAGCAGCCCGTAACAGCTGTCTTAACTCCCAGGTACCTATTTAGTGTTAGGTAACAGTGTACTCACCTATTTGTGCTTGTGGGGGTTGAGCTTTGGCTCTTTGGTCCTGCCTCTCAACTGTCAATCACCTATTGTACAGATTCCTGAGCCTACTGGGCTCTATCGTGTGTGTGTGTGTGTGTGTGTGTGTGTGTGTGTGTGTGTGTGTGTGTGTGTGTGTGTGTGTGTGTGTGTGTGTGTGTGTGTGTGTGTGTGTGTCCCCGCCCGGGGAGTGACCAGCCGTGCTTGGCCACCACCTTGGTAGTGGAGACAAGTCTCGTCACGGTTCTTAGACATACAATAAATAAATAAATATATCTTAACAAATTTTCTGGGGTTTTAATAGTCAGTTAACATCGGGGATTTCTCATTTCTTTCAACTGTGGTGAACAGTGGGGTGGCCAGAGGCAGCAACCAATAAGGTAGGAGTGTGGATCATTAGCGATCTATCCCGGTAGTTAAAGCCATCACGGTAACGAGTCCAGTGTAGGCGTTGATCTCACATTATCTGGAGTATTAATCCCCAACAAAATAACACTCTACGGGGCATTACAATTCTCAAATTTGTACCTAACATATTTTTGTTACAATTAATGTCTCCTTGTTCTAATGTAACAATTGCAGTCTCCGTGGTGTAGTGGTAAGACACTCGCCTGGCGTTCCGCGAGCGCTTTGTCATGGGTTCGTATCCTGGCCGGGGAGGATTTACTGGGCGCAATTCCTTAACTGTAGCCTCTGTTTAACGCAACAGTAAAATGTGTACTTGGTTGTAACAACGATTCTTCGCGGCGGGGATCGTATTCCAGGGACCTGCCCGAAACGCTACGCGTACTAGTGGCTGTACAAGAATGTAACAACTCTTGTATATATCTCATATCTCAAATAATATAATTTTTTGGCCATGAAGACTGATGAAGGTTCTCGGTGGTGTGACACTAATGACTCTGCCAGAAGCTGGTGTACGATGTTGTTCCAGCAGACAAAAGGTCCTGACGAGTCATCACAGCCTCCATGACACGCTTCGGTCCACCACCATCAGTCGTCCTTTTGTTTGACATTCAATCTTGTTTCAATTAATGAATTACATCTAAACTAGAACATTGTAGTCAACTTGTAAATTGTCAGACAAATAAGTTTGGAATTGAAGCCATCCTCGGGGCACACGGTGGCTGGGGTAGGGTGGGAACTAAGCGATAGTTTGATTACTATGACTTTCACCCTCATCACCCAGCTGTGACCCCTGAACCACAAGGGTGGGGAGGGGGGGGCCTGGGGTGGAGGGGAGGGGGGGGGCCTGGGGTGAAGGGGAGGGGGGGGCCTGGGGTGGAGGGGAGGGGGGATGAGTTGCTGTGTTTGTACGCCCAGTTTTCTTAGTAATAATGAAAGTGCTTTGTACTGATCACTATTATACATACATTTTTTGTCGGTCAGTGTGGTATAAAAGGCGTATTGTTGTGGGCGCCCCGGGTGACTGGCGACGTCGTCTGCGTAATATATAATACCATTGTGTGACGGGCGTGATGCTCGTCTCCACTTGTGTGTTTACAGACATACAGCGTGTGGCTGCCTGCACAATGTTTGCTCCATACTCCGGGTGTTTGGGAGGCAGTTGTGTGTTTTCTGAAGTAGGGAGACTTTTTTCCTCAGTTTGTTTCTCACGGCTTCTGACGAATTGCTTGTTTTTACAAGTCATACTGAAGTTATTATGTTTTAAAGCCGTTTAACACATGGTAAGTTGTAGCCAGTGGGTTCTTGGGACCCCTGGGTCCCAGCCCTCCTCTCCAGTGTTCACAACGTCACTAAACTGATATACAAATATTGCCCGAACCTAACCTAAGATAACACCTACAAATAGAAAACGGGACATGTCATCTTTGCTAGCCGCTGTGATTTTTAGTGCATCAGTTTTTGACCTTAGGGGATTTATAGGTCAATATGTGATGTACTGTTGGAGAAGCCGGGTTGAGCAGGTACCTAGCTAGCCGTCTCTGTGTGGTTTAACATTTAACTTTCTCATGATCTCTCTCACTCGTCTAATCATCTTCAATGTAAAACTGTTGAGAATTGTTTGTATTGGAATATAGGTCGTGGTTTAATTTGGCGTTATTACCGAGTCTCCTTAGTTGCTGTGTGCTGACTGGCTGGTTGGCTTTATGCTGCCTGGTCTGGTAAAGCTAGCGTACCTGGAGTGGGTTCTGGGAGCTCTACTCTCAAGCCCGGCCTTGACTTGTGATAACTTGGCCCAACAGGTTGTTGCTAGGAGCGGCCCACAGGCCCATATATCCACTACAACCACGTTCGTCCGGCTCTTCTCTCAGGAGCGTAGCTAAATACTTCTTGAAGACTTCCACTTTTGTTCCGGCAATATTTATAATTCTTGCTGGGAAAGTATTAAACAATTATGGACCGTTGATGTTCAGACAGTGCTCTCTGATTGTGCCTATGGCACCTTACACCTCACTGATTCTGCATTTAATTTCCTTCTGTATGTTTCGCTCCAGTATGTTGTCGTTCTACTGTGCAAATGTGGGACCTGGCCTTCAAGTATCTTCCATCTATATATTATTTGATACCTCTCTCGTCTCCTTTCCAAAGAGTACATTTTGAGAGCTTTGAGACGGTCCCAATAATTTAGATGTTTTATCGTTTCTATGCGTGCCGTACATGTTCTCTGTATTTCCTCTAATTCAGAGATCTCTCCTGCTCTGAAAGGGAAAGTGAGTACCGAGCAGTACTCAAGACGGGGACCGCACCAGTGATTTAAACAGTATTAGCATTGCTGTGGGGTCTCTGGATATGAACGTTCTCACAATCCATCCTATCATTTTCCTGACCGCTGCTATATTTGCTCGGTTGTGTTCACTAAATGTCAGGTCGTCAGACATCACAATTCCCAGATCTTTTACATGTTGCTTTCCTTCTCTGAGTAGGTCTGATTGTGCCGTGTACCCTGTGTTTCGTTTAACTTCTTCGTTCCCACCATACCTAAGTACCTGGAACTTGTGTCACCGTTAAACATCATGCTATTTTCCGTTGCCCAATTGAAGACTTCATTAATATCGGTTTGTAGCTTTTCAGTGTCTTCTACATAGGAAAATTTCAAACTGATTTTTGTACCATCTGCAAAGGATGACACTAAGCTGTATTTAGTATTTTCTACAGCTGATATAAGAATGAGAGCGAGCAGTGGTGCAAGGACTGTACCCTGGGGTACACAGCAGTGGTGCAAGGACTATGTCCTGGGGTACACAGCAGTGGTGCAAGGACTATGTCCTGGGGTACACAGTAGTGGTGCAAGGACTATGTCCTGGGGTACACAGTAGTGGTGCAAGGACTATGTCCTGGGGTACACAGCAGTGGTGCAAGGACTATGTCCTGGGGTACACAGCAGTGGTGCAAGGACTATGTCCTGGGGTACACAGTAGTGGTGCAAGGACTATGTCCTGGGGTACACAGTAGTGGTGCAAGGACTATGTCCTGGGGTACACAGCAGTGGTGCAAGGACTATGTCCTGGGGTACACAGCAGTGGTGCAAGGACTATGTCCTGGGGTACACAGCAGTGGTGCAAGGACTATGTCCTGGGGTACACAGCAGTGGTGCAAGGACTATGTCCTGGGGTACACAGCAGTGGTGCAAGGACTATGTCCTGGGGTACACAGCAGTGGTGCAAGGACTATGTCCTGGGGTACACAGCAGTGGTGCAAGGACTGTACCCTGGGGTACACAGCAGTGGTGCAAGGACTGTACCCTGGGGTACACAGCAGTGGTGCAAGGACTGTACCCTGGGGTACACAGCAGTGGTGCAAGGACTGTACCCTGGGGTACACAGCAGTGGTGCAAGGACTGTACCCTGGGGTACACAGCAGTGGTGCAAGGACTGTACCCTGGGGTACACAGCAGTGGTGCAAGGACTGTACCCTGGGGTACACAGCTTGTCACTGCACTTGGGCTTGTTGTTATTTGACTTGCAGGGTTCTTGGCTGTGCTGGATTATTTGTCTTGTAGATGTGGTCATTAAAGCTTGTTCTAGCCTGTTGTTTACCCGCTCGGGGAGAGTGCTATGTGACGCGAGGGGTTACAGAGGCACATAATGGGTGCGGGAACTGAACCCCGTACTTCATTTAGCTAAGCAGGTGACCATCTTGTGAAGCTAGTTGCACAGTTGTTAATAGACGGGTCAATTGTTACACTGTCCGGCGGCTGCGCTGGTGTCTGGTACACACGACCCCAGTGCCTGTGTACCGGGGGGGTGTACTTGGGACCCGTGTGTGTGTGTGTTGCCTGCACTCTTAGACCTGTGTGTCAGGGGGGGGGTGAACTTGGTGGCCTTTATAGCTACCTTGGCTCTCGGCCACACACCTGGCTCTCGGCCACACACCTGGCTCTCGGCCACACACCTGGCTCTCGGCCACACCTGTTGTGACAGAGACCAAGTACCGAGTTCCCAGGGCGGATCACGACACTCCGGCCTGCCCTCTGGCGGGGAAAGTTGCAACACATTAATTACAAAGATTAATCTTTATTAATAATTATATCAATTGTTGCAATCATAATTGTGAAGAATGATAACAAAGTAAATTAAATTACTAAAGAACTTTTATAAGATAACCTCCCCAGCTGCACCCATTAGCGTAGAGTGTGGGGGGAAGGGGAGGGGGGCTAATGGAGCGACCTGTTATCGTTATAGCACGACGGATTTCTGACGTTGTTGTTATAGATTCACCTACTGGGAACAACAGTATCGCATGAGCTGGAACTTCGTTAAACACCATATTATTTCCTGTAGCCCATAGAAAGACCTGATTTACATCTGATTGGAGGTTTGCCGTGTCCTCTATGTTGTCTACTCTCATGAAAATCTTAGCGTCATCTGCAAAGGAAGATACAGTGCTATAGATTGTTTCTTTGTCAATGTCCGATATGAGAATGCGAAAGATTACTGGAGTAAGCACAGTACCCTGGGGGACTGTGCTCTTCACGGTTGATGATCCGGATTTTACTTACCTGACTATTACACACTGTTTTGTTAGGAAATTGTTGATTTTTTGCCTATTCTTCCGGTAATTCCTTTTGAACGCGTTTTGTATGCAATAACACCATGATTACATTTGTCGAATGCTTTTGCGAAATTTGTGTAAATTACATCAGCGTTTTGCTTGTCTTCCATGTCATAGTATGCACCTAGTTGTACTCCCCTAGTTGTGCTTGCGGGGGTTGAGCTTTGGCTCTTTGGTCCCGCCTCTCAACTGCCAATCAACTGGTGTACAGATTCCTAAGCCTACTGGGTTCTATCTTATCTACATTTGAAACTGTGTATGGAGTCAGCCTCCACCACATCACAGGGTCCAGCAACTGTGACAGGCAAGAACGACCTGTTTTGAAACCATGTTGTACGGGGTGATGGAGATGCTGTGATTCCATGTATTTTGTGATCTTACTTCGTAGCACTCTCTCAAAGATTTTGATGATGTGTGATGTTAGTGCTATCGGTCTGTAATTTTTTGCCTCTGCCTTATTTCCTCCTTTATTGAGTGGTGCTATCTCTGCTGTTTTTAGTATGTCAGGGATAACCCTAGTATCTAGGGTCTGTCTTTATAGAATTTTAAGGGTCTGCGATAGTGTTTTTGAACAGTTCTTGATGAATATGGAGTTTCAAGAATCAGGGCCTGGTGCAGAGTGAATAGGCTTCTTTAAAATGGTTAAATGGACAGAAGCTTTTAAAAGGCTTCTTTCTATGGCTTCTTTAAAATCCCGTAGGGATAGGGTGACATCTGATACATGATTTGATGTTGGTATCTCATTCATGAAAAATTCGTTTGGGTTATCAATCTTCAGTGTGTTTAGTGGCTCGCTGAAACCAGAGTCGTACTGATTCTTCAGTATTTCGTTCATTTCTGTGTTGTCAGTGAAAGTTCCATCTCCCATTCGCAGAGGCTCGAGACTAGATGTACTTTTTATTCTTGTAGAGGATAAAAAATATTTCGGATTTCTTTCTATTTCACTGATGGCCTTTTTCTCTCTTTGTCTCTCTTGGATTTTGTATGATTCTTGTAGCTTTAGTTCGATTGTTTCTATTTCTCTACCTAACCTTCTTCGCCGTTCTTGAGATAGGGTGCGACTCTCAAGTTGTTCCGCGATTCGTTTTTTTCGCCTATAGAGGGAACCCCGTTCCAATATGTATATCTCTTCCTCTTTTTTTTCTAAAGAGTATGCGGTTTGAATATATTTCTTGTGCTTCGGAGCTTATTTTTTCCAGGCACTGGTTCAGGTTTGTATTTTCAAGCTGTTCTTCCCAGTTTATTTCTGTGAGGTCTTGGTGTATTTGCTCCCAGTTTATCTGTTTTTTATTAAAAATTAATGTACTGAATTCTCCTCCACTGGGCATCGGGACTGGTTGTGCACGTCTACTCCCCATGCTTGTCAGAACTTCAATTAAGTTATGATCTGAGTAACAGGTATTTGTAATCATTATGTTCCTGGTCAATTCATCATCATCTGTGAAGTTAGAGTACTTTAATGCGTCAGTTTCTTGACGTTGGGAACACAGGCTAGAACGGGCTGGTGTTAAGAGTGTGTGTGTGTGTGTGGCGCGGACTGGTGTAGAGAGAGCTCCTCACTGGTGTGTGTTGGGGGGGGTCACTGGGATGGGGGGAGGGGGCTCACTGGGGTGGGGGGAGGGGGGCTCACAGGGGTGGGGGGGAGGGGGGAACACATCATCAGTCATCAATGATTGACACGTCAACACTTGCATCATCCGTGCAAGTGTCCTGCTGGGGGAGGAGGGGGGGGGGGGTCGTGACTATCCTGTGGGTTGTGGGGGGGGGGGGGCGAGGGAGGGAGGGGGATTCGAAGTTGTGTAGCTTGTGGGATGAAGGGAGGAGTTGTGAGGGTGTGGGATGGGGAAGCCAGATGTACGTGGCTTAGTCCCTCACGGCCCCTGACGTGCTCCACCCCCCTCCCTCGTCCCTCCACGGTGTACCGTATGATTAAAGTTTTGAATTTTGCCCCGAGGGGCGAGTTTATTGGGCAGCGCCACTCATCTTGTGGGTGGACACACCGCCATAGCAGCATGTACAACACTCCCCAATAGGAAGAAAACCCGCTGGGTTGTTCATCCTGTCACTTGTACCCAGACACAGCTGGGACTTGCTGAACTGTCTTTGTATACCAGGCCTCCCCTGTTGTATACCAACCCTCCCCTGTTGTATGCCAACCCTCCCCTGTTGTATACCAGCCCTCCCCCTGTTGTATGCCAACCCTCCCCCTGTTGTATACGAGCCCTCCCCCTGTTGTATACCAGCCCTCCCCCTGTTGTATACCAACCCTCCCCTGTTGTATGCCAACCCTCCCCCTGTTGTATACCAGCCCTCCCCCTGTTGTATACCAGCCCTCCCCCTGTTGTATGCCAACCCTCCCCTGTTGTATGCCAGCCCTCCCCTGTTGTATACCAGCCCTCCCCCTGTTGTATACCAGCCCTCCCCCTGTTGTATACCAACCCTCCCCTGTTGTATACCAACCCTCCCCTGTTGTATGCCAACCCTCCCCTGTTGTATACCAGCCCTCCCCCTGTTGTATACCAGCCCTGCCCCTGTTGTATACCAGCCCTCCCCCTGTTGTATACCAGCCCTCCCCCTGTTGTATACCAGCCCTCCCCCTGTTGTATACCAGCCCTCCCCTGTTGTATACCAGCCCTCCCCCTGTTGTATACCAGCCCTCCCCCTGTTGTATACCAGCCCTCCCCCTGTTGTATACCAGCCCTCCGCCTGTTGTATACCAGCCCTCCGCCTGTTGTATACCAGCCCTCCCCTGTTGTATACCAGCCCTCCCCTGTTGTATACCAGCCCTCCCCCTGTTGTATACCAGCCCTCCCCCTGTTGTATACCAGCCCTCCCCCTGTTGTATACCAGCCCTCCCCTGTTGTTTACCAGCCCTCCCCTGTTGTATACCAGCCCTCCCCTATTGTATACCAGCCCTCCCCCTGTTGTATATCAGCCCTCCCCCTGTTGTATACCAGCCCTCCCCCTGTTGTATACCAACCCTCCCCCTGTTGTATACCAGCCCTCCCCTGTTGTATACCAGCCCTCCCCTGTTGTATACCAGCCCTCCCCCTGTTGTATACCAGCCCTCCCCCTGTTGTATACCAGCCCTCCGCCTGTTGTATACCAGCCCTCCCCTGTTGTATACCAGCCCTCCCCTGTTGTATACCAGCCCTCCCCTGTTGTATACCAGCCCTCCCCCTGTTGTATACCAGCCCTCCCCCTGTTGTATACCAGCCCTCCGCCTGTTGTATACCAGCCCTCCCCTGTTGTATACCAGCCCTCCCCTGTTGTATACCAGGCCTCCCCTGTTGTATACCAGCCCTCCCCTGTTGTATACCAGGCCTCCCCTGTTGTATACCAGCCCTCCCCTGTTGTATACCAGGCCTCCCCTGTTGTATACCAGCCCTCCCCTGTTGTATACCAGCCCTCCCCTGTTGTATACCAGCCCTCCCCTGTTGTATACCAGCCCTCCCCTGTTGTATACCAGCCCTCCCCCTGTTGTATACCAGCCCTCCCCTGTTGTATACCAGCCCTCCCCCTGTTGTATACCAGCCCTCCCCTGTTGTATACCAGCCCTCCCCTGTTGTATACCAGCCCTCCCCTGTTGTATACCAGCCCTCCCCTGTTGTATACCAGCCCTCCCCCTGTTGTATACCAGCCCTCCCCCTGTTGTATACCAGCCCTCCCCTGTTGTATACCAGCCCTCCCCCTGTTGTATACCAGCCCTCCCCTGTTGTATACCAGCCCTCCCCTGTTGTATACCAGCCCTCCCCCTGTTGTATACCAGCCCTCCCCTGTTGTATACCAGCCCTCCCCTGTTGTATACCAGCCCTCCCCTGTTGTATACCAGCCCTCCCCCTGTTGTATACCAGCCCTCCCCTGTTGTATACCAGCCCTCCCCTGTTGTATACCAGCCCTCCCCTGTTGTATACCAGCCCTCCCCTGTTGTATACCAGCCCTCCCCTGTTGTATACCAGCCCTCCCCTGTTGTATACCAGCCCTCCCCTGTTGTATACCAGCCCTCCCCTGTTGTATACCAGCCCTCCCCCTGTTGTATACCAGCCCTCCCCCTGTTGTATACCAGCCCTCCCCCTGTTGTATACCAGCCCTCCCCTGTTGTATACCAGCCCTCCCCCTGTTGTATACCAGCCCTCCCCTGTTGTATACCAGCCCTCCCCTGTTGTATACCAGCCCTCCCCTGTTGTATACCAGCCCTCCCCTGTTGTATACCAGCCCTCCCCTGTTGTATACCAGCCCTCCCCCTGTTGTATACCAGCCCTCCCCTGTTGTATACCAGCCCTCCCCCTGTTGTATACCAGCCCTCCCCTGTTGTATACCAGCCCTCCCCCTGTTGTATACCAGCCCTCCCCCTGTTGTATACCAGCCCTCCCCTGTTGTATACCAGCCCTCCCCCTGTTGTATACCAGCCCTCCCCCTGTTGTATACCAGCCCTCCCCTGTTGTATACCAGCCCTCCCCTGTTGTATACCAGCCCTCCCCCTGTTGTATACCAGCCCTCCCCTGTTGTATACCAGCCCTCCCCTGTTGTATACCAGCCCTCCCCCTGTTGTATACCAGCCCTCCCCTGTTGTATACCAGCCCTCCCCCTGTTGTATACCAGCCCTCCCCCTGTTGTATACCAGCCCTCCCCCTGTTGTATACCAGCCCTCCCCCTGTTGTATACCAGCCCTCCCCTGTTGTATACCAGCCCTCCCCTGTTGTATACCAGCCCTCCCCTGTTGTATACCAGCCCTCCCCTGTTGTATACCAGCCCTCCCCCTGTTGTATACCAGCCCTCCCCCTGTTGTATACCAGCCCTCCCCTGTTGTATACCAGCCCTCCCCCTGTTGTATACCAGCCCTCCCCCTGTTGTATACCAGCCCTCCCCCTGTTGTATACCAACCCTCCCCTGTTGTATACCAGCCCTCCCCTGTTGTATACCAGCCCTCCCCCTGTTGTATACCAGCCCTCCCCTGTTGTATACCAGCCCTCCCCCTGTTGTATACCAACCCTCCCCTGTTGTATACCAGCCCTCCCCTGTTGTATACCAGCCCTCCCCCTGTTGTATACCAGCCCTCCCCTGTTGTATACCAGCCCTCCCCCTGTTGTATACCAGCCCTCCCCTGGATTATGTTGTGGTGTGATGTGTTGATGTTTTATTATTGATGATGATGATGATGATGATGATGATGATGATGATGATGATGATGATGATGATGATGATGATGATGATGATGATGATGATGATGGGGATGTTGGGAGTGAAGGTCACTCTTATCATGATACTTTATCACTCTCTAAATACATCTTTTTATTTCCTCAGACGAAAGGGACGCCATCCAGAAGAAGACTTTCACAAAATGGGTGAACAAACATTTGAAAAAGGTAAGTACGAGATGTTTGACACGGACGTGAAGGCAGGAAGTGGGAGTAGAAATGTTCACGGTGGTGATAGGGTCAGGGAGAGGTACAAGGTCATGTACTCTTCCTCTCCCATGCTATGGTGCGTAGTCGTTACCTGCTTGATACAGGTGACAGTTGACCTCAGTCACTGCAGGTGACAGGTGACCTCAGTCACTGCAGGTGACAGGTGACCTCAGTCACTGCAGGTGACAGGTGACCTCAGTCACTGCAGGTGACAGGTGACCTCAGTCACTGCAGGTGACAGGTGACCTCAGTCACTGCAGGTGACCTCAGTCACTGCAGGTGACCTCAGTCACTGCAGGTGACAGGTGACCTCAGTCACTGCAGGTGACCTCTCTACAACCCCGAAGCTAGACTTACTTCTATTGTCTTGTTTTTGCTAAATTTTGTTTTGATTATCAGGGGAAAGCGCCAAGCCATTACGACTTTATAGCACTTGGAAGGGGTCAGGATAAGGATTTGGGATGGGACGGTGGTAAAGGAATGATGCCCAATCACTTGGGGACAGTCGGGGATTGAACGCCGACCTGCATGACGCGAGACCGTCGCTCTACCGTCCAGTCAAAGTGGCTAGACATGATTTTTTTTTTCTAATGCTGATTCCCTTCCCTGGACTTGAACTCCGACCTTCTCAACAGCAACGCCAGTGTTCTTGACACTAACACTGCAGCCTATTAGCATGCGACACAGCTGAGCTACGACGTCTTCTAATAATCTAATAATCTAAAATAATTAATCTAATAATCAAACAATACGTTTGAGCATTTGATCAAACTCCTGTAATGTGTAGCGTGCAGCGCCACAATTGAAAATGAGTGATAGTGAATACAGAAGAGAGACTTATCATTGAGAGGTGGAGCAGGTGTGGGTCCCCTTGAGGTGTGTACTCACCTAGTTGTGTTTGCGGGGGTTGAGCTCTGGCTCTTTGGTCCCGCCTCTCAACCGTCAATCAACAGGTGTACAGATTCCTGAGCCTATTGGGCTCTATCATATATACACTTGAAACTGTGTATGGAGTCAGCCTCCACCACTGTATGGAGTCAGCTTCCACCACTGTATGGAGCCAGCCTCCACCACTGTATGGAGCCAGCCTCCATACAGTGGTAGTGTGAGGGGTGACACTAGCCACGGTTTGCCTCATGATCGCTAATAATTCTTTCAGTGGTACGCTACTTAGGGCGCCAAGTTCTTGGACCATGTGACCACTTCAATCGCAACAGAAGAGTTGTAGGGATGAGCCTGGAGTAGCGGTTGAGGCTCGTCTCCGTGACGTTACCAGGCAACATAACACCAGCGGGTGGTGACGTGTGACACATGATGACCCGCCTCAACACACACTGCACCTGCAGGTGGTGTGTGCTGCCTGTAGTGTAGGGGAGGAAGGTGGACCAAACTCTCACAAGTCGAGCCTGGCCTCGGGCCGGGCTTGGGGAGTAGAAGAACTCCCAGAACCCCATCAACCAGGTATCAACCAGGTACCTGGTTGTAGGTGTAATGGACGAAGGTGTTCCCTCGTCCTCGGTGTATATACACTCAGTTTACTTTAGGCACGAACAACCAAGTATAAGAGTGTGGCGTCTTCTGTTGTTCTCTTGTACAAGTTCTATTCCTGTTTTATTTGTTTATCATGTGACCACTGTGAAGAAGAGCGTAGTTTATGGGTGCTGGAGGGCACGGTGGGGGCGTCAGAGAGAGCTCTTATTAAACAAAATTTCCTTGAAAGTTAAAGTTTTGGAGGATTGTTTGTGCGCGCGCACGTGTGTGGAAATAATCATTTGAGGTTGCACGACTCTTGACCAACAGCCTTCAGCCCTCGCGGCAGCCCTGGCGGCAGCAGCCCTCGGGGCAGCCCTGGCGGCAGCAGCCCTCGGGGCAGCCCTGGCGGCAGCAGCCCTCGGGGCAGCCCTGGCGGCGGCAGCCCTCGGGGCAGCCCTGGCGGCGGCAGCCCTCGGGGCAGCCCTGGCGGCAGCAGCCCTCGGGGCAGCTCTGGCGGCAGCAGCCCTGGCGGCAGCAGCCCTGGGGGCAGCCCTCGGGGGCAGCCCTCGGGGCAGCCCTGGCGGCAGCAGCCCTGGCGGCAGCAGCCCTGGCGGCAGCAGCCCTGGGGGCAGCAGCCCTGGCGGCAGCAGCCCTGGGGGCAGCCCTCGGGGCAGCAACCACTCTTGACGCAAACATGGTAGGCTGCTCACCCAATTGTACACACCTATTGTAAAGACCGGTATTCGGTTGCATCCCGTTCTCGCATTTGCTTATTGTCAATATTTTCCTTGTGAATAAGTACATATGCGATATACTAATTGTGAATATTTGAGTTTACCTGAAAAGCTGAATAGAAAGCCACGACCCAAACCTAACCTTCTTAGTATGTTAAGATAAGCATTTTATTGCTTCTTAATTACAATTAGTACTTAACCTATACCTATATTGATATTACAGTTTTATACAAATAATAAAACAAAACAAAAGTATTTAAATAAATTCTAAAGTAACTCAGGATATTGTCAAATTTTGTATAAAATCTCTATTGTTTAATAAAACTGTAAAATAAATTCCTAATATCTAAAACTTGTGTATAGAAAATCGGGAGGAAGAGTTAGTACCTTGAAATATATATAACTTGGAATATACCACATATGTGCTTATTCATAAGCAAAATATTGACTAATAAGTCATATATATGTGCTGTCTTGTGCGAGAGCAGGTTGTCTCCTGTGGAGTTCCTCGCACACTTCCCTGTCGTTCTCTGTAAATGTGTACTCCCTGGTCTTCTGTTTCAGTACTTTTTCCTTAACTACTGTTGTCCTCATGTGGAGCAGCTTGGGCTGGGTCTTGGCTTTATCTATTATTTCACTGTACAATTATATTTCTGCTTCTTTTCTCACTGTCACGTGCACAAAGTACCTCCAGTATGCAAAGATTCCGTACTTGGCTAAGATTCTGGGTAGCGTATCAGTTTGAATTAAATATTCAGACAGTTCTTGAATTTAAAACTTTTCAAATTGTTTCACATTCTATGGGAGTAATGCAGGGTGAGTGAAGAGTTTTCCCGACAGTTTACATTCGGTCAAGTCTACCTCTGCAGACTATATGCAGTCTGAGAGATACTCTAGCCCAGTATCCGTGAAGAGTGTGGAGAGTAGGCCTGGTGGTGACGGAGAGTGACCGGTGGTGACGGAGAGTGACCGGTGGTGACGGAGGGTGACGGAGGGAGGCTCATGTCACCTACCTCTTGACGTAGTGGTGTATATATCCTGTGGTGACATCACAGCTCGTCTGGTAGCGTGTGGTGAGGGAGAGGTTCAGCTCCCTACCACTGTGTTATTCTAGCACCACTCTTGGTGGTCACACTTTTCCTGGGAAGGTGTGGTGGTGGTGTACAGTGTACGCACCTAGTTGTGCTTGCGGGGGTTGAGCTTTGGCTCTTTGGTCCCGCCTCTCAACAGTGTCTCCTGGTGTGGTGGTGTACCTATAGTGTGTTGTGTTGCCAGCCACCACACACCTGTAGTGTGTCGTGTTGCCAGCCACCACACACCTGTAGTGTGTCGTGTTGCCAGCCACCCCACACCTGTAGTGTGTCGTGTTGCCAGCCACCCCACACCTGTAGTGTGTCGTGTTGCCAGCCACCCCACACCTGTAGTGTGTCGTGTTGCCAGCCACCCCACACCTGTAGTGTGTCGTGTTGCCAGCCACCCCACACCTGTAGTGTGTCGTGTTGCCAGCCACCCCACACCTGTAGTATGTCGTGTTGCCAGCCATCCCACACCTGTAGTGTGTCGTGTTGCCAGCCATCCCACACCTGTAGTGTGTCGTGTTGCCAGCCATCCCACACCTGTAGTGTGTCGTGTTGCCAGCCACCCCACACCTGTAGTGTGTCGTGTTGCCAGCCACCCCACACCTGTAGTGTGTCGTGTTGCCAGCCACCCCACACCTGTAGTGTGTCGTGTTGCCAGCCACCCCACACCTGTAGTGTGTCGTGTGGGGATATTGATGTCTGGTGTGATTGAGGTAGTGCGGGGACAGGTAGCCTGGTTGTTGTTGTAGACTCAGCTACTTGGAACAAAAAGTTGCAAGTAGCACGGTCTATGGCGAGCCCGTAGTGGACTTACCTGGCACAGGAGCGGGGCTGTGGGTACCTTGGGGTGAGACACTTGAATGATACTCAATTTGGTCAGTAAACCCTTGAGGTTATCTTGAGATGATTTCGGGGCTTAGCGTCTCCGCGGCCCTGTCCTCGACCAGGCCTCCTTTTTGTTACACCCCCCCCCCCCCACAGGAAGCAGCCCGTAGCAGGTGTCTAACTCCCGGGGTTTCTATTTACTGCTAGGAGAAGAGGGGCATCAGAGTGAAAGAAACTCTGCCCATTGTTTCTCGCCGGCGCCCGGGATCGAACCCGGAACCTCAGGATTACGAATCCCGAGCGCTGTCCACTGAGCTGTCAGGCGCCGTGACGCTAGCCACCACACCCTCCTCCCCTGGTCCACCCTTCACTATCACCGCCCGTCTTCTCTTCTCCAGCGATTGATTAATGAAGTTTTAACCATACAAGAAAGTGGCACGGGCATGAATATCCCGTAATCTCCTTCCCTTCCTCTCACGATGTGCCCCTCTCCATGTCCCCCCCCCCCCCACCTTCCTCACACGCTCGCCCGAGCATTACTAATGAATTAAATGGGATAAGTGAGAGAGGGTGATAATGGTGGTGCTGCATGATGGTCCTTCATTGGTTACCCTGCCCTTGACGCCCCCCCCCCCTCCCTCCCCCTCCCCGGGGCCACCGCGGCACCCACTCCGTACTGATGGGTGTTGTGCCTGCGTAACACCTTCACCTCACGCGGTGACCAGTAGCAGTTATATCTTGCCTTGATTACTGGCAGTGTTGTTGTGATTATAGTGCCTGCTGCCAGTGCCACTTGTGGTCATCAGCCTCAACACCAGCACTAGTGTTGGTGCCTGGGTGACTCTTGTCTCTGGCAGTGATTATAGGCCTTATCCAGAGACGTGTTAGAGGTGGCTGTAGTGTGACGACCAGGGGGCAGAGTTGTAGTGCCCACACCACCTGCATTGATTAGCTTCCGGGATCAATAGCACCGCGGCCCGGTCTCCGACCAGACTTATCGGTTGGTCGTCTGGTCAGCCAAGCTGTTGGACGCGGCTGCTCGCAGCCTGACGTATGAGTCACAGCCTGATTGATCATGTATTCTTTGGAGGTGCTTATCCAGTTCTCTCTTGAACACTGTGAGGGGTCGGCCAGTTATGCCCCTTATGTGTAGTGGAAGCGTGTTGAACAGTCTCGGGCCTCTGATGTCGATAGAGTACTCTCTCTGAGTAACTGTTGCACCTCGTCTCTTCAACGGGGGTATTCTGCACATCCTGCCATGCCTCCTGGTCTCATGTGGTGTTATTTCTGTGTGCAGGTTTGGGACCAGCCCCTCTAATATTTTCCATGTATAAATTATTATGTATCTCTCGCCTGCACTCAAGGGAATACAGATTTAGGCATTTTAATCGGTCCCAATAATTAAGATTACCGCTAGAATTCGCTTTATAAGTCAAAGATCTTTGCACGCTCTCTAGGTCAGCACCTTCTCCGGCTCTGAATTGGGTTGTTAGAGTGCCACAATATTCCACCCTAGAGAGCACTAGTGTCTTAAAGTATCATCATTGGTATGGCATCCCTTGTTTGGAAGGTCCTTGTTATCCAACCTGTCATTTTTCTTGCAGTCGTGACAGCTACTTTATGGTGTTCTGTTAAGGTAAGGTCTTCTGACAGGATTACTCCTAGAGCCTTTACATTGGTTTTCGTTCTATAGTGTGATTTGATTCCGTTTTATATATGATTTGCGTTTTTAATTTTATTTTTTTCCATAGCACATGAGCTGGAACTTATTTTCATTAAAAATATTATCTGTGGCAAATTGAAAGATTTACATCTGATTTCAGGTTTGCCGTGTCCTCTATATTGTATATAGAGGACACGGCATGACAATCTTAGTGTCATCCGCAAATGATAATACAGTGCTGTAGTTTGTATCCTTGTCTGTGTCTGACATTAGGATGAGGAAAAGCACCGGAGCAAGCACGGTACCTTGGGGGACTGAGCTTTTCACAGTAGATGATCCGGATTTTACTGTGTTGACTATTACACTCTGCGTTCTGTTCGTTAGGAAGTTGAAGATCCATCTCCCTACTGTGCCAGTAATTCCTTTTGCACACATTTTGTGCACAATAACACCTTGGTCACACTTGTCGAAAGCTTTTGCAAAGTGTGTATATTACATCTGCGTGTTGCTTGTCTTCCATGGCACCTGAGGCCAGGTTATAGTGATCTAGCAGCTGTGAGAGGCAGGAGCGACATGTTCTGAACCCGTGTTGTCCAGGGTTATGCAGATGGTGTGATTAATGTGATTTGTAATCTTAGTTCTTAGCACTTTTTAAAAGATTTTTATGATGTGTGAGGTTAGAACTATTGGGCTATAATTTTTTGCATTACTTTGTGAGGTGGCGCAATCTCCGCTGTTTTAAGTATGTCAGGGATGACGCCAGTATCTAGGCTCCGTCTCCAAAAGATGTTTAGGACTTATGATAGTGGTGTTTTGCACTTCTTGATGAATATAGAGTTCGACGAGTGTGGGCGTGGTGCAGAGTGCATGGGCAGAGCGTCACACGTGTGCCTCGTACATACTAAACGTGCCTTAATGCGACAACAGCCGACCCACCGTGTGTGCTGGCAGATGTCTCCTCTCCTCGGGCCTTACTACCCTCTTGTGGTCGTCTCCATCACCATAACCTGCAGCTTATTACATCGTTTCCCTTGCTGTATACTGGAACTACGTTGGTGGTCTTCCAACTTCTTGTAGCTTTCCACTTCAAGTTTGTTATATTCCATAGTAGGTGGATAGCATGGGACACTACTCCTAGTTTACACCAGTAAATTCTGAATGGTGTCTTCAGCCTTAGCTGTGTGTAGCTCCCGAAGGTTCCTTCTGGCGGCGTCTCTGGTAATGCAGGTCCTTCTGGGGCGCTTGGGTGACACTCTTCACCTTAGTTTAGGTCCGTAATGCCCTGGCCACCACCACCAGGACAGTGTCCCGGGTCTGGCCACCACCACCAGGACAGTGTTCAAGATAAAACTCTACAAACACCTCCAAAGAATACCTGATCAACCAGACTGTGATTCCTAAGTCAGGCTGCGTGCAGCCGCGTCTAACAGCCTGGTTGACCAGAAAACCAACCAACCAGCCAGGCCTGGTCAGAGACCGGGCCGCGGAGGCATTCATCCTCAGAATCAAGGCAAGTATGTATGCCTGACACTTCCCCCCCCCCCACACACACATGTTCTGCCCGTGTAGTTATTAGTGGTTAGTGAAGACGCAGTAGCCAGCTTCTTGATAGTTAATGTATTAACTAAGGTAGGTGGGGCGGACCCCTCACCCACCTGCACAAACTAACGCAGCAAGTAAAAGTAACGCAGCAAGTAACACACCAAGTAACCCAGCAAGTAAAAGTAACGTGCAAAGTAACGGAGCAAGTAACGCGCCAAGTAACACCAAGTAACCCAGCAAGTAACGCGCCAAGTAAAAGCAACGCAGCAAGTAACACACCAAGTAACGCACCAAGTAACGCGCTGAGTAACGGACAACATTCCCAGCTAGGCGTCCCTTAGCCAGCACGTAATCTCACTGCCCATATCAAGAGCCTGATGAGTCTTTTCAACGTCTGGCTGGCGGACTTTAAAGTCTTGTTGGCAGAGGATGAATGAAGAGTTGGTGGGTGGTGTGTGCCAGGGGAGGTACCTCTTGCCTAAGGGCCCGTCACTACCCTGCTCCAGACACCCCGTGACAGTACCGTCTGGGGCCATGATGTACCCGTGACAGTACCGTCTGGGGCCATGATGTACCCGTGACAGTACCGTCTGGGGCCATGATGTACCCGTGACAGTACCGTCTGGGGCCATGATGTACCCGTGACAGTACCGTCTGGGAGCCATGATGTACCCGTGACAGTATCGTCTGGGGCCCTGATGTACCCGTGACAGTACCGTCTGGGGGCCATGATGTACCCGTGACAGTACCGTCTGGGGCCCTGATGTACCCGTGACAGTACCGTCTGGGGCCCTGATGTACCTGTGACAGTACCGTCTGGGAGCCATGATGTACCCTTGATAGTACCGTCTGGGAGCCATAATGTACCCGTGACAGTACCGTCTGGGAGCCATAATGTACCCGTGACAGTACCGTCTGGGAGCCATAATGTACCCGTGACAGTACCGTCTGGGAGCCATAATGTACCCGTGACAGTACCGTCTGGGAGCCATAATGTACCCGTGACAGTACCGTCTGGGAGCCATAATGTACCCGTGACAGTACCGTCTGGGAGCCATAATGTACCCGTGACAGTACCGTCTGGGAGCCATAATGTACCCGTGACAGTACCGTCTGGGAGCCATAATGTACCAGTGACAGTACCGTCTGGGAGCCATAATGTACCCGTGACAGTACCGTCTGGGAGCCATAATGTACCCGTGACAGTACCGTCTGGGGCCCTAATGTACCCGTGACAGTACCGTCTGGGGCCATGATGTACCCGTGACAGTACCGTCTGGGGCCATGATGTACCCGTGACAGTACCGTCTGGGGCCATGATGTACCCGTGACAGTACCGTCTGGGGGCCATGATGTACCCGTGACAGTACCGTCTGGGGCCATGATGTACCCGTGACAGTACCGTCTGGGGCCATGATGTACCCGTGACAGTACCGTCTGGGGCCATGATGTACCCGTGACAGTACCGTCTGGGGGCCATGATGTACCCGTGACAGTACCGTCTGGGGGCCATGATGTACCCGTGACAGTACCGTCTGGGGGCCATGATGTACCCGTGACAGTACCGTCTGGGGGCCATAATGTACCCGTAACAGTACCGTCTGGGAGCCATGATGTACCCGTGACAGTACCGTCTGGGGGCCATGATGTACCCGTAACAGTACCGTCTGGGAGCCATGATGTACCCGGGACAGTCTCCCACACACCTCTACATTACTACATGTTCTCTCATATTACTTCCATAATTTGTGTAAGACAAGTACATAGGCGTTGGCCTTGAGGAAGCTGTCAACCATGAGGTGAGTGTTGAGGCTTGGTGGTGGCTGACGGAGACCCCGCCACTGTGGGTGAGTGTTGAGGCTTGGTGGTGGCTGACGGAGACCCCGCCACTGTGGGTGAGTGTTGAGGCTTGGTGGTGGCTGAGGGAGACCCCGCCACTGTGGGTGAGTGTTGAGGCTTGGTGGTGGCTGAGGGAGACCCCGCCACTGTGGGTGAGTGTTGAGGCTTGGTGGTGGCTGAGGGAGACCCCGCCACTGTGGGTGAGTGTTGAGGCTTGGTGGTGGCTGAGGGAGACCCCGCCACTGTGGGTGAGTGTTGAGGCTTGGTGGTGGCTGACGGAGACCCCGCCACTGTGGGTGAGTGTTGAGGCTTGGTGGTGGCTGACGGAGACCCCGCCACTGTGGGTGAGTGTTGAGGCTTAGTGGTGGCTGACGGAGACCCCGCCACTGTGGGTGAGTGTTGAGGCTTGGTGGTGGCTGACGGAGACCCCGCCACTGTGGGTGAGTGTTGAGGCTTGGTGGTGGCTGACGGAGACCCCGCCACTGTGGGTGAGTGTTGAGGCTTGGTGGTGGCTGACGGAGACCCCGCCACTGTGGGTGAGTGTTGAGGCTTGGTGGTGGTGGCTGAGGGAGACCCCGCCACTGTGGGTGAGTGTTGAGGCTTGGTGGTGGTGGCTGAGGGAGACCCCGCCACTGTGGGTGAGTGTTGAGGCTTGGTGGTGGCTGAGGGAGACCCCGCCACTGTGGGTGAGTGTTGAGGCTTGGTGGTGGCTGACGGAGACCCCGCCACTGTGGGTGAGTGTTGAGGCTTGGTGGTGGTGGCTGAGGGAGACCCCGCCACTGTGGGTGAGTGTTGAGGCTTGGTGGTGGTGGCTGAGGGAGACCCCGCCACTGTGGGTGAGTGTTGAGGCTTGGTGGTGGCTGAGGGAGACCCCGCCACTGTGGGTGAGTGTTGAGGCTTGGTGGTGGCTGACGGAGACCCCGCCACTGTGGGTGAGTGTTGAGGCTTGGTGGTGGCTGACGGAGACCCCGCCACTGTGGGTGAGTGTTGAGGCTTGGTGGTGGTGGCTGACGGAGACCCCGCCACTGTGGGTGAGTGTTGAGGCTTGGTGGTGGTGGCTGACGGAGACCCCGCCACTGTGGGTGAGTGTTGAGGCTTGGTGGTGGCTGACGGAGACCCCGCCACTGTGGGTGAGTGTTGAGGCTTGGTGGTGGTGGCTGACGGAGACCCCGCCACTGTGGGTGAGTGTTGAGGCTTGGTGGTGGCTGAGGGAGACCCCGCCACTGTGGGTGAGTGTTGAGGCTTGGTGGTGGCTGAGGGAGACCCCGCCACTGTGGGTGAGTGTTGAGGCTTGGTGGTGGCTGAGGGAGACCCCGCCACTGTGGGTGAGTGTTGAGGCTTGGTGGTGGCTGAGGGAGACCCCGCCACTGTGGGTGAGTGTTGAGGCTTGGTGGTGGCTGAGGGAGACCCCGCCACTGTGGGTGAGTGTTGAGGCTTGGTGGTGGTGGCTGAGGGAGACCCCGCCACTGTGGGTGAGTGTTGAGGCTTGGTGGTGGTGGCTGAGGGAGACCCCGCCACTGTGGGTGAGTGTTGAGGCTTGGTGGTGGCTGACGGAGACCCCGCCACTGTGGGTGAGTGTTGAGGCTTGGTGGTGGCTGAGGGAGACCCCGCCACTGTGGGTGAGTGTTGAGGCTTGGTGGTGGCTGAGGGAGACCCCGCCACTGTGGGTGAGTGTTGAGGCTTGGTGGTGGTGGCTGAGGGAGACCCCGCCACTCTGGGTGAGTGTTGAGGCTTGGTGGTGGTGGCTGACGGAGACCCCGCCACTGTGGGTGAGTGTTGAGGCTTGGTGGTGGTGGCTGAGGGAGACCCCGCCACTGTGGGTGAGTGTTGAGGCTTGGTGGTGGTGGCTGAGGGAGACCCCGCCACTGTGGGTGAGTGTTGAGGCTTGGTGGTGGTGGCTGAGGGAGACCCCGCCACTGTGGGTGAGTGTTGAGGCTTGGTGGTGGTGGCTGAGGGAGACCCCGCCACTGTGGGTGAGTGTTGAGGCTTGGTGGTGGTGGCTGACGGAGACCCCGCCACTGTGGGTGAGTGTTGAGGCTTGGTGGTGGTGGCTGAGGGAGACCCCGCCACTGTGGGTGAGTGTTGAGGCTTGGTGGTGGTGGCTGACGGAGACCCCGCCACTGTGGGTGAGTGTTGAGGCTTGGTGGTGGTGGCTGAGGGAGACCCCGCCACTGTGGGTGAGTGTTGAGGCTTGGTGGTGGTGGCTGAGGGAGACCCCGCCACTGTGGGTGAGTGTTGAGGCTTGGTGGTGGTGGCTGAGGGAGACCCCGCCACTGTGGGTGAGTGTTGAGGCTTGGTGGTGGTGGCTGAGGGAGACCCCGCCACTGTGGGTGAGTGTTGAGGCTTGGTGGTGGTGGCTGAGGGAGACCCCGCCACTGTGGGTGAGTGTTGAGGCTTGGTGGTGGCTGACGGAGACCCCGCCACTGTGGGTGAGTGTTGAGGCTTGGTGGTGGTGGCTGACGGAGACCCCGCCACTGTGGGTGAGTGTTGAGGCTTGGTGGTGGCTGACGGAGACCCCGCCACTGTGGGTGAGTGTTGAGGCTTGGTGGTGGCTGAGGGAGACCCCGCCACTGTGGGTGAGTGTTGAGGCTTGGTGGTGGCTGACGGAGACCCCGCCACTGTGGGTGAGTGTTGAGGCTTGGTGGTGGCTGACGGAGACCCCGCCACTGTGGGTGAGTGTTGAGGCTTGGTGGTGGCTGACGGAGACCCCGCCACTGTGGGTGAGTGTTGAGGCTTGGTGGTGGCTGAGGGAGACCCCGCCACTGTGGGTGAGTGTTGAGGCTTGGTGGTGGCTGACGGAGACCCCGCCACTGTGGGTGAGTGTTGAGGCTTGGTGGTGGTGGCTGAGGGAGACCCCGCCACTGTGGGTGAGTGTTGAGGCTTGGTGGTGGTGGCTGACGGAGACCCCGCCACTGTGGGTGAGTGTTGAGGCTTGGTGGTGGCTGACGGAGACCCCGCCACTGTGGGTGAGTGTTGAGGCTTGGTGGTGGTGGCTGACGGAGACCCCGCCACTGTGGGTGAGTGTTGAGGCTTGGTGGTGGTGGCTGAGGGAGACCCCGCCACTGTGGGTGAGTGTTGAGGCTTGGTGGTGGTGGCTGAGGGAGACCCCGCCACTGTGGGTGAGTGTTGAGGCTTGGTGGTGGTGGCTGAGGGAGACCCCGCCACTGTGGGTGAGTGTTGAGGCTTGGTGGTGGTGGCTGAGGGAGACCCCGCCACTGTGGGTGAGTGTTGAGGCTTGGTGGTGGTGGCTGACGGAGACCCCGCCACTGTGGGTGAGTGTTGAGGCTTGGTGGTGGCTGACGGAGACCCCGCCACTGTGGGTGAGTGTTGAGGCTTGGTGGTGGTGGCTGAGGGAGACCCCGCCACTGTGGGTGAGTGTTGAGGCTTGGTGGTGGTGGCTGAGGGAGACCCCGCCACTGTGGGTGAGTGTTGAGGCTTGGTGGTGGCTGAGGGAGACCCCGCCACTGTGGGTGAGTGTTGAGGCTTGGTGGTGGCTGAGGGAGACCCCGCCACTGTGGGTGAGTGTTGAGGCTTGGTGGTGGTGGCTGAGGGAGACCCCGCCACTGTGGGTGAGTGTTGAGGCTTGGTGGTGGTGGCTGAGGGAGACCCCGCCACTGTGGGTGAGTGTTGAGGCTTGGTGGTGGTGGCTGACGGAGACCCCGCCACTGTGGGTGAGTGTTGAGGCTTGGTGGTGGCTGACGGAGACCCCGCCACTGTGGGTGAGTGTTGAGGCTTGGTGGTGGTGGCTGAGGGAGACCCCGCCACTGTGGGTGAGTGTTGAGGCTTGGTGGTGGTGGCTGAGGGAGACCCCGCCACTGTGGGTGAGTGTTGAGGCTTGGTGGTGGCTGAGGGAGACCCCGCCACTGTGGGTGAGTGTTGAGGCTTGGTGGTGGCTGAGGGAGACCCCGCCACTGTGGGTGAGTGTTGAGGCTTGGTGGTGGCTGACGGAGACCCCGCCACTGTGGGTGAGTGTTGAGGCTTGGTGGTGGTGGCTGAGGGAGACCCCGCCACTGTGGGTGAGTGTTGAGGCTTGGTGGTGGTGGCTGAGGGAGACCCCGCCACTGTGGGTGAGTGTTGAGGCTTGGTGGTGGCTGACGGAGACCCCGCCACTCTGGCTGACGGAGACCCCGCCACTGTGGGTGAGTGGCCGCCATAATAATGTGATAAACAAGCTCCATCAGTAAGTTGCCAGTCAAACATGCTACCTGGCAACCATCGTCGCCATGTTGCCACCCACCACCGCCACCCTTACAGGGCGCTGGGGTGGGGGGCGTTCTTCATATAGAGGGCATCAGGTCCAAGAGGGAAGTACTCTTGTGGTCTCGAGGTGTCACAGAACATGATGACTGTCTAGAGGAGTAAGAGGAGTAGTGCTTATAATCCATGAACACCATTTTCTGGCTATCCAGCTATCCTCAGCACTAAGAAATGACATAACACTAACTCCACTTTCATGTCTTGTTTCCTCCTTCAAGTTCAAGTATGTTTATTGAGACAATAAAATATATCTCATAGGGATAGAGTAGCTTAGGCTGTTTCTACCCTACGGTGTTTGTCGTTCCTGAGCTGTGTCACTCAGAGCACGGCGAGTATGGGGCACCAGCCCAGACCACGCCTCCACCCGCTACACCAGCACGCCCACGCCCAGCACGCCCAGCACGCCCAGCACGCCCAGCACGCCCAACCTTTACCCTCCCACACACCCAGGTTTGGCTCTTCTCGGAATCCAGTGAAGATTATTAGCTTCACTTAAAATAATTACTGAATATTGTGTCTTGCAACGGTCCTTGTGTGAGTCTGGGGGTGTGGTGGTGGGTGCTGTCTGGGGTGTGGTGGTGGGTGCTGTCTGGGGTGTGGTGGTGGGTGCTGTCTGGGGTGTGGTGGTGGGTGCTGTCTGGGGTGGGTGGTGTCTGGGGTGTGGTGGTGGGTGCTGTCTGGGGTGTGGTGTGCGGCCTGTCTGGGGTGTGGTGGTGGGTGCTGTCTGGGGTGGGGTGTGCGGCCTGTCTGGGGTGTGGTGGTGGGTGCTGTCTGGGGTGTGGTGGTGGGTGCTGTCTGGGGTGGGGTGTGCGGCCTGTCTGGGGTGTGGTGGTGGGTGCTGTCTGGGGTGGGTGGTGTCTGGGGTGTGGTGGTGGGTGCTGTCTGGGGTGTGGTGTGCGGCCTGTCTGGGGTGTGGTGGTGGGTGCTGTCTGGGGTGTGGTGGTGGGTGCTGTCTGGGGTGTGGTGGTGGGTGCTGTCTGGGGTGTGGTGGTGGGTGCTGTCTGGGGTGGGGTGTGCGGCCTGTCTGGGGTGTGGTGGTGGGTGCTGTCTGGGGTGGGTGGTGTCTGGGGTGTGGTGGTGGGTGCTGTCTGGGGTGTGGTGTGCGGCCTGTCTGGGGTGTGGTGGTGGGTGCTGTCTGGGGTGGGTGGTGTCTGGGGTGTGGTGGTGGGTGCTGTCTGGGGTGTGGTGTGCGGCCTGTCTGGGGTGTGGTGGTGGGTGCTGTCTGGGGTGGGTGGTGTCTGGGGTGTGGTGGTGGGTGCTGTCTGGGGTGTGGTGTGCGGCCTGTCTGGGGTGTGGTGGTGGGTGCTGTCTGGGGTGTGGTGGTGGGTGCTGTCTGGGGTGGGTGCTGTCTGGGGTGTGGTGTGCGGCCTGTCTGGGGTGTGGTGGTGGGTGCTGTCTGGGGTGTGGTGGTGGGTGCTGTCTGGGGTGTGGTGTGCGGCCTGTCTGGGGTGTGGTGGTGGGTGCTGTCTGGGGTGTGGTGGTGGGTGCTGTCTGGGGTGTGGTGTGCGGCCTGTCTGGGGTGTGGTGGTGGGTGCTGTCTGGGGGTGTGGTGGTGGGTGCTGTCTGGGGTGTGGCGGCGGGTGCTGTCTGGGGTGTGGCGGCGGGTGCTGTCTGGGGTGTGGCGGCGGGTGCTGTCTGGGGTGTGGTGGCGGGTGCTGTCTGGGGTGTGGTGGCGGGTGCTGTCTGGGGTGTGGTGGTGGGTGCTGTCTGGGGTGTGGTGTGCGGCCTGTCTGGGGTGTGGTGGTGGGTGCTGTCTGGGGTGTGGTGGTGGGTGCTGTCTGGGGTGTGGTGTGCGGCCTGTCTGGGGTGTGGTGGTGGGTGCTGTCTGGGGGTGTGGCGGCGGGTGCTGTCTGGGGTGTGGCGGCGGGTGCTGTCTGGGGTGTGGCGGCGGGTGCTGTCTGGGGTGTGGCGGCGGGTGCTGTCTGGGGTGTGGTGGCGGGTGCTGTCTGGGGTGTGGTGGTGGGTGCTGTCTGGGGTGTGGTGGTGGGTGGTGTCTGGTGTGGGGTGCTGCCTAGTTGGGTGAGCCCGGGTGTAGGTGCATTAAATGTATGCATTTTAATATAAAATTCATTTCTACATAAACTCGGCTAATTGTTACTTTTAAATGAATAAAGGTAGGGTAAAAATAGTGTCCAGTGGGCGTGTTGGCCGTGCCCTCTCTCCTCCTCCACCTGCTCCACACTACAGTGTCCAGTGGGCGTGTTGGCCGTGCCCTCTCTCCTCCTCCACCTGCTCCACACTACAGTGTCCAGTGGGCGTGTTGGCCGTGCCCTCTCTCCTCCTCCACCTGCTCCACACTACAGTGTCCAGTGGGCGTGTTGGCCGTGCCCTCTCTCCTCCTCCACCTGCTCCACACTACAGTGTCCAGTGGGCGTGTTGGCCGTGCCCTCTCTCCTCCTCCACCTGCTCCACACTACAGTGTCCAGTGGGCGTGTTGGCCGTGCCCTCTCTCCTCCTCCACCTGCTCCACACTACAGTGTCCAGTGGGCGTGTTGGCCGTGCCCTCTCTCCTCCTCCACCTGCTCCACACTACAGTGTCCAGTGGGCGTGTTGGCCGTGCCCTCTCTCCTCCTCCACCTGCTCCACACTACAGTGTCCAGTGGGCGTGTTGGCCGTGCCCTGTCCTCCTCCACCTCCTCCACACTACAGTGTCCAGTGGGCGTGTTGGCCGTGCCCTGTCCTCCTCCACCTGCTCCACACTACAGTATCTGCCTTCCTCTTAATGGAACTTACAAAGTGCATTTTGGAGAGTATGAGACCATAGGAAAAGTACTTAAGTATTTGGCGTTTCTTTCCTCATTAAAGTTTTCCGTTTCTTTCTCATTAACGAAGAAGTGAAGACGTTTCCAGCAGTAGTGTGGGATGTCGTGGTCATGTCTCCACACACACACACACACACACACACACACACACACACACACGGCCATTGCTCTACACATTGGGGGAAAGTTGTAACAAAACGCGCGTATGATTTACAAAATAATATTGTACCATTTGCTGCAATCTGAAAATTATAATATAGGCAGGCGACGAGTCACAATAACGTGGCTAAAGCATGTTGACAAGACCACACACACTAGAAGGTGAAGGGACGACGACGTTTCGGTCCGTCCTGGACCATTCTCAAGTCGATCGTCTTGAGAATGGTCCAGGACGGACCGAAACGTCGTCG
>NC_091200.1:9427700-9512700 GCF_040958095.1 Procambarus clarkii | reverse complement strand
TCTCTTTATGTGGGCTTCAGGAGACAGGTTTGGTGTGATATCAACTCCTAGATCTTTCTCTCTGTCTGTTTCATTAAGTACTTCATCTCCTATTCTGTATCCTGTGCCTGGCCTCCTGTTTCCACTTCCTAGTTTCATTACTTTGCATTTACTCGGGTTGAACTTCAACAGCCATTTGTTGGACCATTCACTCAGTCTATCCAGGTCATCTTGTAGCCTCCTACTATCATCCTCTGTTTCAATCCTCCTCATAATTTTTGCATCGTCGGCAAACATTGAGAGGAACGAATCTATACCCTCTGGGAGATCATTTACATATACCAGAAACAGTATAGGTCCAAGGACTGACCCCTGCGGGACTGTTGTGTGTGTATGTGTGTGTGTGTGTGTGTGTGTGTGTGTGTGTGTGTGTGTGGGTGTGGGTGTGTGTGTACTCACCTAGTTGTACTCACCTAGTTGTGTTTGCGGGGGTTGAGCTCTGGCTCTTTGGTCCCGCCTCTCAACCGTCAATCAACAGGTGTACAGATTCCTGAGCCTATCGGGCTCTGTCATATCTACACTTGAAACTGTGTATGGAGTCAGCCTCCACCACATCACTTCCTAATGCATTCCATTTGTCAACCACTCTGACACTAAAAAAGTTCTTTCTAATATCTCTGTGGCTCATTTGGGCACTCAGTTTCCACCTGTGTCCCCTAGTACGTGTGCCCCTTGTGTTAAATAGACTGTCTTTATCTACCCTATCAATCCCCTTCAGAATCTTGAATGTGGTGATCATGTCCCCCCTAACTCTTCTGTCTTCCAGCGAAGTGAGGTTTAATTCCCGTAGTCTCTCCTCGTAGCTCATACCTCTCAGCTCGGGTACTAGTCTGGTGGCAAACCTTTGAACCTTTTCCAGTTTAGTCTTATCCTTGACTAGATATGGACTCCATGCTGGGGCTGCATACTCCAGGATTGGCCTGACATATGTGGTATACAAAGTTCTGAATGATTCTTTACAGTGTGTGTGTGTGGGTGGGTGTGTGTGTGTGTGGGTGTGTGTGTGTGTGTGTGTGTGTGTGTGTGTGTGTGGGTGTGGGTGTGTGTGTGGGTGTGTGTGTGTGTGTGTGTGTGTGTGTGTGTGTGTGTGTGTGTGTGTGTGTGTGTGTGGGTGTGTGTGTGGGTGTGTGTGTGGGTGTGTGTGTGGGTGTGTGTGTGGGTGTGTGTGTGTGTGTGTGTGTGTGTGGGTGTGTGTGTGGGTGTGTGTGTGTGTGTGTGTGTGTGTGTGTGTGTGTGTGTGTGTGTGTGTGGGTGTGTGTGTGTGTGTGTGTGTGTGTGTGTGTGTGTGTGTGTGGGTGTGTGTGTGTGTGTGTGGGTGTGTGTGTGTGTGTGTGTGTGTGGGTGTGTGTGTGTGTGTGGGTGTGTGTGTGTGTGTGTGGGTGTGTGTGTGTGTGTGTGTGTGTGTGTGTGTGTGGGTGTGTGTGTGTGTGTGTGGGTGTGTGTGTGGGTGTGTGTGTGGGTGGGTGGGTGTGGGTGTGGGTGTGGGTGTGGGGGTGGGTGGGTGTGTGTGCGTGCTTTGAGGACCCAGGGAGCACTCAAGTGTGTTTTTTATTATTATTATTATTTTCTGCCACAGACGTGGCCACACACTTACAATGCTAACCAGCATATATACATTTTCTTCTGTCCTCCATGGACAGGGTTAGAGATGTGTTAAACATATAGTTCAAGGGTTTATTGAACACTCAACCACAGAAGTAGTGTGTGAAGCCTCTCTTCTGGCTTGAGGATGAGAGAAATGTTTCATACTCTAGGGATAGTATAAGTGGTCCAGAGGCATTCTCTTCAGCTTGGGTCTTGTGTGACTGACTGTCTTGTGTGACTGACTGTCTTGTGTGACTGACTGTCTTGTGTGACTGACTGTCTTGTGTGACTGACTGTCTTGTGTGACTGACTGTCTTGTGTGACTGACTGTCTTGTGTGACTGACTGTCTTGTGTGACTGACTGTCTTGTGTGACTGTCTTGTGTGACTGTCTTGTGTGACTGTCTTGTGTGACTGACTGTCCTGTGTCATGTTGTTCAACATGGTATAACTAGGTCTTAACACGCCCCATGTAGGACTTCATGTGGTGTAGGGTACCTGTATAAACACACACATACCAGTACCCAAGTACCCAGTACCCACATGTACCCAAGTATGTTAATAACACAAATTACTATTGGGGAGTTGAGCCAAGACTTGTGCACCGAACCTGAAGGTCAGAGATTTGGCACTATTGACTGTTTATTTGGCACTATTGACTGTTTATTTGGCACTATTGACTGTTTATTTGGCACTATTGACTGTTTATTTGGCACTATTGACTGTTTATTTGGCACTATTGACTGTTTATTTGGCACTATTGACTGTTTATTTGGCACTATTGACCTCGTTGTTGCGGTCCCATCAAAATTAATAAGTCGAAAAATAAGCACATCCTTTATTGCACGGGTACTATTGTGCACGCGCCGTGTGGCACAGGTAGTGCCGTGCACCCGTTGTGTGGCACAGGTAGTGCCGTGCACCCGCTGTGTGGCACAGTACCGGCTCTCCTCGTCAATACTCCCTACATTAACAAGTGTGAAGATGACGATGCGTGTATTAGTCGACTGGCGGCGTCTGTCAACACTCGACGTGCTTCTGACAGTCATGTAACTTGGTGTTGATGACTGCGGCTGCTGCTTGACACTTTAAACGCTAAGTTAAGTACTTAGTTATTTTCAATGGGGGTGTGGCCAGCACGGGGGGGTGTGGCCAGCACGGTGTGTGGCCAGCACGGTGTGTGGCCAGCACGGGGGTGTGGCCAGCACGGGGGTGTGGCCAGCACGGGGGGTGTGGCCAGCACGGGGCTGTGGCCAGCACGGGGGTGTGTGGCCAGCACGGGGGTGTGGCCAGCACGGGGGGTGTGGCCAGCACGGGGGTGTGTGGCCAGCACGGGGCTGTGGCCAGCACGGGGGTGTGGCCAGCACGGGGGTGTGTGGCCAGCACGGGGGTGTGTGGCCAACACGGGGGGTGTGGCCAGCACGGGGGGTGTGGCCAGCACGGGGCTGTGGCCAGCACGGGGGTGTGTGGCCAGCACGGGGGGGGGGTGGCCAGCACGGGGGGTGTGGCCAGCACGGGGGTTGTGGCCAGCACGGGGGTGTGGCCAGCACGGGGGGTGTGGCCAGCACGGGGGTGTGGCCAGCACGGGGGGTGTGGCCAGCACGGGGGTGTGTGGCCAGCACGGGGGTGTGTGGCCAGCACGGGGGTGTGTGGCCAGCACGGGGGTGTGTGGCCAGCACGGGGGTGTGTGGCCAGCACGGGGGTGTGTGGCCAGCACGGGGGTGTGTGGCCAGCACGGGGGTGTGTGGCCAGCACGGGGGTGTGTGGCCAGCACGGGGGTGTGGCCAGCACGGGGGTGTGTGGCCAGCACGGGGGTGTGTGGCCAGCACGGGGGTGTGTGGCCAGCACGGGGGTGTGTGGCCAGCACGGGGGGTGTGGCCAGCACGGGTGTGTGGCCAGCACGGGTGTGTGGCCAGCACGGTGTGTGGCCAGCACGGATGTGTGGCCAGCACGGGGTGTGTGGCCAGCACGGTGTGTGGCCAGCACGGGTGTGTGGCCAGCACGGGTGTGTGGCCAGCACGGGTGTGTGGCCAGCACGGGGTGTGTGGCCAGCACGGGTGTGTGGCCAGCACGGGGTGTGGCCAGCACGGGTGTGTGGCCATCACGGGGTGTGTGGCCAGCACGGGGTGTGTGGCCAGCACGGGGTGTGTGGCCAGCACGGGTGTGTGGCCAGCACGGGGTGTGGCCAGCACGGTGTGTGGCCAGCACGGGGTGTGTGGCCAGCACGGGGTGTGTGGCCAGCACGGGGGGTGTGGCCAGCACGGGGGGGTGTGGCCAGCACGGGTGTGTGGCCAGCACGGGGTGTGTGGCCAGCACGGGGGTGTGGCCAGCACGGGGGGGTGTGGCCAGCACGGGGGGGTGTGGCCAGCACGGGTGTGTGGCCAGCACGGTGTGTGGCCAGCACGGTGTGTGTGGCCAGCACGGGGGGGTGTGGCCAGCACGGGGGGTGTGGCCAGCACGCGTGTGTGGCCAGCACGCGTGTGTGGCCAGCACGGTGTGGCGCCAGCACGGGGTGTGGCCAGCACGGGGTGTGGCCAGCACGGGTGTGTGGCCAGCACGGGTGTGTGGCCAGCACGGGTGTGTGGCTTGCACGGGGTGTGGCCAGCACGGTGTGTGGCCAGCACGGGGTGTGGCCAGCACGGGTGTGTGGCCAGCACGGGTGTGTGGCCAGCACGGGGTGTGGCCAGCACGGTGTGTGGCCAGCACGGGTGTGTGGCCAGCACGGGGTGTGGCCAGCACGGTGTGTGGCCAGCACGGGGTGTGTGGCCAGCACGGGGTGTGGCCAGCACGGGTGTGTGGCCAGCACGGGGTGTGTGGCCAGCACGGGTGTGTGGCCAGCACGGGGTGTGTGGCCAGCACGGGGTGTGGCCAGCACGGGGGGTGTGGCCAGCACGGGGGGTGTGGCCAGCACGGGGTGTGGCCAACATGGGACAGTTTACCAGAGTCCTGAGACGGAGTGTCTGGGTATGCGAGGGAGAAGGGCGTATGTGCCTCGACATTGCGTGTAGTGGCAGGTTTCCTTCGTTACTTTTCCTGTCAGTCATTTATTCCACACGTACAGAAAGTACGTATACTCACTTGTACAGAAAGTACGTATACTCACTTGTACAGAAAGTACGTATACTCACTTGTACAGAAAGTACGTATACTCACTTGTACAGAAAGTACGTATACTCACTTGTACAGAAAGTACGTATACTCACTTGTACAGAAAGTACGTATACTCACTTGTACAGAAAGTACGTATACTCACTTGTACAGAAAGTACGTATACTCATTTGTACAGAAAGTACGTATACTCACTTGTACAGAAAGTACGTATACTCACTTGTACAGAAAGTACGTATACTCACTTGTACAGAAAGTACGTATACTCACTTGTACAGAAAGTACGTATACTCACTTGTACAGAAAGTACGTATACTCACTTGTACAGAAAGTACGTATACTCACTTGTACAGAAAGTACGTATACTCACTTGTACAGAAAGTACGTCGCCTGATTTAACACGCCTTCCAGTAAGTTTGAACCAACGGGTAGATGGTATAAGTGATAAATGTACAAATATATGAGCATCTATTTATCTACCGATGATGATACTCTTCAAGACGCTAGTGCTCTCTAGAGTGGAGTACTGCTGCACAATGACAGCACCTTTCAAAGCTGGAGAAATTGCTGACCTGGAGAGCGTGCAGAGATCCTTTACTACTAGAATCCACTCAGTAAAACATTTAAACTATTGGGACCGACTAAAGAGCCTAAATCTGTACTCCCTTGAGCGCAGGCGGGAGAGATACATAATAATTTACACGTGGAAAATAGTAGAGGGGCTGGTCCCAAACCTGTACACAGAAATAACACCACATGAGACCAGAAGGCATGGCAGGATGTGCAGAATACCCCCGTTGAAGAGCAGAGGTGCAACAGGTACTCTGAGAGAGAACTCTATCAACATCAGAGGCCCGAGACTGTTCAACACGCTTCCACTACACATAAGGGGCATAACTGGCCGACCCCTCACAGTGTTCAAGAGAGAACTGGATGAACACCTCCAAAGGCTACCTGATCAAGCAGGCTGTGATTCATACATCAGGCTGCTCGCAGCCGCTCCCAACGCCTGCTTGACCAGCCCAGCAACAAGGAGGCCTGGTCGACGACCGGGCCGCGGGGACGCTAAGCCCCGAAATTATCAGAAGATAACCACAATGTATGATATCTCTACGATATTCCTGCGCCAACACTCCCATGACCCTGTTTAGTTCCCATGTCCAAAGATTTGGCGCTCCTAACTTAAGTCACTCCGGGCTCACCATATCCCGTGCTACTTGGAACTTTTTGTTCCAGGTAGCGAATCTATAACAACAACAACAGCTCCCAACACGTCAGCCGACTTGTGTAACAAACTCCGCCTTATCCTAACTTCTCCGTCACGCTCGACAATAACAACATTCATATAGGTTTACATTTGTGTTGCCCTATATGTCTTTTTTATATATGAAGTTGCGTGATGTTAAACTGTAGACTTGCGGAGGAGAAGAGAGGCCACGGGATGCTGCAGCTGTCTGCCACCGGATGTGACCTGCTGCTGCTGTTTTTACAGCAGCTTGTGTCTTTATCTTCCCACCTCCTCCTTCCACCCTTTCTCCACTTTCACTATTTTTTCACAAAGGCCTGTGGGGCATTTATTTTTTCACAAAGGCCTGTGGGGCATTTATTTTTTCACAAAGGCCTGTGGGGCATTTATTTTTTCACAAAGGCCTGTGGGGCATTTATTTTTTCACAAAGGCCTGTGGGGGCATTTAGTTTAAGAGACGAGAGGGACCTTGCCAAGTTAATGGTTTCCTGCCCCGTCTCCCTTTCCCCCCCCCCACACACATACACATAAACATAAGGCAGGAGGGTGAGGCAGCGTGCACGAGGAGGGCGAGGCAGCGTGCACGAGGAGGGTGAGGCAGCGTGCACGAGGAGGGTGAGGCAGCGTGCACGAGGAGGGCGAGGCAGCGTGCACGAGGAGGGCGAGGCAGCGTGCACGAGGAGGGCGAGGCAGCGTGCACGAGGAGGGCGAGGCAGCGTGCACGAGGAGGGCGAGGCAGCGTGCACGAGGAGGGCGAGGCAGCGTGCACGAGGAGGGCGAGGCAGCGTGCACGAGGAGGGCGAGGCAGCGTGCACGAGGAGGGCGAGGCAGCGTGCACGAGGAGGGCGAGGCAGCGTGCACGAGGAGGGCGAGGCAGCGTGCACGAGGAGGGCGAGGCAGCGTGCACGAGGAGGGCGAGGCAGCGTGCACGAGGAGGGCGAGGCAGCGTGCACGAGGAGGGCGAGGCAGCGTGCACGAGGAGGGCGAGGCAGCGTGCACGAGGAGGGCGAGGCAGCGTGCACGAGGAGGGCGAGGCAGCGTGCACGAGGAGGGCGAGGCAGCGTGCACGAGGAGGGCGAGGCAGCGTGCACGAGGAGGGCGAGGCAGCGTGCACGAGGAGGGCGAGGCAGCGTGCACGAGGAGGGCGAGGCAGCGTGCACGAGGAGGGCGAGGCAGCGTGCACGAGGAGGGCGAGGCAGCGTGCACGAGGAGGGCGAGGCAGCGTGCACGAGGAGGGCGAGGCAGCGTGCACGAGGAGGGCGAGGCAGCGTGCACGAGGAGGGCGAGGCAGCGTGCACGAGGAGGGCGAGGCAGCGTGCACGAGGAGGGCGAGGCAGCGTGCACGAGGAGGGCGAGGCAGCGTGCACGAGGAGGGCGAGGCAGCGTGCACGAGGAGGGCGAGGCAGCGTGCACGAGGAGGGCGAGGCAGCGTGCACGAGGAGGGCGAGGCAGCGTGCACGAGGAGGGCGAGGCAGCGTGCACGAGGAGGGCGAGGCAGCGTGCACGAGGAGGGCGAGGCAGCGTGCACGAGGAGGGCGAGGCAGCGTGCACGAGGAGGGCGAGGCAGCGTGCACGAGGAGGGCGAGGCAGCGTGCACGAGGAGGGCGAGGCAGCGTGCACGAGGAGGGCGAGGCAGCGTGCACGAGGAGGGTGTGAACATGACACAATGTTGCAGGAACAAGAAGACCATTACCCAGTAGGCAGGTAAGGAGTCAAGCCACACTCAGTGAGACGGACACAAGCTGGGACCTTCACACTCTATTAGAATATCACGGCTTTTAAACCTCATCCCAAGAAATCTAATATATATTTTGTTGGAACCAAATTTATACTTTCAAAAGGGACATGGACGCGTTCTTGCAACAATTGACGAATGTGGCGGGTTATGACGGACCTGTGGGCCTCGTTGCCGCTGCGAATAACAGCTTTATTGATCAAGCTGGCTTCAAATAAGGTTGTATCGGACGGCGGGAGTAGAAGTTGTGGAAATAGGCAGAGATAAATTACAGTTAATATGGGGGTTGTCATGATGCCTCTTCTGTAGAGGGCCGTACTTATTGTGGGCTGAAAGTTTACATGTCTGAGCCTGGAGTAACACTTAGACCCTCCAGCCCGCACACACCAGTACACGTAGGTGTGCAGGGAGGCACACGGCTCATGTTCAGTCATGAGCACAATGATGGCGGGTGTATTCATCTACTTGTATTCACCTAGTTGTGCTTGCGGGGCTTGAGCTCTGCTCTTTCGGCGCGCCTCACAACTGTCAATCAACTTCACCCCCCCCCCCCACACACACACACAGCCACAGGTGTGTGTGTGGGGGGGGGGCGCTGAGGATACACATCACGGGAACTTCAACTAACTTTTCGTCCCAAACAGATCATTATCAGTAACACCAGACTCCAAACTACGCTTATTTACGTCTGTGTTATATTCCTTCCGAGGATCACCATGTTCTGCCCCACACAGTTGTTGAGCTGATATAAGGTATCGCGGAGATTCTCACTCTTATCCCTGTGTATCACGGAGGACAACCTCTCTGACCCCGTCCTCACCCGTGGTGGTGGTGGTGGTGGTGGTAGTAGTAGTGGTGGTGGCGGGGGTTGGAGGGGGGGGGATAAAGGTGTGTGTGTCAGGGGGAGTGGTTCACGGGTGGAGACTTGGTGGTTAACCTGTTAAACTTACCTCGTCTTGCACACTATGCGGGCTGCTGTGTGCTCCTTGCTGGCCCATGTAAAGACACACCCTTGCCCCCCCCCCCTTCCCGCCCCATCACATACTGCACCAGGCCGCCATGTGCTGTTATCTCCGCCCAATTTCGCCTTTATAGACAAACGCGTACTGCGTCTATCTGTGCTGGCCGTGCCTGGCCGTGCCTGGCAGTGTCGTATACCATCAGTCCTCCTATTAGCACGTCGCACTTTGACGTACACTTTACTAAAGACCAAAAACTGATGTATTAGAAAATGGCAGCGGCTCGCGGAATTTGACATACTGTCTTACAGTCTGTCCATGGGTCCTGGTAGTGTAACAGACTAGGCTGTTGTAAGAATTATCCAGAGTGGTTTATCGACAAAAGAGAATGGGAAGCTGAGCCGCATGGTGACCTGACCCCCAGGGGAATTCGCGGTGGAAATAACCAACGCTTTGTTCATAGCTGCGTAAAATGAATCATCCTATAGTATTCAGTAATTTAGAGAAAATTAGCCTTTATTCATTTTGCATTAAAATTGTATTGTATAATAGTACTGGATACAATATCAAGAGTATTCTAATTATTGAGTTTAAGTCACCATCAGTGACGTCACGAATCGGATCTAACTTTTAAGGCGGAGTGACCGGCGGTCATAGGTCAGCAGGGTTGACATGTCTAATATTTCTCAAAGTTTTAATAACCATTTTTGTGATCGGGAACAGCTCTGCCGTTAGATGTTTGTAATTTAATTCAGTAAAATAATTCAACCAGTCTGGATCAATTAAGTACAACAGAGGTTAATTGTTATAACTTAAACCTTGCTAGTAACTGGGTAGAACTTTGACTAGGCGGAAGGATACAATGTTCTGTCTGGGGGAGACCAGACAAGGAAGAAATCAGTGTGGTCACGGAAGCAGCTAGGAGAGGTCAAACATCTTACCTCTCCCCTAGACCAGCCAAGACATCTAGCTGGTAGCCCAAGGTATAGTTGCTATTGTTAAGTATAGAAATAGTCTCATTTGCCACTCAGGTCAAGTAGGGAGTGTTAAAGTGATAGGGAGTGAACCTATTTAGATTTTGTTTTAGTTTTCGTTTAATAAATTAAATTTGTTATTAATTTGCATTTTATTGTTTCCATGTGTTTTATGTGTATACTTGTCCTGGTCACGTGGTCCACACGAGGCAGAGTTGTATTGGGCGCCGATTCTAACATCGAATCGGAATTATCATTACCGTGTAATTTATTCCACACTCAAGGTCATCGTTTATAGTGGGGATCAAGCCCCTAGGTTGATTAATTAGCGTGATCGATCCAGACCTCGATCATTGCTCTTGTATTACTGGTCTGGTGGTGGCAGCAGAGGTGACTCTAGGGTTTTGTTCAGAGCTTAGGTCACGTCATACTGAGTGTAGAATCCTAAGTCGGTCAATCGTCTTAGGACCACGTGGCGTGGAGTTGGCTTTGGTAAAAGTTTTGGAGTCCCTTGGTTTAGAAATAAAAGTAAGAATACGGGTAGAGGGAGTAGAAAGAAGGAAGTAAAGAGAGAGGAACCCAAACCCGTGTTACAGTAGGTTAGGGTAAGGCACTTTAGTACGTCAGTTTCTGGACGTTGAGAACGGTGGCGAGGACGGGCTGCTTACACCACTATCGTCGCTACACATAAGCGAGAGGTATCAGTTGTCATCAAGAGAGTTTAGCACGGTGATTGATGCATGTAATGATGGCGCGGTTTGGGTTTAGAATGTTGCTGAGTGAGGGAATAATGTGTAGCTACTGAGAAGGTGTAGTTAGTGAAGGCGACTAGTCATAGGGAGAGTGTAAAGGTGTGTTAGCATAATGATAGGTTATCTTGAGATAGGTTATCTTGAGATGATTTCGGGGCTTTTTAGTGTCCCCGCGGCTCGGTCCTCGACCAGGCCTCCACCCCCAGGAAGCAGCCCGTGACAGCTGACTAACACCCAGGTACCTATTTTACTGCTAGGTAACAGGGGCATAGGGTGAAAGAAACTTTGCCCATTGTTTCTCGCCGGCGCCAGGGATCGAACCCGGGACCACTGGATCACAAGTCTAGCGTGCTGTCCGCTCGGCCGACCGGCTCCCTCGGTGTCTGCCTGGGTGTTGGTGTCTCTTAATTTATTATAAAAGGTCAATGTTCCTGTAAAGGCTTAGACCTCAATTCAGTTGTATTCTGGTTAAATTTAGTTAATCAGTTAAGGTTTGTGTATAGATGATGATTTAGAGACAAGAGTATTAAGACCAATATGTAAATTAGAAAACACCACCACCAAGGTACCAATACCTTGGTGGTGGTATTACACTAGTAAAGTTACACCGACTTCACAAGACTGTGGCAGTAAGTTCCCACTCCAGTAAAGAGGGCAGTCATAAGACCAGAGAATTCTCGCACTTAACACCAGCTTGAGAGTAATTATCTCATTATCTCGGCAGCAATTACTGCAACTTGAGATAATGTCTGAACATGTGGCTATAAGTAAACGCTCTGAGATTGACTCTACAGGAGGTGTAGAGGAGTGGCTCTTACCAGAGGGGAGGGAGGGGGGGGGGGAGTGATGTGAGGAGAGGGCTCCTTGTCATTATTGATGTGATCTGAGTATCAGCTTCGATTGTTAGATGATGGGGTTGTGCACGCCTCGGTTTAAACGTTTCTAGTTAGGCAAAATTGATAATTTGTTTACGGAGTGTCAAATGGAACAAGCTGGTTGGTGGACTTGGTCCCTCACACTTTGTGCTGGAAAGATGACTGGAAAGCCCTCGAATAGTGCAAGGTATTCCCCCCAAGCTTGATTCAGACGTGTTCATCTTGCAGCTGCTGCGTCTTGTTTCGAAGCTCGTAGTGAATTTCTCTTCTGCGTCGTCTTGTATCCCGACAGTTATATCGAGGAGGCAGTGCCTGGATCACTTTACGAGCGTCGACATGTTAGGGTCAGCTGTGTGCGTCGCCCCGCCAGCCTCAACTAGTGATGTCAAGGACGCCACTTGACTAGTTTTCCTTCAAAGGAAAATAGAATGCCTTCACCCATGGGCTTGTGAGTTGGGTCCTCACTATCACTACAGCTGGCCGGTGATGCAGAGCTGAAGCCCCACACTGTAACCACACCAGTTGTCGTCTTGGTAATATTTGGAGATTGTTTGGTATCAACATCGAAGGAATGTTAAAAGTGATGTTTGGATATCCTACCAACTGAATTACTCGCTATTTTATTGATAGTTTAATTATACCAAATTTTTACTTTGTTTACGTCAAACTCTGATGTACTCGTATCCTTGAAGAGGGAGTTGTAATTCCCCTCCCATACGGGTTTCAGGAACTCCTTCAAATATGTTTATTGGTGGCCGGTTGTGTAGTCTACAAGTCAATGGGGGAACCATTATTGGTCAGGTGCTGGGTCGGGTTTGGCGCTTGAAGGGGAGTAGTAGGTGAAGTGACTGTGTAATGGGTGTAGTGACCGGGGTGGGATTTTCTAGGTCTCCAGGGCCGGAGGGTGGCGTCTCTGGGGTAGAACTGTGGGGCAGGGGTAGCTGGGGTAAGCCCCCCCCCCCCGACAGGTAACAGACAGAGAGTAGAGTGCCAAGTTGTGGAGGCACAATAAGAAACTAAACTGGTAGACAGGTGCACGTGCAACATTAAACAATAATGATAGAGGGTGTGGGTTGCCGCCTTTCTCCTCGGACAACTGTGGCTGCAAAGGTCAGATTTTCTTAAGGTTTCCAGCGGGATTGTCAAAACATCTTTGCAATAGCTATAAAGCTTTATAAGGCACTACTTATATTTTGATTGCCACTTGAACAGCATCGGGGCCGACATAAATCCTTGAGGACCTGTTTGTAGAGTATGAGTGTGTGGGAGTGCCGCCAGTTATGACCTGCCTGGTGCCATTGTGACCTGTAACTGGCACCATTGTGTCCCCAGGTGCGGCTTGATGCAACGTGTATTGTCGGCTAGTCCGTGTCAGCCAGCCCGTGTCAGCCAGCCCGTGTCAGCCAGCCCGTGTCAACCAGCCCGTGTCAGCCAGCCCCATGCTGCCGGGCCTCATGTCACCCCCTACCCCTTGTGGCAGTTGTGTACTGCTACCTATTGTTAGTCCTCACGAAGGATGGAGACAATCAGGGGTAGTTCTGGTGTTTAATGCCCCCCCCCCCCCACACACACACACGACCCGAGGTCTTCACCATAGCTCGCTGCCCCCCCCCCCTACTCTTGTCATTCAGGTGTGGGCCGCACCGTGGCCCGTGACCCCGTGACCACAGACTTAAGTATTAGTATTAGACTTAACCGTCTAATACTGTAACGGCTGACGTATATTAGTTCCACTATTCTCTATAACACACCTTAGGATATTTTCACTTAGTCAGCTCTCCCTCCTGTATGCCAGGGGTAACTCCTGTATCGCGGCCCTGCACCAAGTAACCAGTATCGACCTCGGGTTCATCAACACCTCATCAACCTGGTCGTTCATATTGTGTGGTGCGGCTTGCTTCATCTTGCATTCAGCTCTCTGTAAAATGGTGATTATCGACTGTGTATACAGGCGCGAAGAAGTGCACATTTGTGCTCCCTGTGTGGAGCAGGTGCGCGAGGACCCTTATTGGGAGTGGGCTGTTGTCGTGTTAGCCAGTTGTCGTACACAGCAGCAGTGTGGGCGACGCCGCTGATGTGACCCTCCCGTCGTCCACTGGTGAAAGTGAACGAGATGGAAGCGACAAGTGCCGGAGAAGGGAAGTTGCTGGTGACGGTCTGTGTGACATAGGCAACTTGATCTACCGAAATTAGATACTGGCTAATGGATCTGCTGTCCTCTATGCTCTCCTCTATCCTCTGAACGTAACTTGAGTCAACAACCAAACATGTTGACGGAGTTGAGAGAACAGTAAACAGCTTTCAACAGTCCATGCGACAATTGTTGCAGCTTTGATTGATAACGTAGATAAGCACTGGGAGTTGAGTGGAGAAAGCGGAAACAGGAGACAAGAGACCAGGGTGGCAGAGATAAGGCAGGGTTGAATGGTGAGAGTTGATGGTGCAAACACCAGCCTGAGACCCACCTGGCACTCACTACAGTCTTCAGAGAGGGTCACTATTACAGAGGATGAAAGAGGTCTTGAGTGAAACATACTGAAGATACCATGCAGGTGGTGACGAGATATCCTCGAGGCGGGAGAGGACGTGGGTTGTTGGAGGAGGGAGAGGGCGTGGGCTGTGGGGAGGCGGGAAAGGGCGGGCTGAGAGAGGGTGTGGGCTGTGAAGAGTGCGGGGACCTCCGTCAAGGGGTCACAAAAAACCTGTTTCGTGATACATAGATCACTTTCCAATTTATAGAAGACGCATAAAATAACTGAAGTGTTTGTTAGGTGTCGGGACGATGGATGGGCGGGAGGAGCGGAATACATTAACCCCACACCGTGCCCACGACCCCCCACACCGTGCCCACGACCCCCACACCGTGCCCACGACCCCCCACACCGTGCCCACGACCCCCCCCACCGTGCCCACGACCCCCCACACCGTGCCCACGACCCCCACACCGTGCCCACGACCCCCACACCGTGCCCACGACCCCCACACCGTGCCCACGACCCACAGTTCCATAATGGACACTTGAGCATGTCCGTCCCGTGTTGCCATGTTACATGGTGGTGGCCGCGGGCCTCGCTAATCAAACACTCGCCCTCCAATCCTCTCCCCCACCTCCTTGAGGGTAGAAAGTTCACCCGAGTGTCTTGTAAGTGTTTACCTGCCGTTCTCCCAGGGAACGTGGGGGGTGGGGGGTGATGTGACCCCAGGGGGGTGATGTGACCCCAGGGGGGAGATGTGACCCCAGGGGGGAGATGTGACCCCAGGGGGGAGATGTGACCCCAGGGGGGGGGGGTAATGTGACCCCAGGGGGGGGGTATCACTGCTTCATCTCGCTCAGGCGGCAGTGTTGTCTGTTGCGTCTCCTGTTACCCGACACTCTCAGAGGACCAGTGGTGGGGGGGGGTGTCAGGGGGAAGTATTATACCAGGGGGAGGTCGGGGGGAAGTCTGTGGTGGTACTTAAAGAGTGCTAAGAAGCAAGATCACAAAATACATGGAATCACAGCATCTCCATAACCCCGGACAACATGGTTTCAGAACAGGGCTCTCTTGCCTGTCACAGTTGCTGGACCACTATGACATGGCATTAGATGCCATGGAAGACAAACAAAACGCTGATGTAATTTACACAGATTTCGCAAAAGCTTTCGACAAATGTGACCATGGCGTTATTGCACACACAATGTGTTCAAAATGAATTACCGGAAAAATAGGCAGATGGATCTAAAATTTTCTGACTAATAGAACCTAATGTGTAACTTAATGTTCTTGCTCCAGTACTTTTTCTCATCCTCATATCGGACATAGACAAGGACACAATCTATAGCACTGTATCATCCGTTGCAGATGACACTAGGCTTTTATGAAAGTAGACAACATAGAGGACACGGCAAACCTCCAGTCAGATATAAATAAGGTTTTTCAATGGGCTACAGAAAATAATATTGTGTTTAACGAAGTTCCAGCTCTTTCGCTACTGAAAAAAAATAAAAATATAGCAGAAACCACGTACATAACGCAGTCAAATCATAACATAGAACGGAAAGGCAATGTAGAGGACCTGGGTGTACTCATGTCGGAAAACCTTGCCTTCAAAGAACACAATAAAGTAGCCGTCACAACTGCAAGAAAAATGACAGGTTGGATAACAAGAACTTTTCACACTAGAGATGCTATACCGATGATGATACTTTTCAAAACGCTTGTGCTCTCTACAGTGGAGTACTGCTGCACAATGACAGCCTCATTCAAAGCTGGAGACATTGCTGACCTGGAGAGCGTGCAGAGATCCTTTACTGCTAGAATCCACTCAGTAAAACATCTAAACTATTGGGGCCGACTAAAATGCCTAAATTTGTATTCTCTTGAGCGCAGGCGGGAGAGATACATAATAATTTACACGTGGAAAATTGTAGAGGGGCTGGTCCCAAACCTGCACACAGAAATAACACCACATGAGACCAGGAGGCATGGCAGGATGTGCAGAATACCCCCGTTGAAGAGCAGAGGTGCAACAGGTACTCTGAGGGAGAACTATATCAACATCAGAGGTCTGAGACTGTTCAACACGCTTCCAGTACACATAAGGGGCATAACTGGCCGACCCCTCACAGTGTTCAAGAGAGAACTTGACAAACACCTCCAAAGGATACCTGATCAACCAGGCTGTGACTCATACGTCCGGCTGCGAGCAGCCGGGTCCAACAGCCTGGTTGACCAGTCCAGCAACCAGGGAGCCTGGTCGACGACCGGGCCGCGGGGACGCTAAGCCTCGGAATACCTCAAGGTAGGTAACCAGGGGAGGTCGGGGAGAGGGCATGAGGGAGGTCAGCCATGCTAGTGCCCAGGTCTGGTCAGGTCTGGTTATGGTAATGTCATACTAATATGGAAGCCATTAACCCCGTTCACTTGCTGTGATTAAGATACGCCATGTTTAGGTAAAAGCTCTTGCATTATTTAATACAATTTGAATTATCAATACAGTAACATGCTTTTTAAGATTGTCATGGAATTTTAGGTTTAGTTTAGTTCTGTTAAGAATATGGTGAAGGCTACCTTGCGATGATTTCGAGGCTCAACGTCCCCGCGGCCCGGTCCTCGACCAGACTACCTTCAAGCCGAACATATTTTCGGGAATGGAGACACAAAATTTAATGTCTTATGCTCTGCTTCAACCAGAGACTTGTATTACAAGCCCCTAAGAGTGCAGCTGGTAAGGTGACCTCGGGCCGACAGGTGTACAGCAACCAGCCGCGCGCCGCCTCGCGCGCACCCTTGGGTATTCAACACTGGGGTTGCATAGTGTAGTACAGGTCTGACGTAGGTAGCGTACAGTGTGTCTAAACCTTCCTTGTCTGGTTACAAGAATGTAGATTTATCTACGCACGCTGATGTTATCCCGTAATGTGCGCCTCTGGGGATAATTTCTTAGATAGGCCTATATCTGCTTTGAGAACAATTAGGTTCTTCCTTCCCTTCACCACCACCGTTACTCCCTCACCTCTATCCTTCTCCCATTCACCCCCACATCCCTCGCCCTGTCCAGCACCCCACAGTGTGGGGTGAGCCTCGAGTACCTCTTCATCTTACGCATTCCACCTACAAGTTCACTTCACAGAGGTAATACTAATGTGTGGCTGGTGTGTAGGTCCAGTCACCGCCCGCGTCCTCTTCTTCCTTCAGGCACTCTTTCAAGTGTGGCTAAATAATCAAGATAAAACTAGATACTTTTCTTAAAGGAGTGCCGGACCAACTGGTCTGTGGTGGGTATGTGGGCCTGCGGGCTGCTCCAAGCAACAGCCTGGTGGACCAAACTCTCACAAGTCAAGCCTAGCCTCGGGCCGGGCTTGGGGAGTAGAAGAACTCCCAGAACCCCATCAAGCAGGTATCAAGCAGAGGGTTCTTGCTAAATAAGGCTGGGGAATCCCCACACTGTTGGGACCGCCGTGGCTCAGCAGGTCAAATCGTGACTGTAATCTGTATCTTTAATCTGGGGTAATTATCTCTTGCCAAACATGAGGCTAAAATGAGCAATAAAGTTGTCATTTTAAACGGCATATAATGCTATTTAAATTCGTTGAATTTTCTCTAATTTCGTGTTTTTCCGTTGTTGCATATGTGGCAGACGCCATGTTGTGGCTGGCGGCCTCTCAGCCGCTGGAGAGTTTATTAAGGCCACCACAGTATCCTACTGACCAACCAGGAAATATAATTAATCTTGAACATAGTCTAAGACTAAGTAAACTCACAGTTTATAACACCCGACAGACGGGTAAAGGTTTCGGTGTACCATATACCGACGCATGGATCCCTGTGTGTTAAGGGTAGTGAGGCGAGGCTGCTGCAGCCCTTTATCGTAAGTGTCAAGCTGCTCCAGTGTTAAATATGAGAAGCTGTTGAAGTGTTGTAATGTAGAGTGTGTTGCGGTGGTGTTAGGGGAGGGGGGGGGGGTTGCCAGCCCCTAGCCTTGATGCCCTTGAAACCAGGACCTGCTTGACTATGCACTTCGGCTCTTTCATTACGATGTCGGTAAATATTTGGCTGTGATAAGGAAAGGGCAAGCGCGCTTGTGTTCAGGACCACGAGAAGGGTGTTCCAGGTGTGGGTGGGGGGCAGGTGGAGGGGCTGAGACGTGGTGGGTGGGGCAGGTGGAGGGGCTGAGACGTAGTGGGTGGGGCAGGTGGAGGGGCTGAGACGTGGTGGGTGGGGCAGGTGGAGGGGCTGAGACGTAGTGGGTGGGGCAGGTGGAGGGGCTGAGACGTGGTGGGTGGGGCAGGTGGAGGGGCTGAGACGTGGTGGGTGGGGCAGGTGGAGGGGGCTGAGACGTAGTTGGTGGGGCAGGTGGAGGGGCTGAGACGTGGTGGGTGGAGGACCACACAGCAGGACGGGCCGCTTCTTCTTAGTAAAGCTTCTTACCGTCATAACACATCAATATTCCACAAGAAAATTACGGTAACGTGATGCATCTTAAGATAAATTAATGTAGCAATGTGGAGCCATTGAACTTGCATCACTGGACTCCCCACACACATGCACCACCCAGTGTACCATGATGGGCTTAAAAGTATCTCAAGTAGAACATCTACAGGACTTGGGAGTTTGGAAAATACAAATTGGTACCCACAAATAAATTTGGGCGAGATACCCTCCCACACTGATGTATAGGTAGTGATGTTCCCCAGCTTGCAAGTGGCGTAAGGTGGAGAACACTACCTACACCTGAGTGTGGACGGGTGTATCGTAACATTGGATGTAGCAATAACGATGTCAGATGACCCCATGTTTAGTGGATATAACACAGCAAACGCAGCATCAGCCAGGAAAATGATGGGGAGGGGGATGATGAGTACCTTGTAATCAAGGGAAACCACCACAGTGATCATTCTTTTAAAATCACTTGTGCTTTCCAGGCTTCAATAGTGTTTGATACTGACTTCTCTCAGGAGAGATTACAGTGTGTCTCAGAGCACGCAAAATGTGTACACTGGCCGGGAGGCGAGAGAGGGATCATGTAGCACATACATGAAAGATCCTGGAAGGTCAGGTCCCAAATATGAACATCTGAATACTTTACTGGAGCGAAGGATATGGTAGTGAATGCAGAGTAGACCCAGTGAAGAGCAGGTACAATCGGAGAACACAGTGTGAGCATCAGAGCTCCACGGCTCTTTAACCACCTTCCACCAAGTATAAGAAATATTGCTAAAACGAAAGTGGACGTTTTCAAGAGATACGTCAGAAGTTCTAGACCAACCAGGTTGTTATGGATATGTGGGCCTACGGGCCGCAGCAAGCAACACGTGTGTGGCAGCTAATCATCACCAAGCAAGCTTGGCTCCAGACCAGCACTGGAGAGAAGATCCCTCAAGCCGACTACAGGTAGACCACAGGTAAGACTGGTGTGAGAACATCAGTCTGGTCCTCCAGAGCTACACTATACTAACTCGAAGTCCCGCGACTCCAGGGCAATGTTGGCAACGCTGCGGGTCCTGTGGCTTCACAAAGGTCAGAGTAACGCCCGACGTGCTCTCAAGATTTGTTGGAATAGATGTATATTGCTGGTTACAGCCAGTGATGACGGTCAAGGAAGAGTCTTGGGGGTTGGTCACTCGCATTTATGGGTACTAGGCCTCTTAATGACTCCAAAAAGTGCGTATGTATTTTGTAATTATGAGGAGGCCTGGTCGAGGACCGGGCCACGAGGACGTCAAGCCCCGAAATCATGACAAGGTAACCAAAAGGTGCTTGTGCTGGTGGTGCAGGGAGCAGTGTGATAAGTGTGTTCATGTACTGGTAAGAATGGTGTGAGCCAGCGAGGGGAGTGGTGCAGGTGGGGCCAGGCAGGGGGAGGACGCTGGTACTCTACCACCAAGTGCTGGTGAGAGATTATTTATTGCGGGTAGACACTAATACAAGTGTCCTCGGTCAGAAATACTGCACAAGCCGGCACGTTAAGTGCCAGATGTGTAGATTATACTTTAAAACTGTAATAAATGGCGAGAGCAGCCGCCAGGGTGCTGGCGGCTGGGACCCTTACCCACTACCTTGAGGTTACCTTGAGGTGCTTCCGGGGCTTAGTGTCCCCGCGGCCCGGTCGTCGACCAGGCCTCCTGGTTGCTGGACTGATCAACCAGGCTGTTAGACGCGGCTGCTCGCAGCCTGACGTATGGGACTAGGTCGTTAAGCTCCTCTAATGCCTATGGCTATCTTAAGGGTAGCTGGCGGATTCTCATACCTAATTTTATATTCAGTGATAATGGCCATGCATCAGGTTCGAGTCCAGAAGCAGGCCTTCTTGAAGAGCAAGAATTAGCTTAGTGTGTTGCAGCTTGGGTGAGACAATGATGCTGGAAGGTATTGCCATAAAGACACTTATTCTTTTGCAACAATAACATTTATTCACAGACTCAAATCTATTACAAAACTCAACAATCTTGACGTTGTCCCAAAGTGACACTTAAAGACAGTTATCCAAACAGCAGTATAGCAAGGATTCCTGTCTTTGCCGCTCTTCGCATAGTACATATTCCTGTCCGTTCCGTTCTTGGCTGGTATAATGAATTATACTGAACAGTGCGTATGTTCACTTGGGAATCGATATGTAAATCAAACAATTACAGTAGAGCAATTAATAACAAAGCACACAGAAAGACGAGTCACTGAGACTCCAGTAACACTCTCAATTACGTCAACACCCGTCTCTCAGGACGGAAATGAAATCAACAGTTCACTCAATTACATTTTTTAGTCTCGTTGAACAAATACATTAATTTACTGTCGAGTAAAGGGAGTAAATTCAGTATATTTACTGAAGGGAGCCGGTCGGCCGATCGGACAGCACGCTGGACTTGTGATCCTGGGTTCTATCCCAGCTGCCGGCGAGAAACATTGGGCAGAGTTTCTTTCACCCTATGTCCCTGTTATCTAGCAGTAAAAATAGGTACCTGGGTGCTAGTCAGCTGTCACGGGCTGCTTCCTGGGGGTGGAGGCCTGGTCGAGGACCGGGCCGCGGGGACACTAAATAGCCCCGAAATCATCTCAAGATAACTGTCAACCGGACAGTCAACAACAAAGACAATCTAAGTTAGTCACAATCCTGTCTCTCAGACAGTCAAACAAATCAAAACAATAATTCGCTAATCGTAATTGCTCTGGCACTCAGGACCAATTAAACACTCAGTGAGTAATTATAATAATTACTGTCAAACGGACAGGTAATTAATCAAGAACACATTTACGTAAACTCCACACTGTCACAACAGCTTGCCAAACACGAATATCACTTCACTTGATTACGTTAATAATGCTTTAAGTAATCCTCATTGAATCTTTAATTACCAATTAAAGAACACATAAATTCCTAGTCTTACAGACACTCGGAACACAGTAACACTAGGCTACACTTCTCACTATTAACCAATAACTCAACACAACAAATCACAACACCATCGTTAGAATTAATAATCACTTGGATAATAATTAATAAAGTTATTAATAATTCAGGGCATCACAACAATTTACCCCTTACTCCCTGGAATCACTGGTTTTTCGACCGTCCAAGTGGTTGGGCACCATTCTCCCCCGTCCCATCCTAAATCCTTATTCTGACCCTTTCCAAGTGCTATATAGTCGTAAAGGCTTGGCCCTATCCCCCTAATAGGAAACAGCCCGAGGCCAGGCTTGACTTGAGAGCTTGGTCCACTGGGTTGTTGCTTGTGCGGCCCGCAGGCCCACATACTTACCACAGCCCGGTTGGTCCGGCACTCCTTGGTCTGATAAAGACCTTTTGTGCCCTCTGTAATGGTTTTGCGCTACCGCTCACAGGATGAGTATGGAGTGCACAATAAACTAGCCGCCTTCGGCGGCAACAATCAAAAAATCCTTGGAGAAAACTATCTAGTTTTCCCTTGAAGATGTCCACGGTTGTTCCGGCAATATTTCTTACGCTCGCAGGGAGGACGTTTAACAACCGCGGGCCTCTGATGTTTATACAGTGTTGGGGGTGGCTGGTATAACACTATGACCAAGGGTCTGCATGGGGTCAGGGGAAAGTCGTGGGGTTTACGGAGTATTATTTGTCAAGTCGTAGACATTGACAGCTGTGTGTAAATAATCTGTAAAAGACAGAGTTGTTTTACACATGTTGTTGATAGCTCAAGTAATAAGGATTCACTTGCTTGAATTTAAGTATGTCAAGCATTCGAATGTCCTGTATTTTTTTTAAATGCTTAAATTCATATTTACATTTAAACCCGATTTTCTCTCAAAGATGCTATATATATATATATATATATATATATATATATATATATATATATATATATATATATATATATATATATATATATATATATATATATAAAATATATAAAATATAATATAATATAATATAATATAATATAATATATAATATTATTTATTTGTGAAGTGTTGAGTTTGGTCCATTCAGCGAGGGACTCAGAGTCGGAGATGAGTGTTTGTTTACGCTCTTGTCCCTACTGACACTGCTTAACGCCTCTCTTAACTCTTTGAATGATAGGCTTTGTCCTCCTTAAAGGCTGGCTGGCTGGCTGTGTGTGTGTGTGTGTGTGTGTGTGTGTGTGTGTGTGTGTGTGTGTGTGTGTACTCACCTAATTGTACTCACCTAATTGTGCTTGCGGGGGTTGAGCTTTGGCTCTTTGGTCCCGCCTCTCAACTGTCAATCAACTGGTGTACAGATTCCTGAGCCTACTGGGCTCTATCATACCTACATTTGAAACTGTGTATGGAGTCAGCCTCCACCACATCACTTCCTAGTGCATTCCATTTATTAACTACTCTGACACTGAAAAAATTCTTTCTAACGTCTCTGTGGCTCATCTGGGTACTAAGTTTCCACCTGTGTCCCCTTGTTCGTGTCCCACCCGTGCTGAAGAGTTTGTCTTCGTCCACCCTGTCAATTCCCCTGAGAATTTTGTAGGTGGTTATCATGTCTCCCCTTACTCTTCTGTTTTCCAGGGATGTGAGGTTCAGCTCCTTTAGCCTTTCCTCGTAGCTCAATCCTCTCAGTTCCGGGACGAGCCTGGTGGCATACCGCTGAATCTTCTCTAACTTTGTCTTGTGTTTAACTAGGTATGGACTCCAGGCTGGAGCTGCATACTCCAGGATTGGTCTTACATAAGTGGTATACAGGGTTCTGAAAGATTCCTTACACAAGTTTCTGAAGGCAGTTCTTATGTTGGCCAGTCTAGCATATGCCGCTGATGATATTCTTTTGATGTGGGCCTCTGGGGACAGGTTCGGTGTGATATCAACCCCCAGATCCTTCTCTCTATTTGATTCTTGCAGGATTTCCCCTCCCAGATGATACCTTGTGTTCAGCCTCCTGCTCCCTTCGCCTAATTTCATCACCTTACACTTTCCAGAGTTGAACTTCAGCAGCCATTTTCTAGACCATTCCTCCAGTTTATCCAGGTCATCCTGTAGTCTCTGTCTATCTTCATCCGTCTTGATTCTTCTCATAATTTTTGCATCATCAGCAAACATCGAGAGGAATGAGTCTATACCCTCTGGAAGATCGTTCACATATATTAGAAACAGGATGGGTCCAAGTACTGAGCCCTGTGGGACTCCGCTGGTGACATCTCGCCACTCTGATGTCTTCCCCCTCACCGTTACTCGCTGTTTCCTGTTGCTTAAGTACTCCCTTATCCACTGGAGCACCTTCCCTTTTACTCCTGCCTGTTGCTCCAACTTTTTTAACAGCCTTTTATGTGTGTGTGTGTGTGTGTGTGTGTGTGTGTGTGTGTGTGTGTGTGTGTGTGTGTGCGTGTATGACTTAGATGGGATACTCTGTTGTGCTCGGGGTCTCTCTGAAATCTCCTTCTCTCCCTTTCGTCTCTTCTCCCTTTACCTATCTTCCCTCCTCCTCCTCTCCGTCTTCTCTCTCCCCTAACATCTTCCCCTCTCCTTGCTTCCCCTTTATATTTGTTTATTACCATATTTAGGTACATCTGCATTAGTGCAGCTGATCTAGACTATAGAGAAGTACAGTGTGTGTCAAGAACCAGCTAGGTGATGCTAAAAATCCCCATCACACAGGATGGTTAGTCATACAGGGCCATGTGACCAGCAGTCTACTGGCAAACTCCGGGTGCATTATGAGGATATCATCATCAACACATGATTGAATAAGATAGCATTAATGCTAAAAACATCATCTCATTGAAAATATGGTTAACATACGGTTATGGGGAGAAGAAGAACTCCCAGAGCCCTCTCCAGGTATGTTCCAGGTATAATATATACGGAAACTACATCCCCGATTTCAGACTTTATGGTGATCATAAGGTGTCGCTATAGATACTGATATTTCTTGTTGTGTGAGGTAGTCTATCATAGGTACTTCCTGGGATGAAAGGACAGCACTCCTGCTGAGGTCATACTTGGGTGTGTGCGCGCCTGACTCAGTGAGGTCATACTCAGGGAGGTCATACTCAGTGAGGTCATACTCAGTGAGGTCATACTCAGTGAGGTCATACTCAGGGAGGTCATACTCAGGGAGGTCATACTCAGGGAGGTCATACTGGGTGAGGGAGGAGTGCTGTACAAGTGTGACGCTGGTGTACCCGTTCTGGCACATCCTTACCATAGCATCTTTATTCCTGACCTCCTGTGCTGTCCTTCCTCTTGAGATGATTATTACATTGGAGGATATATTTTGTATCATTTTATGGATTTCTCAATTGTTGTCTTAACACCTGGAATCTTTACATAATATATCTCTTAGTTTTATAAGTTGTAAATTAGTTTGTTATCCTAGAACACATTGGTGTCAATTATACATTGGTGTCCAGTCCTTGTCAGTGTGCCTCCTGATAGGGTGGCCAAGAATGCCTCTGCTTGATACCTGCTTACCTAACCTGTTATCATAGTCCCCCTCAAGGCACTCTTCCGTTTTGGTAATTCCTATCTGGAGATTAGGTTAACTACCATTAGATATTGCCAGTGAGAGATTGTACTGGTTAGTTTTGTATAGATCATGGAACCACAACACACTTGGGGAACCGCTGGAGGTATGCGGTTCACATAAAGTTAGCAGACTCGGTGTGTGCGCATAGCAACCCGGGCTGGCAGTCGCCGGCCAGGAACGCACGTACCGAGAACCTGTATAATTTACCATCAACAATAATCACTGCTTTTGTTCCTCACTTCAACTGATGTATTACAAGGGAACTCGTATATATCAGTTCCCCCGTCAAGTTCTGGATGGACGTTCCTGGAATGACTGTTGCCAACTGGGCTCGTTGCAGACATAAAGGGCACCACACGCAGACCACTGTTGACTTCGAAGCTTCTTAGATAGTTCTTGCAAGAAGTGCCGGACCAACCGGGCTGTAGTGGATATCTGGGAATGATGATCACTCCAAGCAACAGCCTGTTGGACCAAGCTTTCACAATTCGGGCCTGGCCTCAGGCCGGGCTCGAGGAGTAGCACTCCCAGAATCCTCTCCAGGCATGCTCCAGGCCTGAAGCAGTTTAATGAGTAATGTATTGTCTTGCTGTATCAGGATGTCCCTTCCTTCTGCCTGGGCCTTATGGCAGAGTGAGTGGGTAGCCCTTGTCGTGGTCCAGTAAGCCGTCGCCCTCTCTCTGAAGGTGCTACAGGGTAGCCCTTGTCGTGGTCCAGTAAGCCGTCGCCCTCTCTCTGAAGGTGCTACAGTGTAGCCCTTGTCGTGGTCCAGTAAGACGCCGCCCTCTCTCTGAAGGTGCTACAGTGTAGCCCTTGTCGTGGTCCAGTAAGACGCCGCTCTCTCTCTGAAGGTGCTACAGGGTAGCCCTTGTCGTGGTCCAGTAAGACGCCGCTCTCTCTCTGAAGGTGCTACAGTGTAGCCCTTGTCGTGGTCCAGTAAGACGCCGCTCTCTCTCTGAAGGTGATGCAAGGAAAATTGGTTTCTTGATGGTGCCGCTCATTTAGCAGATCGCAGTGGGAGATTTCAACCGGATCTAAGTGATGATCCGTTTGAAGGTTGTGATTGGCGCGAACTCCAGGTACTTGCATAGTTGTGTTTACAGACAAGGGCCACAATGGCTCCTCTGTCCCGCTTTTCCATCTCCGGGACGACTAATGCAATGACTTTATTCCTCCTGTTTGTCGTCGTTTGTTCATTGACATTATACCACACGCCCCCTGTTGTTACACCCCACGCCCACTGTTACACCCCCACTGTTACACCCCCACGCCCACTGTTACACCCCACGCCATAATTATGAGGGAGGTGAAGCTGGCTGGACGGAGTTAAGAGGTAATGAGGTTGTCTAACTCACAAGGATTTGTTTGTTTTTACAGTGTAGTTTAACACAAGATAATTGAACGCAGCAGGTCACTGTTTGCAAGATGTAGATGTAATTATGTCGGGTGGTTTGTGTGTTGTATGTGAAGATAGCCAATGCCAGCTCCCGGGGCAGTAGTCTCTACTTGATTACTGGAAATGTTATCATGAAGCAAAGTATCCGAGGAAGCCATTAACCTCGAGATAAGATGCGAGACCATAGTCACTATTGGTGGTCTCGGACGAGGACTCGGCTGTGGGTGATCATAAGGTTGTGTAGATGGACCAGATTGGTTCCGTAAGAAGTCTTTATTTTGTGAGAGTAATGTAGCGATGTAGGCTACGTAATTAGTCTTAATTGATCAGGAGACAAATGTGTGTCAGATAATGACTTTCTATTAAGCTTATTCTAAATGTGATTGCAAGTTCCTCAAATTCTGACTGTGTAAGACTTTGACTTAAGACTCTTAATGTCTTGGTGGAGGACGCTGTTGTATATAGTCGTAGTGGCTTAGCGCTTTCTCCTGACCATCCTCCTTGGTGGTGGAGGCCGGTGGAGCGAGTCGCTGCAACAGCCGCGCACACTACTGCCGTGTAGTTGGTATCCGGTTTTTGTGTGGTAAATTATCCTTTATACCGTGTCTTATACCCGTGGTCCAGCCTCGCGTCGGCACTGGCTTAGTGATGAGACCTGGGGGCTAGTAAGTTGGGGGCTGGGGGTCTGTCTCTGTCCTGGGGGTCTGTCCCTGTCCTGGGGGTCTGTTCCCGTGTCCTGGGGGTCTGTTCCCGTGTCCTGGGGGCTGGGGGTCTGTTCCCGTGTCCTGGGGGTCTGTTCCCGTGTCCTGGGGGTTGGGGGTCTGTTCCCGTGTCCTGGGGGTCTGTTCCCGTGTCCTGGGGTCACTGTTGTACACTAGTGGGGGACTTCACTGTTGTGTGCGGCAGGTAGTATGAAGGGACAACCCCCCCCCCGACCTTAACCCCCCCCTTACTCCCTCTTATCTCTCACATTAAAATGGTTCATTTATATTTTGATAATACAAATAATATAAATACATTTTATTATGTTTTTGTAGTGGGTGCTTTACGCTGGCGAGACAAGTGCTGCTACAGACCTGGGGCCAGATTCACGAAAGCAGTTACGCAAGCACTTACGAACGTGTACATCTTTCCTCAATCTTTGACGGCTTTGGTTCCATTTATTAAACAGTTTACAAGTATGAAAACTTCCCATTCAACTGTTGTTATTGTTATAAACAGCCTCCTGGTGCTTCGGAGCTCATTAACTGTTTAATAATTGTAAACAAAGCCGCCAAAGATTGAGAAAAGATGTACAGGTTCGTAAGTGCTTGCGTAAGTACTTTCGTGAATCTGGCCCTTGGTCTGGGACTGTTGGCTGGGGAAGGTATCTTGAGGTTATCTTGAGATGATTTCGGGGCTTTAGTGTCCCCGCGGCCCGGTCTTAGACCAGGCCTCCACCCCCAGGAAGCAGCCCGTGACAGCTGACTAACACCCAGGTACCTATTTTACTGCTAGGTAACAGGGGCATAGGGTGAAAGAAACTCTGCCCATGGTTTCTCGCCGGCGCCTGGGATCGAACCCAGGACCACAGGATCACAAGTCCAGTGTGCTGTCCGCTCGGCCGACCGGCTCGGCAGTGTACATTTATGACGCCAGATGGCGGAGGTTCGAGTGCTCTACGTGGATGTTTACACCAAACAACTCCCGCTCTCAGATCCTGACATTAACTAGCTCCTCACTAGGCCTGTTGGTTGGTTGTCTGGTCGCGAAGGCTGATACACCAACCCGTCCTCTTAAAAATGACGTCACTTTTCGCTCGTATGAGCGCTATGGCCAAATTTGGACGTAATTTGAAATGAAATCGACTCACAAAAGTGACGTTCTGTTCCGTTTTCTATTTGAGTCGTCCGGCGTACGCGCAGAGGTTATAAGAGGACACTTTAAATTAACGTTTTTCATAACGTTTTGAAACTTTATGAGAATTTCCTGCCCACCTAACCTATCAGAGGACCCTTAACTTACTGTTGTTGAAAAAAAAAAATCCCAAACTTATTTTCATTTTTTTTTTAATTTTCAAATTACGTCCAAATTCGGCCATACGGGCAAACGGCCAAAAGCGACGTTCTTTTTAAGAGGACAGGTTGTTATCACACCGCTGCTCACAGTCTGACATACGAGTCACAGCCTGGTTGATCAGGTATCCTTTGGAGGTGTATGTTAAGTTCTTACTTGAACGCCACGAGAGGTCTACTAGCTAAGACCTCTACAGTATGTGTAGAGGGAGTGTTGAAACGTCTCGGGTCCTTCATGTTGTTAGAGTTGTCTCAGAGTACCTATTGTGCCTCTGCTTGTCAACGGGGGTATTTTGCACTTCCTGCCTTGCCTTCTGGTCTTCTAAGGAGTTATTTGTGTATATAGATTTGGAACCAGCCCCTCTAATATTTTCATGTATTTTCATTAATCTTATCCCTGTTTTTCCTGTTATCTATTATTTATATTCTAGTGTTAAGTATAATCACATATTTTGAGATAGCTGAAGTGTTTTAATGTAAAGTAAATGTATATAGAAGGGTTTCCTTCTTGTACTTGCGCTCTCATCTTCATTGACAGTAAAATTAATATCAATAAATTATTCATACTCGCCATTACATTTTCAGTAATTTAATATGTCCTTCCACAGGTGAGTGAGGCGACGAGGGGCTTCAGAAGCAGGGTAAGGCGGTAGCAGGGTGTGGGGGGCAGGGTGTCCCTCAGGGTGTCCCTCAGGGTGTCCTCAGGGTGATGGGCAGCCCTCTACACCCACCCACCACCACCTCTCTACCATAACATTACATTTATTGTACTGGTGCAGTTTGGCTTATGAACGGTAACTCGCATGTGTGTTGACCCCCCACTACCCCCCACAACATGGGTGTTGGGCCCCACTACCCCCCCACAACATGGGTGTTGGGCCCCACTACCCCCAACAACATGGGTGTTGGGCCCCACTACCCCCAACAACATGGGTGTTGGGCCCCACTACCCCCCACAACATGGGTGTTGGGCCCCACTACCCCCCACAACATGGGTGTTGGGCCCCACTACCCCCCACAACATGGGTGTTGGGCCCCACTACCCCCCACAACATGGGTGTTGGGCCCCACTACCCCCCACAACATGGGTGTTGGGCCCCACTACCCCCCACAACATGGGTGTTGGGCCCCACTACCCCCCACAACATGGGTGTTGGGCCCCACTACCCCCCACAACATGGGTGTTGGGCCCCACTACCCCCCACAACATGGGTGTTGGGCCCCACTACCCCCCACAACATGGGTGTTGGGCCCCACTACCCCCCACAACATGGGTGTTGGGCCCCACTACCCCCCACAACATGGGTGTTGGGCCCCACTACCCCCCACAACATGGGTGTTGGGCCCCACTACCCCCCACAACATGGGTGTTGGGCCCCACTACCCCCCACAACATGGGTGTTGGGCCCCACTACCCCCCACAACATGGGTGTTGGGCCCCACTACCCCCCACAACATGGGTGTTGGGCCCCACTACCCCCCACAACATGGGTGTTGGGCCCCACTACCCCCCACAACATGGGTGTTGGGCCCCACTACCCCCCACAACATGGGTGTTGGGCCCCACTACCCCCCACAACATGGGTGTTGGGCCCCACTACCCCCCACAACATGGGTGTTGGGCCCCACTACCCCCCACAACATGGGTGTTGGGCCCCACTACCCCCCACAACATGGGTGTTGGGCCCCACTACCCCCCACAACATGGGTGTTGGGCCCCACTACCCCCCACAACATGGGTGTTGGGCCCCACTACCCCCCACAACATGGGTGTTGGGCCCCACTACCCCCCACAACATGGGTGTTGGGCCCCACTACCCCCCACAACATGGGTGTTGGGCCCCACTACCCCCCACAACATGGGTGTTGGGCCCCACTACCCCCCACAACATGGGTGTTGGGCCCCACTACCCCCCACAACATGGGTGTTGGGCCCCACTACCCCCCACAACATGGGTGTTGGGCCCCACTACCCCCCACAACATGGGTGTTGGGCCCCACTACCCCCCACAACATGGGTGTTGGGCCCCACTACCCCCCACAACATGGGTGTTGGGCCCCACTACCCCCCACAACATGGGTGTTGGGCCCCACTACCCCCCACAACATGGGTGTTGGGCCCCACTACCCCCCACAACATGGGTGTTGGGCCCCACTACCCCCCACAACATGGGTGTTGGGCCCCACTACCCCCCACAACATGGGGTGTTGGGCCCCACTACCCCCCACAACATGGGTGTTGACCCCCCACTAACCCCCACAACATGGGTGTTGGGCCCCACTACCCCCCACAACATGGGTGTTGACCCCCCACTACACCCCACAACATGGGTGTTGGGCCCCACTACCCCCCACAACATGGGTGTTGGGCCCCACTACCCCCCACAACATGGGTGTTGACCCCCCACTACCCCCCACAACATGGGTGTTGGGCCCCCACTAACCCCCACAACATGGGTGTTGGGCCCCACTACCCCCCACAACATGGGTGTTGGGCTTCACTACCCCCCACAACATGGGTGTTGGGGGCTGTAGTGATCGTTGTTGCCAGTTTGTCTGTCTGTCTGTCTGTCTGACACCACGTCCACGGTCTAACCTCCATTACGTCGAGTATTTTCAAATTGTCATTTGAAAATACTGGGTCATGGTGTGACGTGTTGAGGGTCAGCAGGTAAGATAATGACATATTGACAAAGCTATAATAAAGGAGATATAAAGGCGGATTTAAATATATCAACACAAAAATAGCACGTAAGAATGTATATAAATTGGATAAATTTAGATTCAGGAAAGACCTGGGCAAATATAGGTTTGGCAACAGGGCTCTTGATTTATGGGACAAATTAGCGGGTAGCATAATAAACGTGGGATCTGTGGAGTGTTTCAAGCGTAGGTTAGACATATATACGAAAGAATTTGGGTGAATATAAATTAGAGCCGCTTGGCAATCCTTCTGCAGCTTCTGCGCATCGTCACATGTTCAAACATGCCGCTGGTCATTAAGCATCGTGTTCTGTTCCTCAAGGGCCTGTTTTTTGTTACCATTATGTGCAGGTTATTGACAGTTTCAGCGCAATTGCATCTCAAGGTCACCGCTGGTCTGAATTATGACCTCTCTATTCGTTAAAAAACTAGATCTTGTGTACGAGCGAAGCCGTCTCGTGGGTGTGCTCCAAATGTGTGTCTGGATTCCCCGTGTGACAGTCCTTCATTGCCTGGTCCCTCTTCTTATCGCCAGAGTAAGCTACGTCAAGGGTTCTGCGTCTCGGTGTTTCATTATGAAATGTGAGCCTCTGGAAACTACTGTGACTAGGCCATCAGGGGCGGCAGGACCAAGGCTCCAGGAGCCTGTGACTGAAGCCATCAGGGCGGCAGGACCAAGGCTCCAGGAGCCTGTGACTGAAGCCATCAGGGGCGGCAGGACCAAGGCTCCAGGAGCCTGTGACTGAAGCCATCAGGGCGGCAGGACCAAGGCTCCAGGAGCCTGTGACTGAAGCCATCAGGGCGGCAGGACCAAGGCTCCAGGAGCCTGTGACTGAAGCCATCAGGGGCGGCAGGACCAAGGCTCCAGGAGCCTGTGACTGAAGCCATCAGGGGCGGCAGGACCAAGGCTCCAGGAGCCTGTGACTGAAGCCATCAGGGGCGGCAGGACCAAGGCTCCAGGAGCCTGTGACTGAAGCCATGAGGGGCGGCAGGACCAAGGCTCCAGGAGCCTGTGACTGAAGCCGCTGTGGGCTGGACAGCTTTTTCTAGCCCTGCTCCCGGGAACGTTTAGGTTGTGAAGGTCGCGGGTGAAGGTTGGCGTCGAGGCCTTCTGAAGCTCCTCTTTATTATTGACAGTAAATTATACAATTATTATTAATCACTTGAATGCCGTGATGTATATTGAAAGATTTGATGAAACCACGTGTAAATGACACCACGTGTAAATGACACCACGTGTAAATGACACCACGTGTAAATGACACAATGGGCAATATATGAATATTAAGGAATTTATATATAAAGCTAGAGTATTAACAAATATAGCTTACAATTTAAGTGGTTGCTCGTATCGGCAAAATTAATTATCCATAATTTGAATGGCGAGTCTAGCCTAGCCTCAGGCCGGGCTCGGGGTGTAGAACAACTCCGGAAACCCCCTCCAGGTATGCTCCAAGTATACTCTCTGTGTACCTTGCGATGATTTCGGGGCTTAGCTTCCCCGCGGCCCGGTCCTCGACCAGGCCTCCAAAGTAGGTGGCTTGCATAGACTAACATGAAATTCTAGTATTTTGTCTAGGCTATAAGGTTCCACGTAGCATGAACAATATAACTATAACGTCTCTGCCTGGAGTGCACTTTGTCCAGCAACACATTGTCAAACATGTGAGGGCTGAACTATAATTATTAACTAATATTACCTTAATGACACATTTAAGTCTCTATAAGGTTTAGGTTCACAATTAAATATTGTGTATGGCGCCAAACCATTACACAAGCGTCGGTTATGAGGGACATGGATCCATTATAACGCAGCTAATGTTAAAGGGATAGTTTTATGCAAAGAACTTTGAAACGTTTGCACTTCATATACTGATGTTTTATAGAACTCCAAATTTGATATAGAAACGTGCAAAACCCTAATTTTATAACATGTAAGAACATAATAGAATGATGACACACTGGACTTAACAACACTACATATATGAATGTTTACAAATTGTTCTCATACGTTGCTGTAATAGTGTAACTGTAATTACCAACTCACACAAGCCTCTACTAATGCTGTAGAACTGAGGCAAAACCTTTCGTGTGTGGTTGGTCGACCCGTCGAGTGCCACCTCTCCTCCCTCCCTCCCTGGCCATGACCCCCCTCTGGTACTCCACTCCTCTAGCTTCCCCTGGGCGCTTCATCATGGTGTGGGGCAGGCGGAGGGGAGTGGGACTTGCCCTCAGAGATAGTGGTCGCTCGCACTGTCCACTAAATTATCACACCTAACATTATCATCTCACCCGACAACTCCAGAGAAAATTGTCGTTTTTCTCGTAGCTGGCAAACCGGGATCTATAAAAGGAGAAAATGTATTAGGAGACGCAGTATCCAGGTCTGTCGTTAGGCAGCAGTAAAACTTGTGAGCGGAACAATGATTGGCCAAGAATGTTTATCGTAGTGGACAACCCGTCCTCTTAAAAATAACGTCACTTTTGGCTCGTATGCGCACTATGGCCAAATTCGGATGTAATTTGAAATGAAATTGACTCACAAAAGTGATGTACTGTTCCGTTTTCTGTTTGAGTCGTCCGGCTTACTCGGCAAGGTTAGAAGAGGCAACTTTCAATTAACGTTTTTCATACCGTTTTGAAACTTTATGAGAATTTCCTGCCCACCTAACCTATCAGAGGACCCTTAACTTGCTGCTGTTGAAAAAAAAATCCCAAATTTATTTTCATTTTCAAATTACGTCCATATTCGGCCATACTGGCAAACGGCCAAAAGCGACGATATTTTTAAGAGGACAGGTTGTGTGGACAGTCTCCAGCACGCAGTGCACACCTTGCTACTGCTGTTCCTGGGCTCTAGATGTGGCAGCCAGTGCCCCTCCTTCACAAGTCATTGGTGTCACTTGTGAGTCCTTGGGTTGCCCACACAAAATTACAACCTCACAAAATTAGCAACTGAACTAGAAGATTAACCTAATCCATCCTACGCCTAACTATACACTAAATTACAATATAATAATAATAAATGTTTGAGAAACTAAGGGTTCTCATTACACGGAACTTTGCTGAGTGGGTCTTTGTCAACCGCATCTTGGACGAGTATAGCTTGAGGCAATCTATCCTCATCAACAAAGGTTGATACCTGGTTGATGGGGTTCTGGGAGTTCTACTCCCCAAGCCCGGCCCGAGGCCAGGCTTGACTTGTGAGAGTTTGGTCCACTAGGCTGTTGCTTGGAGCGGCCCGCAGGCCCACATACCCACCACAGCCCGGTTGGTCCGGCACTCCTTGGAGGAATAAATCTAGTTTCCTCTTGAAGATGTCCACGGTTGTTGTCAAATGCTCGTTAATCCAGCCGCCAAAGCTCTCTGTTTATGAATAAAAAACGTTTAAGAACGACTCATGACTGAGGACGTTCGAACATTTATCACAGTCAATCGCTCACGTCCTATGTTCGAATCGCAAAGCTGTAAATGCTTCACCCACATACTGTACCACAAATACAAATAATTGACCAAAGAGCCTAACACCACACCTATTATAACATAGGTCTAGCTATTCGCCAAATTCTAACGTATAATATTAATTGATATGTGGAAAAAGGCAGATTTTGAATAAGTACTACAGTGAATGCGTGTTTTGGGTCAGTCGCAGCTTGGACGAGCATAACCTGAACATAAACTGATATGGTTGAGATAGTCCATATCTTCAGACTGTTTAAAGCTTCATTGTGTGCACTCTCACTTGTGGGGTTCAGTGTCGGGAATGTATAGTTAAGGTGGGTGTCACGGTCGTCCAATACACCATTTTGAAAGCTGCTTTGCCGTGATATCCAAATGCTGTCTGGCCGTTTTAACCGCTTTACAACTTAGGGAAATTATTCCTGCTCTACATCGTTTCTTCTCGCTCATCTTTTTGTCAACTTCTCATAACTTTGCATTTACCAGATCCATAGTCTAGTACAGTATCTCAGACCAGACTGTATATATATGTATATGTAATTAACGTGTGTATTTGCGGCGAGGTGGTGGCCAACAGGTACTCAGGCCGGTACTCATGGTCTACTCTGCCATAGCACAGGGGGATGGCACTCAAGGCACAGTGAAGTTAACGACATCATCAAGAGGAGCCTCACAACAGCTGGATGCCCAGCTGAGAGAGAGCCCCGTTACCCCGTAACGGGGTAACGTAACTCCCCTTAACTCTGATGCTCTTATTGGTCGCCCAGATGGTATCACAGTGAACCCCTGGAAGAATGGCTAGCAGTTTGTATGGGACTACACATGCGTATTAACCCTGGCTAACACCTACATTGACTTCAGTGTTGCACAACCAGGTGGCGCTGCCACTCACAGGGAATCGGCCAAATCCCGCAAGTACAGAGAGCTGGCTCACCACTACAATTTTGTTCCCATTGCTTCTGAGACACTGCGCCTGGGGTAGAAGTGCCACCAGTTTTTTGAAGGAACTGGGTTCTAGGCTAATTGAAACAACAAGAGACCCTAGAGCTGCTAGTTTTCCTTTTGCTCACGTGGCCCCCCACAAAGTGAGGTGATTCGATGAAATAACTATGACCAAAATTACCACCAAATGGCGTCGGGACGGTTGGGGAAATAGCCTCGGCTATCATCGTCTTTTTGTACGGTCACTGTTGGTCGAGTAGTTAAGGTACCAGGTACGTCCATTGCAGAGTGTTCCTGGCTGTCTGGGTTCAAGTCACTTCTGGGGTGTGGACTTTTCAGTTGCATACATGCTTGGGGACCATTCAAGCTTGTTTGCATATATATATATATATATATATATATATATATATATATATATATATATATATATATATATATATATATATATATATATATAATATAATATTTTAGTTTCATGTAGTGTCTGCGGTATTTCCTCAACGTGCCAGTGTTGTTTTCAGCAGGCAAACAATTACATGTCTTTGCTTGCCATTACAGGAAGCACTAGCCTGGAACTCGTTTACTTTCTCTGTGTGTTAATTACATGAACTCCTTGTACGTCCTGGGGTTGATAAGCTTTACTTTTTACTGTACATAACTTGTTCTTGGTTTGTACTCTGGGTAATAATTAATAGTCTTATACAGCGGCTCGCAATATTGACCTTAAAATGTGGTGTTGCCGGGTGTGCCATGAGCGCGGTGTAAAAGGTATGTTGGAAGACCACATGAATGATGTTGAACTCGTCTGTCAACACCATCCTAACGCCACACACATACCCTTCGATGATTCACTGATGAAGATTAAGCCACCCAAAAGGTGGCACGGGCATGAATAGCCCGTAAGTGGTGGCCCTTTTGAGCCATTACCAGTATCAATAGATGATACTGGAGATATGTGGAGGTGCGACTGCACCGTGCGTGACGGGAGATGTCTCCCGTCACACACCCTTCATGCGGAGGCAGTATATATGTGGCGGTGACTGTAAACATTTTAACTGTTTTGTGATAGGATAAATCATGAGAGATTTTGTTTACAAATAATAATAATGGTTAAATTTGAGACGCGTAATTCTGTGGAGGGTGAAGGTTACCACTAATGCACAGGGAAATACTTGCTAATGCAGGAGCTTTATTATAATGGTAATAGACGCCCATTAGACCCCATTACCGCCCCGCCCGTCTGCATCAGGTCAGGGCCTCACTTCTAACTTGAAATATGAACGAAGTATATAATGCTCTTGTTGTGATATTTGGTCGGGTGGGGGAGGAACTAGACGCATGAACACGCACGCGCGTGTGTGCGTGCGTGTGGCAAGCCCCATCTACCTTCCTATCTGCAGCTGTCCCCTCTGATGATCTGTGACCTGGTGCTCCACCTCTCACACTGGGTCCAATTGGCACTTGCTGGTACCAGTGACCTGTGTGCAACCCGTCCTCAGACCAAGTCCATTCCATCCAGCGGTCGATCCCAAAGACGCATTCATCAATTTTTAACATGCTTTAACATAATTGGCACTGCCTTTTATGCTTATTGTGCATATTTAGGCATCAGTTAGATTACGTTAGGTTAGGTGTTTAGGTTCTGATGACGATTATTTGTATTTGTAGTACGTGGGTGAAGCATTTACAGCGTTGTGGTTCGAACAAAATTCGTCTGTGAAGCACTTGTTCCAGAAGTGTTCGAACGTCATCAGTTGTGAGTCGTGTGTAAACCGTTTTTCATTTATAATCAGGGGGTTTGGCGGGTGCATGGAATGGACTTTGGCCTTTAAGAGGACGGGCTGCAACGTGACTCCCTGCAGGCGACCTCCAAGGTCGGGGTGCAATGTATTCTGGCTCCCATGTTGCCTGTTGCCACAGTGGTCCTGGGCCACAGTGGTCCTGGGCCACAGAGGCCCTGGGCCACAGGGGTCCTGGGGGCCACAGGGGTCCTGGGCCACAGTGGTCCTGGGCCACAGTGGTCCTGGGCCACAGTGGTCCTGGGCCACAGTGGTCCTGGGCCACAGTGGTCCGCTCCAGTTCGACTCTTCCTGTTGGGATTCAATCCAAGATTATAAACCTAAACCAAATGTGAAGATTAACACTGCCCAAGTGTTGTCGGCCCAGGCGGCCGTCACTTGGTGGGGATGAAGTGGCTTGTGTACCGAGCAGAAGTGTCGTAGTTCACAATAGTCGTGTATGTAAACTGTTCTTGGCAAGAACCTTTCCATTGTGTTTACTGTCTTAGTCCTACACGACGCGTTGATAGGATTGGTTTACATGTGTGGGCTGGAAGGGCGAGGTCCGAGGATCCCAGAGGTAGGGTAGTGTTGTGATGTGGGACAGGTTGTGGGCGTGTGGGCGTGAGGACAGGTTTACGGTGCCTCCCACTCTACCGTAGTACTCCCAGCCTGGCTGCCTCCTAATACGGGGCGCCGGCGTTGTGGGGGTACAGGTGAGCCAAGGTGTAGTGGGCAGTCGTATCACCGCCCACTGTAGGCGTCACGTTACTACATCCCCACGCCCACACCTGTGTTAGGTGTGTCCACGCTCACACCTGTGTTAGGTGTGTCCACGCTCACACCTGTGTTAGGTGTGTCCACGCTCACACCTGTGTTAGGTGTGTCCACGCCCACACAGGCGCGCCAGTGTCCATACACTTTCAGTTTACAAAATGTTGATTCGTCTTCGTGTTTAAGTTAGACCCTGTAAGTTGATCTTGGTGTGATGAAGCCTGAGGTGAGTTATGGGCAGGTGGTGACGGGACCGTCGTGTGAGTGGACGGTACACAGTGGACGGTACACAGTGGACGGTACAACTCCACTCTGTACAGTAGACGGAGACAGGCTGTAGTCCCACCTTCAGGTATCTTCAAACAAAAGCCAGAGAGCACTGAGATTACACTCCGTAACGAGGCGTAGATAGAGAGAATATACAACTGAAGCTTATACATACATTAAGGGCATTAATAAATGGGATATAATAACAGGCTAATAACACTTTAGACCGAACAGGAACTCGCTACAATATACTCAAGTTGGACAGGTTTAAGTTTAGAAAGGGCGAAGGCAAAGGGGCAAAAACTGGTCTGACAATATAGTTGTTGAGAGACAAATCTTCAGGAGTCATTAAGGTGAATACCTTGGCAGTATTAAGAAGAGATTAGACAGGTATGTGAGAGAAAGTGAGTGCGGGTAAAGGTGACCTGGTAGGCCTACTTCCCTGCCCCTTTGTCCTCCAGCTGGGATATTCACATTAAGATTTGTGTGTTATCTCTCACTTGTATATTATAATTACTCCAAAAGCCCTCGGAATAGTTGTTACACCTTCACTATAAGTGTGGGAGAGACGGGGTGTTGTGCAGCCTTAACCGGCGGCCACTACCTGTCACTACCCTCAGTCCTGCCCCGTCACCCGTGGGGCCCCCGTCACCCGTGGCCCCCCGTCACCCGTGGCCCCCGTCACCCGTGGCTCCCGTCACCCGTGGGCCCCGTGGCCCCCTGGGACAATATAATTGTTGGTAGCTGATGAACCCACATACATCATTTCATCACGAGGCCTCGTACGCTCATCACAGACTACTTTAGATGAAGGAGCTATAGCCGAGGACGGTTGTAAGTTTACTGTCTACCTGCCTTGATCACCTGTCTACCTGCCTTGATCACCTGTCTACCTGCCTTGATCACCTGTCTACCCTCTGCCTGCCTTGATCTCCTGTCTACCCTCTGCCTGCCTTGATCACCTGTCTACCCTCTGCCTGCCTTGATCACCTGTCTACCCTCTGCCTGCCTTGATCACCTGTCTACCCTCTGCCTGCCTTGATCACCTGTCTACCCTCTGCCTGCCTTGATCACCTGTCTACCCTCTGCCTGCCTTGATCTCCTGTCTACCCTCTGCCTGTCTTGATCACCTGTCTACCCTCTGCCTGCCTTGATCACCTGTCTACCCTCTGCCTGCCTTGATCACCTGTCTACCCTCTGCCTGCCTTGATCACCTGTCTACCCTCTGCCTGCCTTGATCACCTGTCTACCCTCTGCCTGCCTTGATCACCTGTCTACCCTCTGCCTGCCTTGATCACCTGTCTACCCTCTGCCTGCCTTGATCACCTGTCTACCCTCTGCCTGCCTTGATCTCCTGTCTACCCTCTGCCTGCCTTGATCACCTGTCTACCCTCTGCCTGCCTTGATCACCTGTCTACCCTCTGCCTGCCTTGATCACCTGTCTACCCTCTGCCTGCCTTGATCACCTGTCTACCCTCTGCCTGCCTTGATCACCTGTCTACCCTCTGCCTGCCTTGATCACCTGTCTACCCTCTGCCTGCCTTGATCACCTGTCTACTTTCTACCTGCCTTGATCACCTGTCTACCGTCTACCTGCCTTGATCACCTGTCTACCGTCTACCTGCCTTGATCACCTGTCTACCGTCTACCTGCCTTGATCACCTGTCTACCGTCTACCTGCCTTGATCACCTGTCTACCGTCTACCTGCCTTGATCACCTGTCTACCGTCTACCTGCCTTGATCACCTGTCTACCCTCTACCTGCCTTGATCACCTGTCTACCCTCTACCTGCCTTGATCACCTGTCTACAAGGTCGCCGAATATCTCGAGGGCGGACTTTGAGGGGAGACTGACATTATGACGTAGTCAGGTGAATGTCAAGGAAGCTGCACATTGCCAAGCTCTGGTCCTTGTGGCTAGTGAGTGTGGGATGCGGGGGTTAGGGTTGGGCCGGGGATAGGTCCTATGTAAGGGCTAGGGCGTGGACAGGGGTTAGGTCCGTGTTAAGGATAGGCAGGTGTGGTCTAGTCAAACCTGGCAGTAGGCGTTAGTGGGCGTATGATAGCTGTTGTTAGGCCGTCTATGATTGGTAAGGAAAGGTACTGGTGATGGGCGTGGGACGGTGGTGGGCGTAGAGGTTGCTGTGTGGGTTGGTGGTGGGCGTGGGTTGGTGGTGGGCGTGGGACAGTGGTGGGTGTCCCAGATGAGGCATACGCACAGTAAAATATATTCGTGGATATATATGTTAAATGTTGTGACGATAATCTCCTTCAAGAGATTGAGCCTGCTCTTCCCTCCAAAATTACGTCTTCACAATTATATAAAAAGACTATGGAAGAAATGTCCAACAACGACACCAGCACCAGCAAGGCTTGCCAGGGTGAGCAGAAACGTATGCAACCAGCCACCTGTTCGAACTCCAACCACCAAACTACCCGTTGATCGCTACGGCTCCGCTGATTGGTCGCCGGTCTGGCTGCACCTGCACTCGCCCCCCAATACTACCTGATGTCTGGGGTCGCCCCAACATCAGTCCTCAGAATGTTCCGTGCTTTCGTAGCCAGCACTCCTCCCAGCTAGACTCTAGAGTGTACTGAGAGAGGTGGTGGCTTTAAGCCAATATTCCAGCACCTCCCACTTAACTTTTGTATTGCACTTCTTATTATTTTGCCTTAACGTAACTTTCATTGTGTCATTTAAGTATTCTTATTATTTTGATTCATTGATTTTATTATACATATTTGTTTGTCCATATTTTCATGTTTTGATTTATTTAACGTAATTAAAATTTCATTGTTAAAGTTTACTTGTGTTTTGTGTGTCTTCTCCCTACCTTACCACAGACGAAGTTCCAGTTTTCTATTTTTTTTTATAACTATGTGACGAGGCCATACCCCTAGCCTTAAACAGCCGAACACCAACGCGTTACCGTCACAAGTTATATGGGGGCCTGTCCTAGGAGCCTCACTCAGGTACTGGTGCCAAGTGGTAATTTATGGTAAGCATATTTAACTCTGTTAACGTAGCTTTACTATTTTTCATTCAATTTCATTTTTTATAAGGTGCGGTGTATTGTGCATTACGAGAGTAACATATAGTGAAGGTGAGACAACTTTGGATTACGTGGTGACTGTAGGCCTCAGTCATACTCTTAATTGGTCATCTCTCCCTCCATGTTATTACTCGTATTTACCATCTATGTCCCTTGAATATTTCTCATTCTGACAGATCATCATATTGGTACCCTGGTACTGTGGTCTGCCCCGGGTCAAGAGTACCCAATCTTCTGCAATCTGACTGTAGGAGGACAAAGAGGGCCATAGTTCCTCTAGCTCGAACTTTAGTTGCTGAATTGGGACCTCAGCAGCAGTTCTCGTCACCAGTTGACACCTCGCACCCCTACACGTCAGTCAGAGATGATGATACATACAACGGTAGGGAATTAGCTTATTTTTTCAGAGCACAAAAGTTCGCTAATTCTGTAAGTATCATATTAAATTCAGTAGGAAAAACTTGCTTTATGTCCTATAGAGACTTGGCAAGGTATGCCTACATCCTTGGACTACCAATTTTACTTTTGAAGCATTTAACTGTTTCATTTGTTTTCGAAACTTTGTTTCATTTGTTAGTAGGATTTTCTTGCCCTTATCCTCTTACATGAGTACCGGGTATAAGATTTCCTGCGCCCTTGATTTCATTTAATCATTTAATATCTTTCGCTTAACGTTAATTGTTAAAGATCACACAGGATAGGTACCAGTTGCCACGTTGTCCTGTTTCTGACATTTCATTATTGAACATTCGTGTACCTTTATTTGCTAATTTCACCATGTTTCGTCTCCAAACTTTCCGTGCAAATCCAGCAGGTGAAATAGGGACTTTAAGTCGTGCCAAGAGGACTGAACTACAAACTCTTGCACATGAGTATCAACTAGAAGTTCCCTACCAAGCCAACAAAAATGACCTACACAACCTGTTGCTGGATTACTATTTAGAGCAAGGTAAGATAGACTCTGAAACTCATGAAACTTACTATATTGCAGATAAAACTGATTTGGCAACGCTGAAACTCAAACTAGAGCTGGCCAAGATTGAACGTGAGCAGCAAAGGGAAGCCCTCGAACAACAAGAACGAGCAGCTGCCATACGAAGAGAAGAACAAGAACGCGGACTCGCCCTCCAGGAACGTGAGGTTGCCCTACTCCAGGAGCGGGAACGAGTACAGCTTGAAACACTCCAGGAGCGGGAACGAGTACAGCTTGAAACCAAACGACGAGAGTTGGAGATGCAACGCGAACATGACAAACAACAAGCGACTCTGGCTCTAGAGTGTCGTCAACGTGAAATCGCCTTGGAAACTTCACACTTCACTCAACGCCAACAAGCTACTGCCAATCTTCCCGTCAGTTTTAATATATCACATGCAAGTAAGTTAATGCCATCCTTTGTAGAAGCAGAAGTTGATGTGTTCTTTACCACCTTTGAAACCCTTGCTAATCAACTCAGTTGGCCTGTCGACCAATGGGCCACACTTCTCAGAGTCCATCTTACAGGTAGAGCTGCAGTCACACTCAGTACTTTGGCGTCTGAGAATGACTACTACACTCTGAAACAAGCAGTGTTAGACGCCTACCTACTTTCCACCGAAAGTTATAGAAGGAAATTCCGTGACCACCTGAAGGCAAGTACCACTACCTTCCTCGAGTTTGCTAACACGAAACGGAGGTATTTCATGAAATGGCTGGAAGCAGCACATGTCTCTACTTTTACAGAACTCGTCAACCTGATGCTTGTTGAAGAATTCTTGAGACGTGTGCCGCCTCCTGTCCGCCTCTACTTAGCAGATAAAGAAGAAACCGACTACCTGAAGTGTGCTAAGTCGGCTGACACTTACAGCCTCATCCACCGGCTGACACCTGAACCATCCTCCAGTAAGAAGTCGTGGTACAGTTACGAGAAGGTGAGCCCCGATCAAGCTGGTTCACAACTGTACTGCAAGTATTGTAGACTCTATGGACATACCATAGACAAGTGTGGTAAGTCTCAATACAAGGGAACCACTGACCAACAACGACCCAAACCAACTCCTCCTAAGTCCGGTAAGCCTGTGATGAATGTTGGTGTTGATGTTAATGATCTTTCTCTTTTCAGTAACCACCTGTATACTGGAACTGTCTCTGCCAACGGTTCAAATCCGGAGGGACGTTTCAAATTGAAGATCTTGAGGGACACAGCGGCTCTACAATCAATCATCTTGAAGTCGGCTGTGCCCAACATAGTCTACACCGGGGAAACGGTCTTCATCACTGACCTCACTGCTACTACTCCATACCCTCTCGCCAGAGTCCACCTGGATTGTCCCTACGTGAACGGGGAAGTCCAAGTCGCCGTCAGGGAAAAGCCTTTTCCCATGCCTGGAGTGCAACTTCTCCTAGGCAACGACTTGGCAGAAGACCTGCAACCGACCAACCTGATCGTCATGGACAAACCCCAGGTGTGTAACTCTGTGCCAATAAATCCTATTCTCGAGTATGTTCCAGCAGAGGTTCAAGAGAGTGATGAAGTTTCTCCTCCGGTTCTCGTGACCACCCGTGCACAAGCCGCACGTCCACAGCCAGCTGACTCTACTGCCACCGCTGTCCCTCAAGACCCTCAGAAACTACCCCCGCATCTGACCAAGTTGGAGTTCCGTAAGTTGCAGAGGGAAGATCTTACTTTAACACCATTGTTTTTCCAGGCTGAGACTCAACCCGACAGTATTCCTGGGTTCTTCCTAGAGAACGACTTGCTCTACCGCAGATATAGACCCAGTAAACTGAAGGAGGAGGACGATTGGGCCAACATCGAACAACTTGTGATTCCCACCAGCCTGCGGCCCACTATTCTACACCTGGCCCATGGAGCATTCTCCCACTACGGCTTCAACAAGACTTACCATGGGATTCGTCAAGACTACTACTGGCCAGGTATGGTAAACAACGTCAAACAGTACGTAAAACAGTGTCATACATGTCAGATGGCAGGCAAACCGAACGTCTCCATTCCCAGAGCACCACTGATTCCCATACAGGTGCCTGCGGAACCTTTCCACAGACTCATAATAGACTGTGTTGGTCCTTTACCTCGGACCAGTTCAGGTAACGCCTACATCCTAACCATCCTGTGTCCTACCACCAGATTTCCCATAGCAGTTCCAGTGAAGAACATCACGGCTGCTACGGTTATCAAACATCTACTGAAGATCTTCACTCAATACGGATTTCCCAGGGAGATTCAAAGTGACTGTGGCACCAACTTCACCAGTGATCTCTTCAAAAGGACACTGGAGGAGTTCAACATCAAACAGGTATTGTCCAGCCCCTATCATCCTGCTTCACAGGGTTCTCTTGAACGTAGTCATCAGACCATCAAAGCACTCTTGAAAAAGTTTTGTAGTGAAACCTCAAAGGATTGGGATAAGCAGATTGACCTGATAATGTGTATTTTCAGAAGTCTCCCCAATGAGTCCCTAGGAGTATCTCCTTATGAGATGCTCTACGGCCGTAAGTGCCGTACTCCCCTTAAGGCTTTCAAAGACTCTCTCAGAGATGCCACCTTCAGTGAGCATCAGAATGTGCCCCAGTTTCTTCAAAACCTTCAACACATTCTAGAGAGAGTCCACCGCTTTGCTCATGATAATCTATTGAAAGCCCAGGTGAGAATGAAGACTCATTACGACCAGACCAGCAAAGTAAGAAAATTCAAGCCGGGAGACTTCGTCCTTGCTTATTTCCCTATCCCAGGTTCACCTTTACAAAACAGATTTTCAGGACCCTACTGCGTCAAAGAGTGCAGGAATAATAATAATTATGTGATAGAGACTCCAGATAGGCGGCGGAAGACCCAGCTGTGCCACGTCAACCTCCTGAAGCAATATAATGGTACTCCTCCCACTGTCTTGACTAATTATTCCACATTCACAGAACCCTACATCCACAGTGAGACCTTCCCAGCTTCTCCTCCCGAAAGCACTGACAAGGAGTCAGCGCTTTCTAATTCCAAAATCCTTAATGATCTTCCCAAATGCTTTCAGGATAATACTCGTGCTCCTATGCCCTCTTCTAATTCCACTCTCACCTCGTCAGATAAGCCCTACATCCTCCATGTCGACGCCAATGGTACCGACGATGGTGGTGTCGTGATGCAGCAACGAGGCGAGAAGAATACACCTGTCAGCGACTACTGCTACAAGGAACGACGGAACAATTGGCAAGGAGCTACTCTTCCTCATCCTGAAGCTTCAGCACTTCACTCCACACCTGAAAAGTGCTCGGTCCACCATCAACACGGACCACACCACCCTACACCTCCTGCAGCACGCCCACTTCTCATCTCAACGTCTTCTACTATGGGCTTGCTACCTGCAGAAATTCAACCTGGAGACACGCTATACCAAGAGTCTGACAACATCTTAGCCCATGATCTCTCCAGAGTTTATGAAGTAGAAGCGACTCCATCCATTACTCCACCACATAACGACGTACTTCTTCCAGAACCGCAGGCTTCGGGGGAGAGTTGTGACGATAATCTCCTTCAAGAGATTGAGCCTGCTCTTCCCTCCAAAATTACGTCTTCACAATTATATAAAAAGACTATGGAAGAAATGTCCAACAACGACACCAGCACCAGCAAGGCTTGCCAGGGTGAGCAGAAACGTATGCAACCAGCCACCTGTTCGAACTCCAACCACCAAACTACCCGTTGATCGCTACGGCTCCGCTGATTGGTCGCCGGTCTGGCTGCACCTGCACTCGCCCCCCAATACTACCTGATGTCTGGGGTCGCCCCAACATCAGTCCTCAGAATGTTCCGTGCTTTCGTAGCCAGCACTCCTCCCAGCTAGACTCTAGAGTGTACTGAGAGAGGTGGTGGCTTTAAGCCAATATTCCAGCACCTCCCACTTAACTTTTGTATTGCACTTCTTATTATTTTGCCTTAACGTAACTTTCATTGTGTCATTTAAGTATTCTTATTATTTTGATTCATTGATTTTATTATACATATTTGTTTGTCCATATTTTCATGTTTTGATTTATTTAACGTAATTAAAATTTCATTGTTAAAGTTTACTTGTGTTTTGTGTGTCTTCTCCCTACCTTACCACAGACGAAGTTCCAGTTTTCTATTTTTTTTTATAACTATGTGACGAGGCCATACCCCTAGCCTTAAACAGCCGAACACCAACGCGTTACCGTCACAATGTCAAAAGCTTTTAGTTGATTGATTGTCTCGGAGAGGCTGCGGGATCCGTGTGAGGGCAGTAGCACTCCCGGTTGCAATTCTTTTGATCATGTCGTGGCGCAATTGACTAAGGCGCGTCTGGGATCATCCTGAACGTAGGTTCGAACCCTCATCACGGCCCTTGTGGATTTGTTCATTTGCTGTATCACGGTATTGTGATTTCTGTATCATGTTCCACAGGTTTATGGTGGCAATGTGTTCAAGCTGCAATGGTCTTTACTCTCCAGTTTCATAATAAATCTTGTTATGTAAGAAAGCTTTTGATATTTAACATATATTCACGAATATATTTTACTGTTTGTATGCGTTTTGTATGTTTGTATGGAACTGGCGGTGTTCCACAGGTGTCCAAGGGGAGAACTGGCAGTGTTCCACAGGTGTCCAAGGGGAGAACTGGGAGTGTTCCACAGGTGTACACCCACAGGTGATGCCCGAGCCATTTGAAGGTAGACTCGAGTGAATAATACATTATAAAGTAGTGAACCCGCACAGAGATGTGTGGGGGCGTTTAGCGACTATTAAAGAAGAAAGCGGTAGTTAACGTGAAGACCATGTAGAGTTGTTAGAGAAGGAGTGGGGGGGGGATAATGGGCCGTGGAGAGTTAGTGTCGCTCCCGCCCGCTGATGGCCCGCCGCGACCAATCAACAATGGTGGTTATCACAGCTTCGTGACTCTCACCCAGCCGCCCAACTCACGCCCAGAAGCCCACCCCCCTCCCCCCGAAGCCGCCCACTCCCTACCCCCGAAGCCGCCCACTCCCTCCCCCCGAAGCCGCCCACTCCCTCCCCCCGAAGCCGCCCACTCCCTCCCCCCGAAGCCGCCCACTCCCTCCCCCCGAAGCCGCCCACTCCCTCCCCCCGAAGCCGCCCACTCCCTCCCCCCGAAGCCGCCCACTCCCTCCCCCCGAAGCCGCCCACTCCCTCCCCCCGAAGCCGCCCACTCCCACCCCCCGAAGCCGCCCACCCCACCCCCCGAAGCCGCCCACCCCACCCGGCCAATGTACAAGTTTACACCACAGGCTCGCCGGGTGTGGGCCTCAGGCCCGGTTTTAAACACTGTTACCTGCTCGGGCGCTGGACGCACCTGTCCGCTAATAACAGGCTTTTGGTATGGGGACAGGTAGACAGGTAGGGTTGTCGTAGCTGTGTACATTAATGATTTAGGTGTCGCGTTTGTTTGTTTGGGTGTTGCAGTGGCTTGGTGTGTTGTGTGACAGTGGGTGTGAGTGTGGATGTGAGTGAGGGGGTGAGAGTGAGTGAGAGTGAGCCAGGGGGAAGGGAAGGGAACTTGGGAGGAGAGGAATGATATCTCCCGCCGGAGTGGACGGTGGGCGGGACACGGTGGGCGGGACACGGTGGGCGGGGCACGGTGGGCGGGACACGGTGGGCGGGGCACGGTGGGCGTCACTGCCCTTTATGCCCATGGGCGTGTTAGTGGTCGTTAACCTCCTCTGTTCTTATTGTTGGCAAAATGATGTTTTAAGTGTAAACTGCAGACGCATGTAAACTAAACCAGTTATATGCTCTCTGTCCCCGCACACACACACACACGAAATGTAAGTGGTGTTAAATATTTAATGTAATGCTAGAGGGCGTGCGTGCGTGTGTGTGTGTACTCACCTAGTTGTGTTTGCGGGGGTTGAGCTCTGGCTCTTTGGTCCCGCCTCTCAACCGTCAATCAACAGGTGTACAAATTCCTAATCTGTGTGCGTGTGTGTGTGTGTGTGTGTGTGTGTGTGTGTGTGTGTGTGTGTGTGTGTGTGTGTGTGTACTCACCTAGTTGTGTTTGCGGGGGTTGAGCTCTGGCTCTTTGGTCTCGTCAGTCAACTGGTGTACAGGTTCCTGAGCCTACTGGGCTCTATCATATCTACACTTGAAACTGTGTATGGAGTCAGCCTCCACCACATGTGCGCGTGCGTGCGTGTGTATGTGCGTGTGTGCGCGTAACCTGGGTTGCGTGTGGCACACCCGGCCCTGGCCTTCCCCTTCCCTACATGTTTAGCTAGGGACCCCTCGAGGGGTTTTTGCTCTCCCCTCGTTTCCCAGAAGTTAACTGACAAGAATACCTCTGTGTGTCGCCGCATTTCCCCTCAACGGCGGCCATGTTTGTTGTTTTAATCTCACTGGAATTCAGTTCATGTTTTCATGTTTCACATTCTCTGGGATACGGCTCTGACACCCTTAGTGTAGAAGTGTATGGACACCTTATGGTACTGAAGTGTTGTTGGCGTAAGGGTACCAGCGAGGCTGTGTCGCTGGTGTAGAAATATTACTGTGTAGATGAGTTCTAGAATACAAAGGAGACAGACTTTAAGTGTTCCATCTTGAGATGGTCTCTGACCACAGTCATGTTTCTTCTTGTTTAACTTTCCTCGTGTAAAGCCGTGTTCATTGTCATTATAACCGAGGGCAGGCTCAGGACGCCATACTGAGCCCGAGGGCAGGCTCAGGACGCCATACTGAGCCCGCGGGCAGGCTCAGGACGCCATACTGAGCCCGCGGGCAGGCTCAGGACGCCATACTGAGCCCGAGGGCAGGCTCAGGACGCCATACTGAGCCCGAGGGCAGGCTCAGGACGCCATACTGAGCCCGCGGGCAGGCTCAGGACGCCATACTGAGCCCGCGGGCAGGCTCAGGACGCCATACTGAGCCCGCGGGCAGGCTCAGGACGCCATACTGAGCCCGCGGGCAGGCTCAGGACGCCATACTGAGCCCGCGGGCAGGCTCAGGACGCCATACTGAGCCCGCGGGCAGGCTCAGGACGCCATAATGAGCCCCGGGGCAGGCTCAGGACGCCATACTGAGCCCCGGGGCAGGCTCAGGACGCCATACTGAGCCCGAGGGCAGGCTCAAGACGCTATACTGAACCCGAGGGCAAGCTCAGGACGCCATACTGAGCCCCGGGGCAGGCTCAGGACGCCTTTCTGAGCCCCGGGGCAGGCTCAGGACGCTATACTGAGCCCGAGGGCAGGCTCAAGACGCCATACTGAGTCCGAGGGCAGGCTCAGGACGCCATACTGAGCCCGAGGGCAGGCTCAAGACGTTCTTGGAGCTATGGTACGCCCTGCACCATCCAGCCTCACCTAGTCTCCTATCTGGCCTAAGACGCTTTTGACAGTGTGGTTGGGCTTACCACCTGGCCGCCAGCTTCTACTCAAGGCCCTGCTTACTGGTGCTTAAGACATTCCTGCTCATGGTGCTGCGACATGCACACTCCTTGTATCTTGCTTGGGGTAGTGGTGGTGCATAGTCTTAGTGCATAGTTCAGCTTGATGCCCCTTTTGATAACTGCTTACCTGTTCGGGTAGAGTGTAACACTAGGGGGGATTACTTTATTGGCCTTAGACGCTTTTGACAGTGTGGTTGGGCTTACCACCTGGCCGCCAGCTTCTACTCAAGGCCCTGCTTACTGGTGCTTAAGACATTCCTGCTCATGGTGCTGCGACATGCACACTCCTTGTATCTTGCTTGGGGTAGTGGTGGTGCATAGTCTTAGTGCATAGTTCAGCTTGATGCCCCTTTTGATAACTGCTTACCTGTTCGTGTAGAGTGTAACACTAGGGGGGATTACTTTATTGGCAGGTGTAGATGGTGTGAATGGTGAGGGGGCTGAATAGTGTTTAACCTTGTTCACTGTGAATGATGATGATGGATGTGATTGTACCGCTTAGCGGGGCGCGGCCAGATAATAGTTTACTGGAGTGAGCGTGGAGGTGCACAGACCACAGAAAAGAGGGTCGGTGTTCCATAGAGAACATAGAGAACACAGTGTAGAAGACAGTGGCAAGTTCCAGCTTGGCAACTCCAAAAAATTTGTTTAGAGTTACGTGATGAGCTAGGTTGTGTTGGCAATGTGGGCCTGCGAGGCTTCAAAGACAGGCTCACAGACCAGAGAAGACCTGGTCTGTGAGCCTCACAGACCTAGGCTGTCCCTAGGCCGGGCTGCAAGATTAAGGACTCGAAGTCCGTGGGTTAGGGACGCACGTACGTGAAAATGGGAATTTAAAGGCTCTGGGACATGTCAGGACAGCGACTAGTTGACTAGGGCACGGGGATGTGGGCTGCAGAAGGCTCTGTGGTCTGTGATTACAAATCCTGACGCGTGTGTGTACACGAGATTAGCGAGTCTTTGTGCGAGATTAGCGACAGCTAAAGAGGCAGGTCCCCCAGGGCCCGTTTTCATAGACACGAACAGGGAGGAACACACGTACGGACAGGCAGACACGGGTGTCATAATATCCCAGCCGTCTGTCTGCTCTCTGTATGGTTGGATGCCTGCTCTAGCAGCGTCTGCCTCTTGAACCATGAAACGTGGAAAAGTGCTTCTTGGAACTTCAGGAGTGAGAGCTCTTTGTTCGGTAAACGTTGAGAGCGCCAACCAGGCTTCCCACTCTCACTTGGCAGTACGGCTCAAATAATAATAATAATAATAATAATACGAGGATAATGATGATGATGAAAGCTGTTAACTTAGTCGTATACCTGGCGGTAGCACAGCCGAGGCTGACTAAGGCTTCTTCCATAACCAGTTTATATAAATTGTTACAATTCTCGCTGGCATGAATAGGTGTACAACAGTTAAAAAAAAACGGAAATGTATGTATGTATTAGATAAAGTATGACATACAGCTTGCAGATAAAAGTGCGTACAACCTATAACTTGAGTAGTGACATTATCAAAACATATAACATAGAATTTTAATAGTGAGACTAAAAATAACATTTTAATGAATTTGTATGGCCTATAATTATAGGGACCTAATAGTATAAATACAATTGTAAACTGCAGATATGAGTAAGGGAGCCGGTCGGCCGAGCGGACAGCACGCTGGACTTGTGATCCTGTGGTCTCGGGTTCGATCCCAGGCGCCGGCGAGAAACAATGGGCAGAGTTTCTTTCACCCTATGCCCCTGTTACCTAGCAGTAAAATAGGTACCTGGGTGTTAGTCAGCTGTCACGGGCTGCTTCCTGGGGGTGGAGGCCTGGTCGAGGACCGGGCCGCGGGGACACTAAGCCCCGAAATCATGTGAAGATAACCTCAAGATAGATGAAACTCATTAGCAGACCCTGGCAGGATAAGCGAGTGTAGAAGATGAACAATTTCCTTAAGACAAAAGGGGAGCATTCCTTTGTAAATAATTTACGTAGAGTGTAAGTGTGGACATGGGGCCAGGCTACGCAGGTTCCGTTCACGAGTTAAAAACATATTTTAAATTGTTTGTGGTGATGTTAGTGTATTGTGACGAGAGCTGCGGCCTCGCCTCTTATCGCTGGGGAAGGTGGGTCTTAAATTTTGAGTCGTTTATCGCTGACATATCTAATCTGCAGTTAAGATGGGAATACGAGGCTTGAGAGGCGATGCTATCTTGGGATTACAGCGTCCGCCTCGAGCCTCAGTCTACCCCACCTGTCCACCTTCTGGCTTTACCACCTTTACAAAATATTTATGAATTGTTCTAGGATTTATATGTAATTAGATTCCGTGCATGTATTTGATCTGGTCTTGATAGGATTCCTTGCTGAAACGCTGAGCCTCGGGGAGCGTCTTGACAAGGGCGTCTTGTGTGGGTTCTCACGGTGCAAGGTTGGCAAGCAGGATGGTCATGAACTCTCCGTAAACAAAGGCGTAGGTCAAGGAACTGGTCAGTCCACCGTATTATGACAAGCTGCTGGCCTCCGCCTCTCCCCTGCTGCGGCCTGGCCACACTGGAGGACGCTTGACGATGTCCTCCTGCTTGCCGGTGTCTAGGGAGGGGAGGGAACTGTCAGGAGAACGTGCCAAGCCATTACCACTATATAACACTTGGAAGGGAGCAGGATAAGGATTTGGGATGGGACGGAGGGCAGGAATGGTGCCCAACCACTTGAGCTGATAGAGCGACGGTCTCCCTTCGTGCAGCTCGGTGTTTAATCCCCGACCGTCCAAATGGTTGGGTATACCTGCAGCATACCTGGAGGGGGTCTCGGGAGTTCTACTCCCCGAGCGCGGCCTGAGACCGGGCTCCACTTGTCATAACTTGGTCCAACAGGCTGTTTGTTGGCTTGGAGCGGCCCACAGGCCCATGTATCCACTACAACCTGGTTGGTCCGGCAGCCTTGAGCATGTGGGTGAGGTCGGGGTGTTGAGGGTCGAGCGCTGTGACGCTGGTGATAGTGGTGTGCACGTGTAGTGGTGACAGTAACAGGTGTAGGAGGGAGTTAGGTTCTTTAGTTATATTTCCGACGCAATAGAATTCTATTTGGTCTAAATGGATACAAAGTGAACGTTTTCAGAGTCTCAATCACTACATATTGGAGCGTGTGATCAAATAATTGGTACAAGTGTTGTCATGTAGGAGGAAGGCCTGAGACATTGACTTGAGAGAAGGGAACCGCAAGACGGGTGACACATCATGATGCGAGGGAGCTTTTGTAATATATGTAATGAAGCGAATTAAATTACTTGCAATACTGATTCAGCGAGCAATGTTCTTAAAACATTCATTAAAGAATAATAGCGAATGTGAAGAGTCGGGCGCCAATTGCAACAGATGTGTATTAAGCTAAAATACTTTGATAAGTTAGTAATTTCTCAAAGGAGATGTGCCCTTTAGCCCTCACACGTGTGAAGACCGCGGCTGTGAAGGCTGTGCATCTCAACATTATCTGAACAAAATTTGCTTTGCACAGATGCACATTGACTGTTGACAAAGGTGCTGTGTCGCCTGTGGCTACATGTTTGTACTAGTACACATCTGGGCGCGTTGAGGTGTTGGTGGTGTGTGTGTATACTCTGGTATGTGGTGGTGTGTGTATACTCTGGTATGTGGTGGTGTGTGTATACTCTGGTATGTGGTGGTGTGTATACTCTGGTATGTGGTGGTGTGTGTATACTCTGGTATGTGCTGGTGTGTGTGTGTTGCCAGCAGGCCAGTGTTACTATGTGTGTGTTGCTGCTGCTAATAATAATCAAATCTTTATTAAATGTTAATGCTCTTTTCCTTTGCTTGCACGCAGCACTGGGGATATGGCGAGGTTTGTATTGCATGGTTACTGCTTGTGCAGGTGTAGTGACGGTACTGTGCAGGTGTAGTGACGGTACTGTGCAGGTGTAGTGACGGTACTGTGTAGGTGTAGTGACAGTGACGGTACTGTGCAGGTGTAGTGACAGTGACGGTACTGTGCAGGTGTAGTGACAGTGACGGTACTGTGCAGGTGTAGTGACGGTACTGTGCAGGTGTAGTGACGGTACTGTGCAGGTGTAGTGACGGTACTGTGTAGGTGTAGTGACAGTGACGGTACTGTGCAGGTGTAGTGACAGTGACGGTACTGTGCAGGTGTAGTGACAGTGACGGTACTGTGCAGGTGTAGTGACAGTGACGGTACTGTGCAGGTGTAGTGACAGTGACGGTACTGTGCAGGTGTAGTGACAGTGACGGTACTGTGCAGGTGTAGTGACAGTGACGGTACTGTGCAGGTGTAGTGACAGTGACGGTACTGTGCAGGTGTAGTGACAGTGACGGTACTGTGCAGGTGTAGTGACAGTGACGGTACTGTGCAGGTGTAGTGACAGTGACGGTACTGTGCAGGTGTAGTGACAGTGACGGTACTGTGCAGGTGTAGTGACAGTGACGGTACTGTGCAGGTGTAGTGACAGTGACGGTACTGTGCAGGTGTAGTGACAGTGACGGTACTGTGCAGGTGTAGTGACAGTGACGGTACTGTGCAGGTGTAGTGACAGTGACGGTACTGTGCAGGTGTAGTGACAGTGACGGTACTGTGCAGGTGTAGTGACAGTGACGGTACTGTGCAGGTGTAGTGACAGTGACGGTACTGTGCAGGTGTAGTGACAGTGACGGTACTGTGCAGGTGTAGTGACAGTGACGGTACTGTGCAGGTGTAGTGACAGTGACGGTACTGTGCAGGTGTAGTGATAGTGACGGTACTGTACAGGTGTAGTGACAGTGACGGTACTGTGCAGGTGTAGTGACAGTGACGGTACTGTGCAGGTGTAGTGACAGTACTGTGCAGGTGTAGTGAGTGACGGTACTGTGCAGGTGTAGTGAGTGACGGTACTGTGCAGGTGTAGTGACAGTGACGGTACTGTGCAGGTGTAGTGACTGACGATACTGTGCAGGTGTAGTGACTGACGGTACTGTGCAGGTGTAGTGACTGACGGTACTGTGCAGGTGTAGTGACTGACGGTACTGTGCAGGTGTAGTGACTGACGGTACTGTGCAGGTGTAGTGACTGGCGGTACTGTGCAGGTGTAGTGACTGGCGGTACTGTGCAGGTGTAGTGACTGACGGTACTGTGCAGGTGTAGTGACTGACGGTACTGTGCAGGTGTAGTGACTGACGGTACTGTGCAGGTGTAGTGACTGACGGTACTGTGCAGGTGTAGTGACTGACGGTACTGTGCAGGTGTAGTGACTGACGGTACTGTGCAGGTGTAGTGACTGACGGTACTGTGCAGGTGTAGTGACTGACGGTACTGTGCAGGTGTAGTGACTGACGGTACTGTGCAGGTGTAGTGACTGACGGTACTGTGCAGGTGTAGTGACTGACGGTACTGTGCAGGTGTAGTGACTGACGGTACTGTGCAGGTGTAGTGACGGTACTGTGCAGGTGTAGTGACGGTACTGTGTAGGTGTAGTGACAGTGACGGTACTGTGCAGGTGTAGTGACAGTGACGGTACTGTGCAGGTGTAGTGACAGTGACGGTACTGTGCAGGTGTAGTGACAGTGACGGTACTGTGCAGGTGTAGTGACAGTGACGGTACTGTGCAGGTGTAGTGACAGTGACGGTACTGTGCAGGTGTAGTGACAGTGACGGTACTGTGCAGGTGTAGTGACAGTGACGGTACTGTGCAGGTGTAGTGACAGTGACGGTACTGTGCAGGTGTAGTGACAGTGACGGTACTGTGCAGGTGTAGTGACAGTGACGGTACTGTGCAGGTGTAGTGACGGTACTGTGCAGGTGTAGTGACGGTACTGTGCAGGTGTAGTGACGGTACTGTGCAGGTGTAGTGACGGTACTGTGTAGGTGTAGTGACAGTGACGGTACTGTGCAGGTGTAGTGACAGTGACGGTACTGTGCAGGTGTAGTGACAGTGACGGTACTGTGCAGGTGTAGTGACAGTGACGGTACTGTGCAGGTGTAGTGACAGTGACGGTACTGTACAGGTGTAGTGACAGTGACGGTACTGTGCAGGTGTAGTGACAGTGACGGTACTGTGCAGGTGTAGTGACAGTACTGTGCAGGTGTAGTGAGTGACGGTACTGTGCAGGTGTAGTGAGTGACGGTACTGTGCAGGTGTAGTGACAGTGACGGTACTGTGCAGGTGTAGTGACTGACGGTACTGTGCAGGTGTAGTGACTGACGGTACTGTGCAGGTGTAGTGACTGACGGTACTGTGCAGGTGTAGTGACTGACGGTACTGTGCAGGTGTAGTGACTGACGGTACTGTGCAGGTGTAGTGACTGACGGTACTGTGCAGGTGTAGTGACTGACGGTACTGTGCAGGTGTAGTGACTGACGGTACTGTGCAGGTGTAGTGACTGACGGTACTGTGCAGGTGTAGTGACTGACGGTACTGTGCAGGTGTAGTGACTGACGGTACTGTGCAGGTGTAGTGACTGACGGTACTGTGCAGGTGTAGTGACTGACGGTACTGTGCAGGTGTAGTGACTGACGGTACTGTGCAGGTGTAGTGACTGACGGTACTGTGCAGGTGTAGTGACAGTGACGGTACTGTGCAGGTGTAGTGACAGTGACGGTACTGTGCAGGTGTAGTGACAGTGACGGTACTGTGCAGGTGTAGTGACGGTACTGTACAGGTGTAGTGACGGTACTGTACAGGTGTAGTGACGGTACTGTACAGGTGTAGTGACGGTACTGTGCAGGTGTAGTGACGGTACTGTGCAGGTGTAGTGACGGTACTGTACAGGTGTAGTGACGATACTGTGCAGGTGTAGTGACAGTGACGGTACTGTGCAGGTGTAGTGACGGTACTGTACAGGTGTAGTGACGGTACTGTACAGGTGTAGTGACGGTACTGTACAGGTGTAGTGACGGTACTGACACAGCCTGTGGGGTCCAGGTGTGACTTTTTAGGCTTATCAACTACACCAAGACAGGTTTTCACATTTATATATTAAGTAATAAAGTAAGATATAAGAAAACAAAATATTAGATATCTTAAATGGATAATGAAATATATTGTATAATGACAGTTGTTGAAGTATATATATACATTGAAATATAGTGAAGATGGTTACCCTCGGTGTGAGTTATGTGCATGTGTAGGGTTGGTGGGAGCGGTCCAGCTGTCTTGTGCACCGGCTGTTGTCTTGTGCACCGGCTGTTGTCTTGTGCACCAGGTGTTGTCTTGTGCACCAGGTGTTGTCTTGTGCACCAGGTGTTATCTTGTGCACCAGGTGTTGTCTTGTGCACCAGGTGTTGTCTTGTGCACCGGCTGTTGTCTTGTGCACCAGGTGTTGTCTTGTGCACCGGCTGTTGTCTTGTGCACCAGGTGTTGTCTTGTGCACCAGGTGTTATCTTGTGCACCAGGTGTTATCTTGTGCACCGGCTGTTGTCTTGTGCACCAGGTGTTATCTTGTGCACCAGGTGTTGTCTTGTGCACCAAGTGTTGTCTTGTGCACCAGGTGTTGTCTTGTGCACCGGCTGTTGTCTTGTGCACTAGGTGTTGTCTTGTGCACCAGGTGTTGTCTTGTGCACCAGGTGTTGTCTTGTGCACCAGGTGTTGTCTTGTGCACCAGGTGTTGTCTTGTGCACCGGCTGTTGTCTTGTGCACCAGGTGTTATCTTGTGCACCAGGTGTTGTCTTGTGCACCAGGTGTTATCTTGTGCACCAGGTGTTGTCTTGTGCACCAGGTGTTGTCTTGTGCACCAGGTGTTGTCTTGTGCACCAGGTGTTATCTTGTGCACCAGCTGTTGTCTTGTGCATCAGGTGTTATCTTGTGCACCGGCTGTTGTCTTGTGCACCGGCTGTTGTCTTGTGCACCGGCTGTTGTCTTGTGCACCAGGTGTTGTCTTGTGCACCAGGTGTTGTCTTGTGCACCAGGTGTTGTCTTGTGCACCAGGTGTTGTCTTGTGCACCAGGTGTTGTCTTGTGCACCGGCTGTTGTCTTGTGCACCGGCTGTTGTCTTGTGCACCGGCTGTTGTCTTGTGCACCGGCTGTTGTCTTGTGCACCGGCTGTTGTCTTGTGCACCGGCTGTTGTCTTGTGCACCGGCTGTTGTCTTGTGCACCGGCTGTTGTCTTGTGCACCAGGTGTTATCTTGTGCACCAGATGTTGTCTTGTGCACCGGCTGTTGTCTTGTGCACCGGCTGTTGTCTTGTGCACCGGCTGTTGTCTTGTGCACCGGCTGTTGTCTTGTGCACCGGCTGTTGTCTTGTGCACCGGCTGTTGTCTTGTGCACCAGGTGTTATCTTGTGCACCAGATGTTGTCTTGTGCACCGGCTGTTGTCTTGTGCACCGGCTGTTGTCTTGTGCACCGGCTGTTGTCTTGTGCACCGGCTGTTGTCTTGTGCACCGGCTGTTGTCTTGTGCACCGGCTGTTGTCTTGTGCACCGGCTGTTGTCTTGTGCACCAGGAATGATACTGATGTGCTTGGATGTGGTGATAATGCTTATATAATAGAATGTATTACAAGTGATGGGTGAAGGTAGAGAGTAGACCTTCCCCCTCACCCACCAGCCTCCTGTCACCCACCAGCCTCCCATCACCCACCAGCCTCCTCCTGTCACCCACCAGCCACCTCTCACCCACCAGCCACCTCTCACCCACCAGCCTCCTGTCACCCACCAGCCTCCTGTCACCCACCAGCCTCCTGTCACCCACCAGCCTCCTGTCACCCACCAGCCTCCTGTCACCCACCAGCCTCCTGTCACCCACCAGCCTCCTCTCATCCACCAGCCTCCTCTCACCCACCAGCCACCTCCTCACCCACCACTCACTCACCAGCCTCCTGTCACCCTCCAGCCACCTCCTCACCCACCAGCCTCCTCCTCACCCACCACTCACCCACCAGCCACCTCTCACCCACCAGCCACCTCTCACCCACCACTCACCCACCAGCCACCTCTCACCCACCAGCCTCCTGTCACCCACCAGCCTCCTGTCACCCACCAGCCTCCTGTCACCCACCAGCCTCCTCTCATCCACCAGCCACCTCCTCACCCACCAGCCACCTCCTCACCCACCACTCACTCACCAGCCTCCTCCTCGCCCACCAGCCACCTCTCATCCACCACCTTCACATGTGTCCTGGTCCCAGATCAGTGTACAGTGAAGGCTAACAGGTGCCAACCATTGTCTCCCCTACAGCAGTACACCTGTATTACCGTCTGCAGCAACTGCAGCGACGACTCCTGCTGCTCCCCCGTTGTAAGTGTGTGTGTGTGTGTGTGTGTGTGGGTGGGCCGTGGGCGGGCCGCCGCCCACAACAGGGCGGCTGCTCTTGCTTGTTCTTACCCGCCCACAAACCCCTTCTACAGGGCTGCACTTTATTTGTTTCGTTTGATTTGTACTTGCTATTATCGTTTATTTTCTTGTTTCCGCTTTACTGATCAGCGCCATCTTGTATTTGTTCTTGAATGTATTGTCGTTATTTTTATTTTTGCCTGAAAGTCGAAGCTTTTTGATGTTCCAACGTGATATTTTTATTTGGTATTAATTTTGACGTATTTTGTATGTTTGGTGTATGTATACAGTACTGTAGTTGACCATGCTGTAGGCGGCATGTGTTGTCTCCTTGTGTAGTGTGTTGATCTGTGGCAAGGTTCCCTGTAGCCGCACTACCAGGTGCACGCCCCTACTACCAGGTGCACGCCTCGCCCCCACTACCAGACGCACGCCTCACTGCTTTTAACACTGTTTATCTTTTTGTATCATCATCAAAGTTTTGCTGTAATTGTTATCTTGGGGCTGGTCAGTTATACAAATGTGTGTCCGTGTGAGATAAGATGACGTGTAGTGGTGTAACGTGGCCGCCTGGGGTCACCACTGGTCTATGGGGGCGGGTGAAGGAGGCAGGCGAGCACTCTGGTAAGGCCACTACTGATGGATGAAGATTAAGCCACCCAAGAGGTGGCACGGGCTTGAATAACCTGTAAGGCAACTACTAAAGTGTCAGAAATCTTACAGCAGCACTTACGGGCTATTCATGCCCGTGCCATCTCTTGGGTGGCTTAATCGTCATCGATCATTAATCTAAAGCAGCACACACTGTAGGGAAGAAAGAGCCCGTGTTCAAACCCTCACAAGAAATGACCTGCAGAGCTTGAAGATGCCGGAACACAACGCTAAACGTCACACCAGATACAGGACGTTGAAGATAAAAGTATCCAGCCAACAGCTGGACTAGAACCTCCTACGTGCTGTAGAGGAGGAATAAACATTAGAAAGATGCAGGATAACATAACACAAAACAACTATAATAATTATAAGAGAAATAACAAGTGTCAATATGGAAATGACATTGAAACCAAGGCATGAGATTAATTCACACTTATACATAGCAATATTTGAAGCAAGTTAATATTAGTCATTTCACAAAAAATATATAGATGTATGTGAAGTATTAAATGAAAGGTTTACATTGGTATTTGTGTGGGAGTCAAAACTCCCAGTCGATCTTCAAGAGCAGCGCATACCACTGAAAGGCAGAGTGAGGCGAGCCCCAGTTGTAGAGGCAGCGGCAACTGGCCGAGCTGGGTAGGACAAGTGGCTATGGGAAAAGTAGCACTGACGGATAGACGGGCACTGTGGATACCGAAAGAGGCATCTGGGGTGTTGAGTCACTCCCGTGTGATGCTCTTTACTTCCCTGGAAACTAATGAATTACCAAGAGGTATGGAAGGATACACGTGGTCCCTATATGCAAGAAAAGGGGGGGGGGCGAGAGGAGCCAGTTGCACCCTCATTGCACCCTCTGCATACATTTAGTGAGCCACTTAGTGTGACACTCCACACCGGTGCCAGGATCCGTCAACCCCGTGTGTACAAGCCGAAACGCAGACGCAAATGAAGACCAAGAATGACAATAGAATAGAATAGTTCTTCACCTGTTGACAGTTGGGTAGTCCTGTATGACGCACGGTGTGTGGCAAGACCGGGGCTTGCCGTGGGGCTTGGGGAGTAGAACCACTCCCAGAAAACCCCATCAAGCAGGCATCAAGACCATCTTGACGTGATCAACGTTTACCTCACATTTTCTATGATTGGCGAAAGGTGTTGTGAGCGGGATGTCGTCCACACTCGTTTCTCCACACATTCTGCTCCGCGCTGCACCGTCCTCGGCCCGTGTTCACGGGACCATATTTACTCTACTTCAAAAACATAGTTATAGTTGGTCCTTGACTTTCATTTTGTGATACTAGATAAAGATGGGTTGATAGCATGCTTTTTTTGCACTACTTTAATGGCTAAGCTTGGTGGTGTTAAGCTGGAGCTTGTAAGCTGTTCAACACAGCACATAGTCTAGTAAAGATGGTAGATTTTGTTTATAAATTCTGCATGCTTTTGAGACAAATGCAAAGAACAATTAGATATATTTTTTATGAAGTATGTACTAATCCTACCCATTTTATATCCCTCCAGTAAGTGCATTTCTAAAAAATACAATTTTCAAATTACGAACTTAGAAATTTGTTTTAGAAAAATATTGTTTTTTTTTTTTTTTTTTTTTTTTTTTTACAGAAGTAAGGCGGTATGCAATTAGAAAGTTTCTGTGTTAGTTGTGAGAGTTGATAGTTTAGTGGAGGAGCGCGGCTCTTCCGCCTCTCCCCCCAGAACTTCCTTATGGCACTTGTCTTAGATCCTCGTATCTCCACCCATTGTCTTATTATTTATGTATATTATACTTATTAGATGTGTGTGTGTGTCAGGCCTGCACCACCTGCGGCTCTGTGGAAGGCCGCCCCCCTCTACCTTCATTGTCTTTTCACGGCCTGTACGTGCACAGTATATAGTCTTTACGTGCACAGTATATGGCCTGTACGTGCATAGTATATAGCCTGTAGGTGCATGTCGAGGAACAGTTAGCCTAAAACAATATTAATAACTCATTCCGGCTCTGGCCCAAGTACAGAATGCACTGAACAAAATAAATATGATCATGGTGTCTAGAAATATGAAGAAATCGCAGTAATGTTAACATTAACACAGATTTATTAAAGAAACTGGCGAATTAAGAATTATGCATCCAAGTGCCAGCCAAAATTCCATTCGGCAGGAACAAATGAGCAATAATGCACCAATATGAGGCCAATAATGCCAGTATGAGGACATGTTTAGCACCCCGATACACAGCATGAAAGTGGAAGATCCGGACAACTTCTTTATGCGTGATATCCAAACCCCTGTAAATATAACTGATATCAACACGAGCGTGGCAGAGTTTGAAACAGAAATTGACAATATGTCCATGCACTCAGCCCCAGGTCCAGACTCATGGAATTCAATGTTTATAAAGAAATGCAAAGTACCAGTAGGACAGGCACTCAGTATAGTGTGGAGGAAGAGCTTGGGCACGGGAGAGATACCAGATGCGCTTAAAGAAGCAGACAGCTCTTCTACATAAGGGAGGGAGAAAAGTATTGGCAAAGATTTATAGACCAGTTGCACTAACGTCCCACATAATAAAAATATTGGAGAGAGAGTCATCAGGAGTCAGGTCACTAGTTTCATGGAAACCAATGACCTCCACAACCCAGGCCAACATGGATTTAGAGCAGGAAGATCATGCCTCTCACAGCTACTTGACCACTGAAGCATTAGAAGAAAAACAGAATGCAGATGTTGTATACACGGATTTCGCAAAGGCATTCGACAAATGTGACCATGGCGTGATAGCACACAAAATGAGGTCAATGGGAATAACTGGAAAAGTAGGACGCTGGATACTCAGTTTTCTGTCAACAGAACACAGAGTATCAGTCAATCAGATAAAATCGAGTCCAAACGCAGTTAAAAGTTCTGTACCTCAGGGTACAGTCCTTGCACAACTATTTTTCCTTATTCTCATATCAGATATAGACTCAAATACAAGGCAAAGCTTCGTATCATCCTTTGCAGATGACACAAAAATCAGCATGAAAATTACCTCTGCTGAAGACATTGAAAAACTACAAGCAGATATTAATAAAGTTTTCGACTGGGCAACAGAAAATAACATGATGTTTAACAGTGATAAATTCCAGGTACTCAGGTACGGTAAAAACGAGAACCTTAAACATAATAAAGGGTACAAAACACAATCAAATTTGCCCATAGTAGGAAAGCAACATGTAAAGGATTTGGGAATAATAATGTCTGACGACCTGACGTTTAGGGAGCATAACCAAGCAAATATTTCGTCAGTCGGAAAAATGATGGGATGGATTATGAGAACTTTCAAATCCAGGGATCCCATCACAATGGTTGTTCTCTTCAAGTCACTTGTGTTGTCCCGTCTTGAGTACTGCTCAGTACTCACTTCCCCCTTCACAGTAGGAGAGATTGCTGAAATAGAGGGAATACAGAGAACATATACGGCATACATAGATGCAATAAAGCACCTATATTATTGGGATCGTCTCAAAGCTCTCTGATTGTATTCGCTAGAAAGAAAACGAGAGATAAAATAATATAAACATGGTAAATACTAGAGGGCCAGGCCCCAAATCCATTCAGTAAAATAACAACATACTGGAGTGAACGACATGGAAGAAAGTGCAGAATAGAAGAGCAGGGGTGCCATAGGCACAATCAGATAACACTATAAATGTATAAACATCAGAGGTCCGCGGTTGTTCAACATCCTCCCAGCGAGTATAAGAAATATTGCCGGAACAACCGTGGAGAACTTCAAGAGAAAAGTAGATAGTTTTCTTCAAGGAGTGCCGGACCAACCAGGCTGTGGTGGATATGTGGACCTGCAGGCCGCTCCAAGCAACAGCCTGGTGGACCAAGCTCTCACAATTCAAGCCTGGCCTCGGGCCGGGCTTGGGGAGTAGAAGAGCTCCCAGAACCCCATCAAGCACCAGAGATTTCATTAAATCAATAATCCTCACTCATCACTTAGTCATATTACATAACAAATCCACAGGCGAGACACCTAAATACCACTAACACTTCTCAAATAAAATCGTAGTCAATTGAAACCTTTGTTTGTGCATGGCTTACAAACACTGCTGACCACCGATTCTGATACAGTGAATGAACCCAAAAGGTAAAGGAATACGTTAGTGTATACATAAGAGCGTCGGCAACCCTCATCACTGCCACTCACACCATACAACTCCAACTGGCGCTTAAATCTCCGGCCTCCGCCAGGAAGGCAAGTCTACCTCCCTCTGTTGCCAGGCTTACACTCACTCACCTGGATGATACCTGGTTGATGGGGTTCTGGGAGTTCTTCTACTCCAAACTCTCTACTTGTGAGAGTTTGGTCCACCAGGCTGGTGCTTGGAGCGGCCCGCAGGCCCACATATACATATACCTGCTTGATGGGGTTCTGGGAGTTCTTCTACTCCCCAAGCCCGGCCCGAGGCCAGGCTTGACTTGTGAGAGTTTGGTCCACCAGGCTGTTTGCTTGGAGCGGCCCGCAGGCCCACATACCCACCACAGCCCGGTTGGTCCGGCACTTCCTTTAGAAAACAGTTTAGTTTTCTCTTGAAGATGTCCACGGTTGTTTAATCACTGCCAGCGTGATTAAATATTTCATTAAACCTAGGTCTCCACATTAACATTGAGTGACTGTCCATCATCTACAGTCATAAGGAACATTACTAACTCAATAACCTTGCATATAATACTTGAGGGTTAACTGAAATTAGGTTTACAAATGATTTCCTTTAAATTCCTGCATAGACCTGGCAGGGCAGCACCATCAGCTGGTGTTTGGAACACTCTTAACCAGCTTTACCTTAACGATGGTTCGGCCTAGGTTTAAGAAAAGCGTAACCCTCACAAACAATTGGTTATTAACATTTTTAAATTAGGATAATTATATTTACACATCATTTGCCCAAATTGAAACTTACACGTCAGTTAACAGAACTACCAGATAGGGATTGCATTTCATTAACCATTGATTGATTGATGAAGATTAAGCCACCCAAAATGTGGCACGGGCATGAATAGCCCGTAAGTGGTGGTCCTTTTGAGCCATTACCAGTATCAATAGCTGATACTGGAGATCTGTGGAGATGCAACTGCACCCTGCGTGACGGGAGATGTCTCCCGTATTCATTAACCAGTTGTTCAGCACTTTACCTTAATTAAATTTGTATAAGCCGAAAAAGAAATTTGCATACGCCATTACAAAGGAATTACTGACATGCAGTATGCAACTTAGCATGACTAAGGAACTAAAACATATAATTTACACATGCAAATTTAGCAGGAATAATAGCATACTCGTCAATTTGCATACACTTACTTTTACTTAGTTATTCCTGCATTTGCATTCTCAAGATGCTCAACGTGCTGCTGCAATTACTCTATATTTCTCTAATAGGCAAATATCACTTCTGTAAATGAAGCTCTGTAATTTCAAGTGACTAGAACAGCCTAGTTCCTAACAGCGCCCAGGTCTCGCCTGGGAAACTGCCAGTGTTCCATCGTACTTATGATAAGGTTTTCACTAGTCTCTTCATTTAGTTAATTTATAATATTTTGTTGATTAATTAGTTCACTAAAGTTCATAGTTCTGTGTTATTATTATAGAGATTAATGTAAGAATTCATATCCGACGTGAAGTTAGTAATGTATTAACAAAATTGTATACTTTATCATCATCAATGTATTGAATGTGTCGGCTCAAAGTACACACTACAGTACAAGCCACTATAAATATCCAAAAGGTTGCATTTAGATTTGTTCATACTGTAATTTATACTGTATCATTTCCCTTAATATCTTCTCTCGTATCTTAACTGTTGTTTAGAAGTGTTGTATGATGACAAGGAGAGGGGAAGGCCTTGCCCAGAGTCTGTAGGTTGTGTAGGAATTACGAATTATGTCTTACCTTTCACTGTTCTCGATGTTTACTAATAGTGTTTTTCCTTTCTCCCTTTTACCGTACCCTCTTCCAACCCTCTGATTCCCTATTGCACCTTTTGAAATACGCACTTTATTTCGTCTCCCCTCTGTACCGTCTCCCCATCTCCCGTCACCCCCCATCTCCCGTCACCCCCCATCTCCCGTCACCCCCCCCTCCCCCTTGCACCTCCCCCTCCTGACTTGCACCATCCAGCGAAGGGTAAGAGCAGACTTTATCAAAATATGCAACAGTCGCAGCTTGTTGCCACGTCCATTCACAGCATTGGGTATAAACAAGCATGAACGGTTTATATATGCTGTATGACCACATTGTTTAAGGCGTAGTGCAGGCGCCGCACCGCACACCACCACCGCCCACCATGACTCATTCCTTAGAAAATAACAAAGTTGGCGTCAGGGTCTCTTTATGGAGGTGTTCTGGTCAAAATATAAGCCCTTGTCACTCACTTGTCACTCACTCGTCCCATTCCACTGGCAGCTCCCGTCCCTTCACATGAATCTGACTTATTGAAAGTTATTTTTTTATCTAATTAAATAAGCCGCAGGGGAACAAAAATATATAGATATGAAAATGTCATATAACAGTTTAACAAATCTTAAATATTCACTTAATATATTGAATTTATTTGATGAACACGTCCAGGTTGTTTCTTAAGAGTTTGAGTGGTATATAAGGAAGGGAAATTTGCAGTAAAGTGAGACACGAGGCTAAAGTAGGTGGGTCCTGGTGGTCCTGGTGGGCCCAGTGGTCCCGGTGGTCCCGGTGGTCCTGGTGGGCCCAGTGGCCCTGGTGGCGCCGGTGGTCCTGGTGGCGCCAAAGATGCTCATACATAGAGCGTGGTGACTAAGCAGCCGCGATTGTCTGCCTTGGTTCCGCTTCTCCTGTGCATAGTCATAATATATAGTGATAATGGCTTAGTGCTTTCTCCTGATAATTGCCTTTCCTGCAATCTTGGGTTGCATGCACTCGCTCCACGGGGATGAGGTCAGGGCAAGAAGGGCCTGTGCTGCTGACTAGACCTGTATGTTATGGCTAATGTTTGTGGCGCCATGAGTGTGTGGTCCGTGGTAAACATTGTTTGATAAGTAAGTAATTTAAGTGTTAAACATGAGACTAACACAATAAAAACTCATATTTTATAGTTCGGACGCGTTATCAATGGCTTCTGTTAAACGGATAAATACTTCCTAGTAACAATCGTTAATTCAAATGAGGGGGTGGAGGGGGGACGGTTGTTCGATATAGTCAGTAGGTACTGTGGAGGATGGAGTGACCTTGTGTTGCGTGGGTAGTGGCACTATTGTCCTCTTCATGGTTGGGTGTGCGTGTGTGTCCTTGGCGCGACGGGCGTTTATTGTATATAGAGGAGTGAGGAGGGAGTGGCCGCCAGACTGAGAGAACTAGCGCGGGCGGGCCCCGGACACCAGCTCCAGGCAGGCAGCTCATGGCGCTACACCGGAAGCCCCGTCACGTGTAAACACCAGAGTATGGGTTGTGTACTGAGCATGGAGAGAAGCTGACAACTTGATGACAAGTGCGGGTAGTGATGACTGCATGTACCCTCTATCTCCTACATGGTACAATCATAATAATGTTTACTGCTCTCCGATTGTAGAGGAAACTATGAGAACATCTCTTTTTTTTTCTGTCACAGGCATAATAATTCACAATGAAGGGAAGGACTAGTGAATGTTAAATTTGACCACTGTTGCATGAAGGATGACTGGCATGTAGGTTAAGTGCTGCCGTATATAGTAATGGCTGTAATACTGATGCACAGTTGCTTTGATGTGAATGATATATGTATAGAGTGTTGTATATCCTGGTGCTTGTGTTCTCTGTATTGCTGTCGCGTATTTCCTGGTGGTTCCCTGCTTTTACGGTAGCTAAATGCACCTTCACTATCATACGTTATTCTCTTGAAATTTATATTTTAGTAGTTCAATTTTAATTTCTAACGTTTAACAAAAACCTCCCCCACAGAAACCTCCCCCACAGAAAAAAAAATGATAAATTTATTGAAAGATCTTAGTAGGTAATGACGTCATAATAATCTTTCTCCGTAATAGATAATCAGTTAAATGTCTACACCAAAAAAGAATAAGTTTGTTTAAAGTCTCAGTGTATTTTTATTGTCTTTATTTTTTTCCATCACGTCATGTCTTATTTTTTTCGTTAATCTTGTATAGCTATCATGTTTTGATATGATTTAGATATATATATTATTTCTGATGCACCTTGTATAGTGACATGTTACTGACCTATGTTTGTGTCGCTCCTGTAGGCGGGGAAGCAGGTGCGGGACCTGTTCGAGGACCTGCGGGACGGCCACAACCTCATCTCCCTGCTGGAGGTGTTGTCGGGCGAGCACCTCCCTCGAGAGCGTGGCCGCCTTCGCTTCCACATGCTCCAGAACGTCCAGCTCACCCTCGACTTCCTGAGATACCGCAAGGTGAGTCTTCCCTTCTCAAAATATAGTAGAATTTTGTGCAATTAAATTTAGACAAACCGGAAAAAAGTTTTGTATTTATAAATAAATAAATGTTTATTTAGGTAAGGTACATACATACAAGAGATTTTACAAAGAGTGATGGATTTATAGATAGAGCTAGTACATACAATGCCTAAAGCCACTATTACGCAAAGCGTTTCGGGCAGGTGCTAATAAAACTATCCTAACCATCCTAGGCCTAATACATGATATATGAAGCATAATATAATACATGTGTGTATTATACTAGGCTTAGGAATATTAATGTTTGATTTTAGCTTTATTTTTTTCCGAACTCTATAAAGTGAATAATGACAAATTCTATTCTTTGTCCACTATCTAATTGTCCATTACGTCAATATATGTACGATGGTCCACATAGCTACAAATCGTACCTAACCATCTAAAGAGGAGGATGGGTCGAAATATTTACTGTGGGGCGGGTCGTTTAATACATATAATTTCAGCAATAGAGGCAGTGATTGGGAAGACATGAACTATAAAATGCCTAACATTTCCTGGGAAACTGCAGTGAACCCGCAGACACTCACAGTGCACGCAGACATTAAATACAACAGCTTACAAAATGTACAAGAAACATGCAAAAGTTGTTGAACTTGGAAAGAAAAAATATAGAAAATATATAGAAGGTTATCTCGATGATTTCGGGGCTTTTAGTGTCCCCGCGGCCCGGTCCTCGACCAGGCCTCCACCCCCAGGAAGCAGCCCGTGACAGCTGACTAACACCCAGGTACCTATTTTACTGCTAGGTAACAGGGGCATAGGGTGAAAGAAACTCTGCCCATTGTTTCTCGCCCGGGATCGAACCCGGGACCACAGGATTACAAGTCCAGCGTGCTGTCCGCTCAGCCGACCGGCTCCCTAGACAAGGTGGTGACATAAATATTGAAGCAGCATATTGTTCCAAGAAGGAAGATCACGCCTGCTTTTAAACATCTGTAATCCCCTTTCATGTCCGCATATAGTATTGTGGCTAATTTCCACAGTAATTTGTAATGTCGTGAGGGTTTGACTACCAACCAAGGGTTTGACTCTGGAGCCGGTCGTCCGAGCGGACAGCACGCGGGACTTGTGATCCTGTGGTCCTGGGTTCGATCCCGGGCGAGAAACAATGGGCAGAGTTTCTTTCACCCTATGCCCCTGTTACCTAGCAGTAAAATAGGTACCTGGGTGTTAGTCAGCTGTCACGGGCTGCTTCCTGGGGATGGAGGCCTGGTCGAGGACCGGGCCGCGGGGACACTAAAGCCCCGAAATCATCTCAAGAAAACTCAAGAAGCTGTGTGGAGGGCAACGGTTGTGCTGGGGTAGAGAGGAACCCACTCACGGTACAGTGTTTGTGGTCACATCCACCTCGTCCCTGCCCACACCCGCCCACCTCCACCTCGTCCCTGCCCACACCCGCCCACCTCCACCTCGTCCCTGCCCACACCCGCCCACCTCCACCTCGTCCCTGCCCACACCCGCCCACCTCCACCTCGTCCCTGCCCACACCCGCCCACCTCCACCTCGTCCCTGCCCACACCCGCCCACCTCCACCGCGTCCCTGCCCACACCCGCCCACCTCGTCCCTGCCCACACCCGCCCCCCACCACCTTGTCTTACACTTGGGCTCGCCTTCAGATACTTCACAAGTCGAGTCTGGCCTCGGGAGTAAAAGAGCTCCCAGAACCCCATCACGCAGGTATATACATGCCACTAGACACCTGGCCCACACCTATTTCGAGACGTACACGTGACACTCACTCGGGCTCCACACCTTCACCTAGGAAATACAATTAACAGAATCACTTTCACCGACTAGGAATGTGCACCTGCCACTACACCTGGCTGACGCTCAGCCATAGGTGCCACTACACCTGGCTGACCCTCAGCCATAGGTGCCACTACACCTGGCTGACGCTCACCCATAGGTGCCACTTGACACCTGGCTGATGCTCGTCCTAACACACAACTGTAGATTTTTTCGTTTACATAATACTTTTCCAAAATGTTCACTATAGTTTTACACAAACGTATACGTCGAGCAGGTATACAGAGTCGGCGCACGCGCGCGTGCGCGTGCGTGTGTGAGAGAGAGAGAGAGAGAGAGAGAGAGAGAGAGAGAGAGAGAGAGAGAGAGAGAGAGAGAGAGAGAGAGAGAGAGAGAGAGAGAGAGAGAGTGTGTGAGAGTGTGTGAGAGTGTGTGAGAGTGTGTGAGAGTGTGTGAGAGTGTGTGAGAGTGTGTGAGAGTGTGTGAGAGTGTGTGAGAGTGTGTGAGAGTGTGTGAGAGTGTGTGAGAGTGTGTGAGTGTATGTGTGTGTGTGTGTGTGTGTGTGTGTGTGTGTGTGTGTGTGTGTGTGTGTGTGTGTGTGTGTGTGTGTGTGTTGTCATGTGGCGGGGGCTATTGAGTGTAACCGCTGGGGCGCGGCACCCTAGAGTTTTTTTGTTTTTTTTTTATTAAGATATGAGGTACATCTGCATTAGTGCAGCTACCCTAGACTATATGAAGTGGAGTACAGTGTGTCAAAAGAAGCTAACTAGGTGATGCTAAAAAATCCCCATCACACAAGATGGTTAGTCATACAGAGGCATGTGATAAGCGGTCTGCACTGGCAGACTCCGGATGCATTTTGAGGATATCAACACCACAAGATTGAATAAGGTAGCAGTGGTAATACAAGTCCCCATCTCGCAGGATGGTTAGTCATACAGAGCCATGTGTTTAATAGCCTGCACTGGCAAATTTTGGGTATACTGTGAGGGTGATACCTGGCGTGGCGTAACTCCACGGGGATCACACACCTCATCTCACGCTCGCTAATTACTCCCTTTACCATCTGCTAGTTGCTGGTACTCTTCACACTGATGTTTATATATTGTAGAAACTTGATACATTACAGATATCCGTATAACTTGAGTACACTTAAGAGTGCAAGTGTTGACAGGGTTGACGTAGACGGTACAGCTCAGTCTGGTCCTCTACAGTGTTGTTGCTCCTTTGGAGAACAACCGGTTGTATTTTTTTTAATTAAATTTTTTTAATTAAAAAAATAAGCATTTGTTTCAATGTTTAGGAAACATTGTTTCAGTGTTCCCAAACATTGGCTGAGGCTCAGTCAATAAGGCATTTCGGCACATCAGACAAAGTAGTATTACCTGGTTGATACCTGCTTGATGGGGTTCTGAGAGTTGTTCTACTCCCCAAGCCCGGTCCGAGGCCAGGCTCGACTTGTGAGAGTTTAGTCCACCAGGCTGTTGCTTGGAGCGGCCCACAGGCCCACATACCCACCACAGCCTGATTGGTCCGGCACGTCTTGAAGAAAGCAGTCTAGTTTTCTCTTGAAGATGTCCACAGTTGTTCCGGCAATATTTCTTATAGTCGCTGGGAGGACGTTGAACAACCGCGGACCTCTGATGTTTATACAGTGTTCTCTGATTGTGCCTATGGCACTCGTATTATAGTTTAGATCAAGCTGACCAATATAATTACCAGACAGGAAATTGACTGATGTTGTTATTAAACAAAGCTTTAGTAATAAAATCAGGTGGCATGTAGTTACCATTGACCAAGGTAGTCACACTGGGTGATGGTTGTTGGGTATCTGGGGATTTGATTCAAATATGGAATTATTTAATTAAGAGAATTAATATACTCGAAGGACCACCCACTTTTGAGAAAAGAGGGAAAACAAGTAAAGGGATTGTTTAGGGATTGTTCAATCCATTTACAAGTAAAGGGATTGATAGGCGATTGACACTATAGAACCAGTGCCTATGTATGTGAAATTATTAAACAATCACTTAGAGAGAATGAATGGACTGTATTACTAATTAATTAAAGTTAAAAGCCTCAAATATCAACATTGGGGGGGGGGAAATACTAGAAATTCATATATATCTAGGAACCAGTGTGGTTCGTCACCAGTTCATTAAGGATGTTAGTAAATTATATTGAATATGGAATGAATTAGGTGATAGTAATTACAGGCGAATGTGCCTCAGAATACTACAATAATATAGAATATTACTAAAATAAAGGGTTAGTTACATTGATCTCATTAGATCATTAAGTATCTATATTGGTTAGTATCTCTCCAATAACAATTAACAGCTTAGCTGTGAAATTAAGTGAGATGAAATCGGTTGCCACACTCCACTGGCGACGTGTTGCGTCGGAAAAATTGTTGCACGTAAAGGTGGGGAAGCCTAGCACCTCGGGTGACGTGGACCCGGGGGCTGAAAGACGATTACAATGTAGAACTCTTCCACGTAACTACCTACAGATACATACGGAATTCTTCCTAAAATACCTATCACTGCAGAATTCTTCCTAAAATATGTCACTGCAGAATTCTTCCTAAAATATGTCACTGCAGAATTCTTCCTAAAATATGTCACTGCAGAATTCTTCCTAAAATATGTCACTGCAGAATTCTTCCTAAAATATGTCACTGCAGAATTCTTCCTAAAATATGTCACTGCAGAATTCTTCTGCAAACATTAATATAATATAATCCTATATAAAGTGCTAGAAATAAATATTGCTAGAAAGGAGACGTACTAGATTTTTGTTGTAATGTCTCAGCCTAACGACAACTACCCTAAAATATAACATGTGATCACAGTGTTACAAGAAAGGTTATTAATAGTTACCAGGCCAAGTGTCCGTTGATGTAGGAACGATTCCAGGTCCCTCGTCTTCAGCTGCCGTGATAAGACATCAATTATGGGCTGTAGAGTTGATTAGTTCCTTGGACACTGCCGTGATGTGCCAAATAACGTGACACCGCTCTCGTGGTTGTAGGAGCGAAATTTAAAGACAATAACACGAGCGAGACGTTGCTCTGTTGCACGTTGGTAACACGCCGCTAATATGGCGTCGTCTACACGCGTGGCGTCTCCGAACTCCCCTCCCGGGCTGCAATGCGCATGCGCAGCCCGCGCAAAGTATTCTCGAGCTTAAAGTATTCTATTTTACTTATAATTAATCAGGGAAGTAAGGACTGGTGACAAGTGCTTATGTCACTAATAAAAGTATTAAGATGCAATATATTTTTGCATAATGCAAGTCAGCTTAAGACTGCATTAAGAAATTTTATATAAATCGTTTTATACTATAATGATCTCCACTGCAGTTATTAATACACCTAAATGAACGAGTTCAGTAAGCAATAATATGCTATGTAAATAATCAACTAAATAAAGGATTATCCTTAGTAAAGGAATGTCATTAACTAAACTGTTTAGATGCAAGTAAATGTTTAGAGATTAATGTTTTAGCCTGTCGTTCCTCACGGCGTCACTCTGACCACAAAGAATTTAGCAAATATATTGCTTCGTAATAGAAACATTAATTGAATTAATTCTACATATTAGTAGTGTTAGTTATTACTATGGTTAATACAATAATGATGCATTATAATACAATAATGATGTATTAGTGTTGGAAACTTTCCAACAGTGGTGACTGCTGTAGTCACACTGGGTGATGGTGACTGCTGTAGTCACACTGGTGATGGTGACTGCTGTAGTCACACTGGGTGATGGTGACTGCTGTAGTCACACTGGGTGATGGTAACTGCTGTAGTCACACTGGGTGATGGTGACTGCTGTAGTCACACTGGTGATGGTGACTGCTGTAGTCACAATGGGTGATGGTGACTGCTGTAGTCACACTGGGTGATGGTGACTGCTGTAGTCACACTGGGTGATGGTGACTGCTGTAGTCACACTGGTGATGGTGACTGCTGTAGTCACACTGGGTGATGGTGACTGCTGTAGTCACACTGGGTGATGGTGACTGTTGTAGTCACACTGGGTGATGGTGACTGCTGTAGTCACACTTGGTGATGGTGACTGTTGTAGTCACACTGGGTGATGGTGACTGTTATAGTGCCCAGGTTGAGTAATAATGTTGGCATTACAGATCAAGCTGGTGAACATCCGGTGTGAGGACATCGTTGATGGGAACCCCAAGTTGACGCTCGGTCTCATATGGACCATCATCCTCCACTTCCAGGTGAGTACTGCTCTCTCCCCCACCTGCACACACACAGGGGCTCCCCACCTGCACACACACAGGGGCTCCCCACCTGCACACACACAGGGGCTCCCCACCTGCACACACACAGGGGCTCCCCCACCTGCACACACACAGGGGCTCCCCACCTGCACACACACAGGGGCTCCCCACCTGCACACACACAGGGGCTCCCCACACACAGGGGCTCCCCACACACAGGGGCTCCCCACACACAGGGGCTCCCCACAAACAGGGGCTCCCCACCTGCACACACACAGGGGCTCCCCACCTGCACACACACAGGGGCTCCCCACCTGCACACACACAGGGGCTCCCCACCTGCACACACACAGGGGCTCCCCACCTGCACACACACAGGGGCTCCCCACCTGCACACACACAGGGGCTCCCCACCTGCACACACACAGGGGCTCCCCACCTGCACACACACAGGGGCTCCCCACCTGCACACACACACAGGGGCTCCCCACCTGCACACACACACAGGGGCTCCCCACCTGCACACACACACAGGGGCTCCCCACCTGCACACACACGGGGGCTCCCCACCTGCACACACACAGGGGCTCCCCACCTGCACACACACGGGGGCTCCCCACCTGCACACACACGGGGGCTCCCCACCTGCACACACACAGGGGCTCCCCACCTGCACACACACAGGGGCTCCCCACCTGCACACACACAGGGGCTCCCCACCTGCACACACACAGGGGCTCCCCACCTGCACACACAGGGGCTCCCCACCTGCACACAGGGAAGGAAAATGACAAATGTCAGTGGGGGTAGGAGAACAATTGGACGGGGTGGATGAGAATGGCAGAAACGTTTATTCAGTGTTTGGGAGGAAGTATGTAAGTGGCATTTATTTCATTGTTGGATTAAAATAGTGTGTAGTGGTGGAGCCCCGTTGAGAGTGGAGGGCGAGTTGCTCCTCCGTGACTACAGCTCCCGGACACGACACCAACCCGTAGTTCTGACAGGTCGCCCTGCTAACTCCAGCGCTGTGTGAGTGAAGATGTTTCCAAGGAAGGAATTGATGGTGCTATTGGTCGTTAATATCCTGGCCAAGGTCGAGGCTGCCGCTTTTTGGTCGGGTGAAGATTCTAAGTCCCGGTGGACATTGATCAAACTGTGCTGGTTTGATGTGTGACGTGGACTTGTACGCTACACTTTTGCTGTAACTTATATTGGCCAGGAAGACGGTAGTAAGGATGTGTGGGTGATTGTTGATGGTGCGCGCGTGTCCCGCACAGCTCTGTAAACCTGGTGATTGTTCAATATTATTGTTGCAATCATATATATGGGAACAATAGATGAGGAGGACAGCAGAGGTAAGGACGAGCCTTCTCCACGGCCGCTGCTGCCTAACTACCCAGTGTGACGAGTGTGTCACACTGGTCATCAATGTTGATGACACACGTGTGTGATCAACAAGACTCCACGTGGCCAACCACTAACTTGTACCGCATCAAAGAAGTTCTCAAGAATTTTTTAGATTTAATGTTTCCTCTTGTTTTGTATCAGTTGCACATTGTCATTTATACAGCTGTCGGTGACTATACGAAGGATTTCACAGTTTTTATCAAGAGCAAGCTAAGTAAAACTACTATTTTTTTGTATTAACACATTCTGGTAGTTACAAAATATTCCCAGCAGGTGACAGTGTAGGGAAGACACACTTGGAGAACCAGTCGTAAACTAACACACATACAATAAAGATTTGATTGGCTAGGATTACCTTCATTTCTTATGTCCTTCAACTTGGATTGATGGTGATTCTTGCAGTGAGATCTGTGGGTGTGTGATGTGTGAGATCTGTGGGTGTGTGATGTGTGTAAAGCGACCACAAGAATGGTAGCGTAGCACAGATTGAGGCCTCGCTGGACCCTCTTGAAGAGCGCCTTTGTTGTGAATGCTGCGCCACCATCGCGTGTCACGGCTCCAATTGCTTTAAACATAGATTTATACGCCTCTCTGAGTAATGCTAAATAAGCACTCGCTTCAGAGTAATAGTGTGAGCTTCATGAGTGCCGTGTGCACTCGGGTGGTGGCCCGGCAGGTCAGGTGCATAGTGTATAGCCATGAACACACAAGCGCGCGATACCAACATGGCATGAATTTAGAAGAGACTTGGAATATTGGAACGCCTAGAGTTTATTGTGTTGGTGGGGTTTCTGCCACCTTGTTGCAGGGGTAAGGATTAGGGTGATGGGGAGGGGATGGGGGGGGGCAAGGTATGGGCTGCTGGGTACGTTAAAGAAAGGGATGGGGTGAAGGTTAGACTAGAGGGCATAGAAAGGCTTTGGGTGGGAAGGAAGGGTACGTCTGTCTTAGAGGGTGAATGAGTCTTTATATGGGGGTTATGAGTGAGCCGGGATGAAGGGTGGACCTTGGGTGAGAACTGGCCCCGTGAACAATGGGCCGGGCATGAAGGGTGGAGGAGGAGATAAGGGAGATAAGGAGTGTGGTCGGCGGCGGAGGTGTATGGGCGCCACTCTCCTGGAAAGGGAAAGTAATATCCCTCCGGTCGACCGACTCTGGAGACCTTCCAGTCCCTTCCTGGAACTGTGAGTGATCCCTCTGGTATGTGCTTCCCAATATGGCCGGGAGCAGCAGTGCGGGCCGCGGTACCGTGTCAGGTGAACAGGACGCGTCCCGGACTGGGTTGATGGGGTTGATACCTGGTTGATGGGGTTCTGGGAGTTCTTCTACTCCCCGTTGATAACCCATTGATAACCCCGTTGGGTTATCACTGGGTTTGAGTGCCTGCAGTGTTGTAGCATCACGCCACGCTCTTCGTACATCAGTAATGCTCATCTGCAAACCTGTACAAATTAGCTTTTATAATTAATGCCATTATGGGAGCTATGCTGTCACACCTAACTTACTGTTTATGCAAATACTGCAATTACAGTGTTACAGCAGGTGGATAGGTTACACTGAGAACTGTACCAGAATGAGTTAACGGCAGCGTTATATTTAATGTAGTAATTATTTCAGTCATTATCATGATTATCTTTCACATTTTATTCAGCGCATTCTTATGTTTTTTGTGAGTGATGACATTGACGAGAATGTGGGTGGTCTCTGGGATGGGACGAGGGGGGGGGGTGACTGGGGGGGGGCAGGCTCAGTGGGATGGGACGAGGCGGGGGGGGGTGACTGGGGGGGGGGGGCAGGCTCAGTGGGATGGGACGAGGCGGGGGGGGGGGGTGAGTGGAAATACCAAAAGAGCTGGTGAAAGAGCACATGGATGACGTCGGGGAGGTGCGACAGAGAGGGAGGGAGGGGGGGGGGGGAGGGGGAGAGAGTAGGTGTGTGCTTATTCCGGGGCGGGGGGGGGGGGGGAGAAGGGGGCGACGGTGCTAAAGAAGGGCCCGAGACGAGAAGTGTTGTGATATAAGGCAGTGATAAAGGTGAGGACAGGTGAGTATGAGAAGAAGAGAGGGGAAGCTGTATGAGGTATTAATGAGAGGGGGAGGCTGTATGAGAGGGGGAGGCAAGACAGACTACCGTGAAGGCGGCGGGCGGCGCCCCTGGTGATGACAGCAGCGTCACCATCTAGGAAATAGATGGTGTGTTAACACTCCCCGAAGTGTTAACGAAGATAATTGTGGGTTAACTAAGTGTGGAGAGAACGGGTTAAGGGCTTAGAAGAGGTGACGAGAGTTGAGTGTGACAGGTATGATAACGCCTCGCACGAGGGCCCTGACAGCCCTGGCATATACTGCTGAAGTCCGCACGTCAGGAAGACCCCAACACTGTACGACATGTGTATGGCGCTGAGACTGGCGTGGGGAAGGAAGAGTAGAGGTGTCCACGGTAGTGGAGGACAAGCTTTATATTGATAGCTGGCCACTCACCCCCTCCCACCCCCCGAGTGTGACATGCCAGGGTGGTGACATCATCGGGGTATGGGGGTAAGGCACTTGGGTCCTGTGTAAAGTCTACAGTCTTCTCCCATTCCTCTGTTTATCATCTTGATAATAATAATAATTTTATTATTATTATTTCTAGTAGTATGTTGTTGTTATAGATTCAGCTACTCGGAACAAGCTCCAAGCAGCACGGGCTATGGTGAACCCGTTACTAGTAGTAGTTTCTGAAAAGCATATGCCTATATGTGGTGGTAAACTTGTGTGTTGCTTGGTGGTAGTGTGTGTGTACTTGCATATTTGTACTCACTTGTTTGTGCCTGCAGGATCGAGCATTGACTCTTGGATCCCGCCTTTCAAACCATCGGTTGTTTACAACAATGACTCCGGTCCCATTTCCGTATCATACCTAGTTTTAAAATTATGAATAGAATTTGCTTCCACAAATGAATGTGTGTGTGTGTGTGTGTGTGTGTGTGTGTGTGTGTGTGTGTGTGTGTGTGTGTGTGTGTGTGTGTGTGTGTGTGTGTGTGTTTAGAGTGGGTGCTGGTTATTTAGGCACTTCACACCTTACTTTGATTGCCAATCTTCATAAATAATGAACCAATCAGTGACATAACACTCTCAAGTACAACTTTTTCGGTTCACAACCTCATTGAAGTAAAATCAAATTTCAAACGATTTAAGGTGTTTGAAACCCCTATGATGCGAGGGAACATTTAACAAGGCTTGTGACTTTTTCTGGGATTTGGTATTCCGTGAACCAGTCACTCATCCTGTTTATTAAGTGCGGCCTCATATCTGGTGCGAGTGATAACCTTTTTCTTTTATTTGTCTTGTGACCCATACACTGAACCATCGAGTATTACCTGGCAACAGCACACAGCCATCACACTACAATTCACTGCTTACAGACGTTACATGCAGAAGTATATTCCATGTGTATGAAGTATGTCTCGTGTGAGGAAGGTCAGGATGGAGCCGGATAGACTTGCCGAGGCTAGTCCGGCCTCCGGCTGGCCAGTCTTTATAATCTAAGACTATTAGCTGTGCCGTTTTCAGGCCCTGATTTAGTCTCAAGTTCCTGAGAAGTTCATCACAAACAGAGATCACACTAACGTGATGCATCAAATGAACAAATCCACAAGGGCCGTGACGAGGATCCTCGTCACGGCCCTTGTGGATTTGTTCTTCTGAGAAGTTCATGTTTGTTCACTTTTCTATTATGCAACGTAAACATTGGTATACCTTCTCTCTTAGCTAGTTGTGTTATAGTGACATCAGTCTGGCATCTTCAATCCACCTGTAAGACTTTCGTGCGCCTTACGAGCGTGTGCACGCTGGCATATAGACATCCACATTAATATTTGTAACACGTGCAGACAGACAGTTACGGCATCGTGTCACATGTCCGTGCTTAATGACCCGTGCCGTATGCGGCCGCGCGCACACCTGGCAAGGTGAAAGTCTTCAGATGTGAGGGAAGAGCCAGACAAGTCAACTCTGTGGCCCTCTCTGGCTCTATTACCCTTCCCAGAGTGGCTAGGAGGCTCTTGCCATCCTTGCAAGACACGCTAAATAAAGAATAAACATTAACAGAGTAATTAACGAAGAGCAAGTAATTGTATGCCCGACAACCTGACGCGGGCGGGTACTTGGCGCCAGCTGGCCGCTAACATGGCCTGCCTCTCCTCCTCCTGTTAGAGGTGCTAATATAGCCTGGCTCGCCGCCTCTGTTAGAGGGGCTAATATAGCCTGCCTCTTCTCCTGTTAGAGACGCTGATATAGCCTGCCTCTCCTCTGTAAGAGACGCACACTGGGCGCGGTGCTGTGATGTGCGCGCTAGCACCCCTGCTCCCCGCCTCTTGTATGGTGGCCACCAGTACTCTCACCTCCTCCAAGCTACAACATTTATTTACTGATGGTAACTTAATTAATAACTTACATAAAGAGACGAAACCGTGGGAGCATGAGACACAGCTTGCCAGTACTGTGTAGCCATAATACACAGCTTGTCAGTACTGTGTAGCCATAATACACACCTTGCCAGTACTGTGTAGCCATAATACACAGCTTGCCAGTACTGTGTAGCCATAATACACAGCTTGCCAGTACTGTGTAGCCATAATACACACCTTGCCAGTACTGTGTAGCCATAATACACACCTTGCCAGTACTGTGTAGCCATAATACACACCTTGCCAGTACTGTGTAGCCATAATACACACCTTGCCAGTACTGTGTATCCATAATACACACCTTGCCAGTACTGTGTAGCCATAATACACACCTTGCCAGTACTGTGTAGCCATAATACACACCTTGCCAGTACTGTGTATCCATAATACACACCTTGCCAGTACTGTGTAGCCATAATACACACCTTGCCAGTACTGTGTAGCCATAATACACAGGTTGCCAGTACTGTGTAGCCATAATACACACCTTGCCAGTACTGTGTAGCCATAATACACACCTTGCCAGTAGTGTGTAGCCATAAAACACAGGTTGCCAGTACTGTGTAGCCATAATACACACCTTGCCAGTAGTGTGTAGCCATAATACACAGGTTGCCAGTACTGTGTAGCCATAATACACACCTTGCCAGTAGTGTGTAGCCATAATACACAGGTTGCCAGTACTGTGTAGCCATAATACACACCTTGCCAGTAGTGTGTAGCCATAATACACAGGTTGCCAGTACTGTGTATCTGCCGTGCTAGCCAGGGGGGACCTGGAGTCCTGGGGGGTAGGGGTGTTAACGGTAGGTGTCAGTAAGATATGGAGGGCCTCTAGGCACTGTACGTGGCTACTGTGTTGGTCACAGTGGTTTTTATCTCCTTTGTTTTTGTATCTTGTATTTTTAATGTTTTATTAGCGTGGTCATAATTTATTAATACGTTTTGACAATACAACGCAACATGCGTGTTGTAGGTGTGTGTGTGTGTGTGTGTGTGTGGGAGGGAGGGGGGCACCTTGCCACGGGAGTGTTGTGGCGTAACCTCTATAGTCAAATGTTCCGTGCACCTTCCGTAGAGTTGCCCACACCGGCCTCGACCCGACCAACCTGTGTGTTGGTCGAATCGACCGTCGCACCATGTGTGCAGCTGCACACATGCACATGTGCCCAAATGTGTTAGTAAAAAAAAAATGAGCGTGTACTCCAACATTTGAATTTGACAATTGCTGTCGCTTATATTTATATATACAGAATTATACATTATTATTGGTTCCTCTCATTGTATACGAATTGCTCTCATTTTACAAATTTTGGCTACCTCACAGTTTACCTTTGTAAACACGAGTTTACAACTGGCACGAAGACAACAAATGGCAGTGTACTTATGGCAAGCATGCCAGATGGCACGGTTATGGCACGGTTATGGCAAGCATGCCAGATGGCACGGTTATGGCAAGCACTCCAGATGGCACGGTTATGGCAAGCATGCCAGATGGCACGGTTATGGCAAGCATGCCAGATGGCACGGTTATGGCAAGCATGCCAGATGGCACGGTTATGGCAAGCACGCCAGATGGCACGGTTATGGCAAGCACGCCAGATGGCACGGTTATGGCAAGCACGCCAGATGGCACGGTTATGGCAAGCACGCCAGATGGCACGGTTATGGCAAGCACGCCAGATGGCACGGTTATGGCAAGCACGCCAGATGGCACGGTTATGGCAAGCATGCCAGATGGCACGGTTATGGCAAGCATGCCAGGTGGCACGGTTATGGCAAGGTCGTCATATGAGCGGCTGGTGATGGGAATGATCAAATGAGTGCCTGTTGTGAGCTGTGAACAAATGAGCGGCCGGTGATGGGAACTGTGGTGGTGTTCGGCTGGTTGCTGTTGCCCAATTTGTTTTCCTTAGGTGTTGGTGTATACCTGGAGTATACTTGGAGTATACTTGGAGTATACCTGGAGAGGGTTCTGGGGGTTCTACTGCCCGAGCCCGGCCGGGGTGTGGGTTGTGGCCTGGATTCCGCGCCCACACCCAGACCCCGAGGACGATGGGTACTTGCCCACCGCGTGGGAGTGTAGCCTGTGGGTGTAGCTCTGCTAGTGTGTGTGTGTGTGTGTGTGTGTGTGTGTGTGTGTGTGTGTGTGTGTGTGTGTGTGTGTGTGTGTGTGTGTGTGTGTGTGTGTGTGTGTAAATAAGCGGCACAGTCTAGATCGGGTCTCATGTTTACTACTCATGTAGGTGATGGAACGTCTTGTGACTTATTCGTTACCGAGCATCCTGAAAGCTGTTGTAATGTTTGCCTGAGAGCTTGTCCAATGTCTGGCCACTTTCCTGTCCTCTGTTCCTTCACACTACACTTGCTAGTAATGAAAGTCAGTAGCCGAGTCTCAGACCAGCTCAGTATATTGTCTATGACTTCTCCAGGTGTGCGGTCCATGGAAGTCTGGCGAATATGTGAATGTTTGTATAAAGTCGTCCAAAATAATATCTCAGCTAGAGACGACCACGTAGCGCTTCAGAGCTCGTAAACTGTTTAGTGAACAAAGACCAAGCCGCCATGACTTGAGTTAAGAGGTACTAATGTCGTAAGTGGAGGTGTGAGGCTCTGTGGGTCCTGGTGGTGGTGGCCCTGCGACCAGCTGGCTCCCGTCTCTGGACTGGCTTTACTTCCCTTATTAGTCGCCTCCGCCCACGTGCACGCCCACGCCCTCGCCTCTCGGGCGTAGGCGTCGCCACACTAGGCAACCAACTTTCTCTTCCTGTCTGATACAATGCGATTAGACAAATTGTGGTCTTGACACTCGACCGCTTTGCCAGAGGCGGAGACCAGGAGCTATGGTGAGGAAATACCCAGCGTCCTAGCCAGCTGGGACACCACCTGTACCCAGCGTCCTAGCCAGCTGGGACACCATCTGTACCCAGCGTCCTAGCCAGCTGGGACACCACCTGTACCCAGCGACCTAGCCAGCTGGGACACCACCTGTACCCAGCGACCTAGCCAGCTGGGACACCACCTGTACCCAGCGTCCTAGCCAGCTGGGACATCACCTGTACCCAGCGTCCTAGCCAGCTGGGACACCAGCTGTACCCCAGCGACCTAGCCAGCTGGGACACCAGCTGTACCCCAGCGACCTAGCCAGCTGGGACACCAGCTGTACCCCAGCGACCTAGCCAGCTGGGACACCAGCTGTACCCCAGCGACCTAGCCAGCTGTACCCCAGCGACCTAGCCAGCTGGGACACCACCTGTACCCAGCGACCTAGCCAGCTGGGACACCAGCTGCACCTAGACTACTCACACGACTCTGCACAAAACTCACAAGTGACGTAATATTAGTCTACATGTTGTGTACAGTATAGCGAGGCATCTTAACACTGAACACAACCGTCTCTATGAACTATGAACACTGTGTTATATATGAACAACAACACTGTGTTATATGTGAACAACAGGCCGAGATAAACGGTTATTTAGCACATAACTCCTCTTTATTTTGCCCAATCAGTCATGTCCTTATTTAGCAGTTGGTGCCTGGATATTTACACATGAGCGCGCATGCGCGCGAACTCGTGGCGTCACAGTACATGTTGGAGAACAGCTGGTCGGCATGTGGGCGGCTCAAGACGTGTGTGTGTACTCACCCACCTAATTGTACTCACCTAATTGTGCTTGCGGGGGTTGAGCTTTGGCTCTTTGGTCCCGCCTCTCAACTGTCAATCAACTGGTGTACAGATTCTGGTGTACAGACTGTGTGTGTGTGTGTGTGTGTACTCACCTAGTTGTGCTTGCAGGGGTTGAGCTCTGGCTCTTTGGTCCCGCCTCTCAACCGTCAATCAACTGGTGTACAGATTCCTGAGCCTACTGGGCTCTATCATATCTACATCTACATGTGTGTGTGTGTGTGAGGGGGAGAGGCGTCTAGTACTCAACATTATGGGTGTGGTATTATCCAGTAACTGAAGTGGCCATTTCAAATGATGTGGATGATATCAAGGCCTTTATCATATAGATATTAATTAATACCTGGAGCGAAAGATGGGGAAGGAGATGCAGCACAGAACCAGTGAGGAGTAGAGGTGCCATAGGCACAACCAGCGAGCACTGTCTGTACATCAGAGGTTCACAGGTGTTCAACAGCCTCCCAGCAAGCATTAGAAATATTGCCGGAATGAAGGTGGACCTCTTCAAGAAGCAATTATATACGTTCCTACAAGAAGTGCCGGACCAACCGGGTTGTAGTGGATGTATGTGGGCCGCTCCTAGCAACAGCCAATTAGACCAAAGTATGACAAGTCAAGCCTGGCCTCAGGTCGGGCTCGGGAAGTATAAGAACTCTCGATACCCTGTCGAGGTATGCTCCAGGTGTGTGAGGTGTGGATACAGCAGGCCGTACAGTGAAGGAAGAACAGAACGAGGAAAAGGAAGATGAGAATTAGTACTATGGAAGGAAATTAAATCTCTAGTAAGAATGACAAATGTAGAGTGAGATATGGGAGAGGGTCGAGTGAGAGATGGGAGAGGGTCGAGTGAGAGATGGGAGAGGGTCGAGTGAGAGATGGGAGAGGGTCGAGTGAGAGATGGGAGAGGGTCGAGTGAGAGATGGGAGAGGGTCGAGTGAGAGATGGGAGAGGGTCGAGTGAGAGATGGGAGAGGGTCGAGTGAGAGATGGGAGAGGGTCGAGTGAGAGATGGGAGAGGGTCGAGTGAGAGATGGGAGAGGGTCGAGTGAGAGATGGGAGAGGGTCGAGTGAGAGATGGGAGAGGGTCGAGTGAGAGATGGGAGAGGGTCGAGTGAGAGATGGGAGAGGGTCGAGTGAGAGATGGGAGAGGGTCGAGTGAGAGATGGGAGAGGGTCGAGTGAGAGATGGGAGAGGGTCGAGTGAGAGATGGGAGAGGGTCGAGTGAGAGATGGGAGAGGGTCGAGTGAGAGATGGGAGAGGGTCGAGTGAGAGATGGGAGAGGGTCGAGTGAGAGATGGGAGAGGGTCGAGTGAGAGACGGGAGAGGGTCGAGTGAGAGACGGGAGAGGGTCGAGTGAGAGACGGGAGAGGGTCGAGTGAGAGACGGGAGAGGGTCGAGTGAGAGACGGGAGAGGGTCGAGTGAGAGACGGGAGAGGGTCGAGTGAGAGACGGGAGAGGGTCGAGTGAGAGACGGGAGAGGGTCGAGTGAGAGACGGGAGAGGGTCGAGTGAGAGACGGGA